>NW_024750697.1:200000-560000 GCF_018991925.1 Homarus americanus
ATGTTGCTTGGAGCTGACCTAACATCTATTAATTGGGAGTGTAGTAATAATAATAATAATAATAATAATAATAATAATAATAATAACAATAATAATAACAATAATAATAATAATAATAATAATAATAATAATAATAGCTCAATACATCACCTTCAGAAAACACGACATGTATAGGTCAAAAATCTTATATCATGAAGCATATTTCCCAGGTCGCATAAAAACGTCGCCAGTGTTGACATAATGACCACACAGCAGCTGGACACACACACACACACACACACACACACACACACACACACACACACACACACACACACACACACGAGAAATGAAATCAAGATCGTGGAGTCAGCGTCCCTTCGACCAAGTCACTGGCTATTAAAACAAGATCTCGTGCCTTATTTCCTCGTTTTAGTGGGGTGTGTGTGGCTGGGGGATTAGCTGGTGTTTAGAGTGTGACTGTTCGTGTTTAAATGCGTCTTTTACTTACCTTTGTATTCTGTGAAATTGATGTTTTGATCCTGGAGTGTAGCTGGTAGTGTGTGGAGATAGGGAGGGTGGCTGGTCAGGTCCTACGGTGTGTGATGGAGAGCAAAAAAAGGTGATGCAGCAGATGCGTCAGGTGCAGGCTGTCCTCCCTCGGGTCTCCACCACACCATAGTGGCTCCTTGGTCAGTGGTTCTGACTGCTGGAAGACGTCATGTTGGGTGGTGTGGAGTGTGGTGGTAGAGTGGATACACCGCTCGCCTTCTGTCCTTAGTTTCGCTGTTCGTTCCCGGGGCACTGCCAGTCCACCTAGCTGTAAATAGGTACCTAACTATACTATTTAGGAAAATGAAGGCTGTCGAGTGCAGTACCGGCCATACTGCTTCCTTATCTAGCGAAGGCTTAGTATACAGTGTGCTGTATCCACACTGTCCTGAATGGTCGGGGGGATCTTTCTTTCTTTCTTTCAATCTTTCTTTCTTTCTTTCTCCCTTAAGAAATTTATTAGGAGACGAATTTTAAGGAATACAAAATTTAGACAATATGATTCTCTACCTTACTCTTTGTTTACTGTATCTAGTTAAGGTAGCATCTTAGTTTAATTTTGTCTCCTAACTGGTATAAAGTGAACCTACCGTATCTCATTAAAGGTAGAGTTTCAATGTTATCTTATTAATTTATGTTCTCATATATTGTGTTTTATCTTAAGCAATTAGTAACACACACACTAGGCGGCTGCATTTATGAAAAAACCCACCTTACCCTACTGTGGTAGACTTTTGATATGTTATTAAGCACACCTGATACTACAATAAATAGTTGAGAAACCTTTTGTAAGAATTTTTTGGGGGTCAAACCATATTTTCAGCCGACTACACTCTACATCTTCACTTACGATATATATATATATACTGTTTATCACACAAACCAAACAAAACCAACACAGTGTTCCATGACCAGTATTTACAGTATATCTATTTAACACATATTCCTTTCTGTATTTCATCTTAAGTTAAACAGTGACTTGTAATTTTTAATCTTACGACAAAATTTTCACCGTATGAACTATTGAGACTCTGCCTCCTGCCTCTTGGTCATGTCTGGCGTCTGCTTACTTAAGACACGCTACTTATTAAAGCTCTTTGTTAATTTACAGTAAGTTACATTAACTTTAACAAAACTAACTTTTCGGTCATTACTCACGACAGTCACCCACCTGATAAAACTCTCTTTATTTGGGGGTGATTTTGGAAGAAATGAGAGGGGTAGGAGAATAAGAGAGTGAGAAAAGGTGGGGGAAAAGGAAAGAGATATGTAGAGAGAAAGAAAATGGGTGAAGAGAGAAGAGGTGGAAAAAGGTTTGGAGAGAGAAAAGAGAGAAGTGGAGAAAGAAAGGAAAGGAAAGAACGGCGAAAAGGAGGAATGAAAATAAATATCGACACAGAGGAGGAGGAAAAGAGAGAAGATAGACATGATAAGAGAAGCATAAAGATTGGGAAAATATATGATTAATTCTCATCTACATATTACGTATCTCTCTCTCTCTCTCTCTCCCTTTCTCGTCTCTTTTTGTATGCCTCTCTCTCTCTCTCTCTCTCTCTCTCTCTCTCTCTCTCTCTCTCTCTCTCTCATTAGCACTATACATGGTGATTTTGTCAGCAAAAACATGTTTGCCTCAACACTAATTACGAAGTTGTAAAAGGTTGTCACGTCTGCATTATTAAGACAGGTGTGTTATGGCAGACACACGGTAACTGGGTGCCTTGTGTGCAGAGGCTAGACCAGCAGGAGATCTCGGAGTAGCAGTGGGCCCCAGAGGGACGGCGCATAGGCCCACTGGCATGTGGACACGTCCTAGCGCCTACCAGCCATTGCCCCGCTGCCTTGCTGATTAACCTTGGCAGGTATAAGGCTACGGGAGTAAACCCCAAACGAAAAATCTGCGGTGGAGCCCTGCATCAGGCAGACATGCTTACAGAGCTCCAACAAGACGCCAACGGCGGTATAAGCGGAAGAGCTGACCAACATGGAAACCCAACGACTACACCAGCGGATGAGGGTAATGCGTGATGGACAGGCTACTAAGGCTAAACCCAACAAACTGGGCTATCGGCAGTCCACTGCAACTCTTCCTCTTCCCAGTCGTTGCAACACTTGCACATCTGAATCAGGAAAAGGAAGAGTTAAGATGTGTGGTTGCAGTCTGGGCTCCTGCCTCACCACATAAATCAACTCACGCACATCCATCATCCAACTCATCATACTCCTCCTCATCATCAACTCGCATGCCACAAAAGAGCACTACTCTTCGCTGTTCAACAGGTACACCGATGTGGATGTCCTAACTACCCAGCAGGTCCCTCAGCATCCAGAACTGACCCACCTCAGGTATCCTCCATCCGTGGATGAAGTAGCTACTGCCATCAAACAGATGGAAAATTTCAAAGCTTGAGGGCCTGAAGGAATCCCAGCCAAGATGTACAATGCAGGAGGACCTCTGCTTAATAGCCATCTCCACTCTCTCCTAGAGAATATATGGGAAAAGGAGGAAATCCTGCAAGGTCTTAAAGAAGCCTCCATCGTCAATATTTATAAGAACAAGGGAGACCGGTCAAACTGTGGCAACTGCCGCTGGATCTCGCTGCTGTCCATAGCTGGCAAGATTATCGCCCGAGTCCTCCTAAACAGACTTCTCCCTGAGGCGGAAAACTTCCTCCCAGAATCTCAATGTGGCTTCACACCATCACGTGGCACCACTGACATGATTTTTGCTGCCCGCCAAATACAGGAAAAGTGCAGAGAACAGCATCGTAACCTGTACATGGCCTTGATCGACCTAACCAAGATCTTCGACTCAGTCAACAGGGAAGCCCTCTGGCGGACCCTCAGCCGTTTTGTCTGCCCACCAAAATTCATCGCCATTGTGAGGCAACTCCATGATGGCATGAACAGCAGCGTCCTGCACAAGGGCACCCAGTCTGAGTTCTTCCCCATCCACATTAGGGTAAACAAGGATGTGTACTGGCACCAACTCTCTTTTCCATGTTTTTGGCTGCCTTCCTTACTCATGCCAGTGCCAATTTAGCCGGCGGGGTGAACATAGAGTACCAGATGAAGGATCTTTTCAACATAAGACGACTCCAGGAAGGAACAAAGGTGTCGGCAGCTTCCATTACTGAACTTCAGTATGCAGACGACCTCACCCTTGTTGCTCACACTAAACGCGACCTACAGGAGAACCTGAACACCTACGCAGATGCGTCTGCTCACTTCGGCCTTGAGGTGAGTGTGCGTAAGACTCAGATTCTCTTTCAGCCTGTCCCTGTTTCAGACACACCTCCACCATCCATCCAGCTTAACAGTACTACCCTCTCTAATGTTACCCAGTTTCATTATCTCAGCTCCCACCTGTCCACCACCACTGACATCGATGAATAGATTCAGCATCGGATCAGATGTGCATCTCAAGCTGTAGCGAGTTTAAATTATCTTCAAAGTTACACGTATATCGAGCAGTGGTCCTCTCCACCCTGCTATATGGCAGGGAGACATGGGTCACATACAGGAAGCACAAAAGGCACTTGAAAACTTTCACCAACGTAGTCTACGTTCCATCCTCCGAGTTCGCTGGGAAGACAAGAGAACAAATGGCAGCATTCTTACTGACACCAACTGTAGGAGCATCTAGGCTACCATTATCCATGAACAACTATGTTAGAATGGCCATGTTACCAGCATGAACGACAGTAGACTGCCAAAGCAGCTACTTTACAGTCACCTAACGAATAGTAAACGTAACGCTGGCGGGCAACTGAAAAGGTACATGGATAGTCTTAAGACAAACCTGAATAAGTGTCAAATGGCCCGCCTCACCTGGGAGACGATTACTCCACACCGTAACGCTTGGAGGAGCACCACACAAGAAGGTGCCAATACTTTCGAGTTAGCCCGACTGCATAACGAGGCAAACAAGCGCCAACGCCCGAAGACGCTGCCGCCGCCCCTCCTGCACTAGATGTAGCCCCCCACACGTGCAACATCTGTGAATGACGCTGCAGTTCCCGTATCGGCCTCTTTTGTTACCCCAGAACTTACCAACCTAGGTGACATCCTTAATAACTCATATCATTGTATCATAGCTGGATGATCGTCATACTCGATTCAAAGTGACAGCAAATTTGTAGTAGTAGTCGTACTTATGACAGATGTGTTGTGATAGATGTGTTATGACAGGTGTATTATGACAGGTGTGTTATGATAGATGTGTTATGACAAGTGGGTTATGACAGGTGCGCTATGACAGATATGTTATGACAGGTGTGTTATGACAGGTGTATTATGACAGGTGTGTTATAACCCTTTTAAATAAGCTTTCCCCTCACGCCTAAATCCCACCCCTCTCCCTCCCCTCCCCCTTCTCTTACCCCTCCCCCTCCCCTCATCCCTCCCTCACCCTCCTCACACCTCCCCTCTCCCTCCCTCCCCTCATCCCTCCCTCCACCTCCTCCCACCCCCCACCCCTTCCCTTTTATTACCTGGGATAACAAGGGGGAAGTCTCGGTAATTACCTGAGATTAGACGGGATATTCCCCTCCTTTGCTTCGTCTTGCCCCCGACTCGACTCTTCCCAGGGAATTTTCCTCAGACGTAAAGGAAAACTGGAGTGTATGCGACCAGTGTCTGTGTGTGTGGGGGGGGGGGGTGCATTTTTCTTGGTCACTCACCAGCCTGACATCAGTGACCTCAAACACAGACAGACAGAAAGTAACAACCAACCCATTTACTGTTCTCCCGAGTTCCCTGACATCACCAACAGCAGTTTCGTTATTTTAAAGTTCCCGTTAAAACCATTCTGTTACAACGGGAGCTTCCAGACAACGGCCCCATTAAAACAGAACCTTCCCTCGTAAATTGAAATTGGGAAGGAATTTTTACTGCTACGGGCGAGTTGAAATGTCCTGGGCTTTGTATGATATTATACACAGGAGGAGATATATTGTGTTTTGTGGTGTATGATTCACATATTTTATGGTCTGAGTATGTATGTATGTATGTATGTATGTATGTATGTATGTATGTATGTATGTATGTATGTATGTATGTATGTATGTATGTATGTATGTATGTATGTATGTATGTATGTATGTATGTATGTATGTATGTATGTATGTATGTATGTATGTATGTATGTATGTATGTATGTATGTATGTATGTATGGTTGGCGACCTGTGGTGTAATGGTCAGCATCCTCGCCTCGCAAGCCAGCGGACCCGGGTTCGATCCCGGGGCAGGGTGAAACTATGGGCAAGTTTCTTTACGCCATTTGCCACTGTCTACCCAACAGTAATTGGGAACCTGGATGTTAATTGATTTGCGGATCGTATTCCGGGGTAATGGTTAGCCAGTGCAGTTGGCGAGTTGTCCGGTCTTCTCGGACTATTCCTTGACACTGGGACATGCAACTCATTAACTCAGGGTGTGGTTGTTGTGTTGGCGACAGCTTCTACACCTTAGACAAATTCACGTCTGGGTGGCCCTTGGGACAGCCATTATTATATATAGTTTACCTGAACAATAGCCAAATTGGATTATTTTACCTGAAGATTAATCGTACTAATTCAAACTGAGTGAGTTAGGTTAAGTTAGGTTAGGTAGCACACGCACACACACACACACACACTACACACAAACACACACCACTCTACACATACACACACAAACACACACCACTCTACACATACACACACAAACACACACTACACTACACCACACCACACCACAAAACCCACAAACACAAACACACACACACACACACACACACACACACACACACACACACACACGTTATAGAGAAGAATGAAATTAGTTGCAAGATCCGAGAGGTCAATTGCATTCCTGTGACAATGGGATCAGACTGAGAGGACAGAAATAAACATAAATAAGGAAGGAAGGGAGAAGGAGGACGCTAAAGGAAGGAAAAGGAAGAAGTAATAGGCAATGGAAGAGGCCGAGACGAAATACGAGGGATAAGGAGGGAAGAAGAAAGGGTGGAAGGAAAAGGGAGAGAGTAGGAGACCGTAGAAAGGGATTAGGCGTGAAGAGGAAGTAAGCAAGGATGGTGCGGGGTAGGAGGGAATAGGAGAGAGGAGGAAATAATGAAGATACTGAGGAGGCAGAGAAAGAGGAAGAGGCCAGGGAGGGATTTCTTTTGATTATTTCCCTATAGTTGATTTTAGGGACGATGAGAGAGAGAGAGAGAGCGAGAGAGAGAGAGAGAGAGAGAGAGAGAGAGAGAGAGAGAGAGAGAGAGAGAGAGAGACGTTGGTGTTCCCCCACTTTCAATTTATACTACACAGCCAGACGCAAGGTTCTGATGGGTCGAACACTCGCTGTCCTTCACGACAGCTGGTCAATCTAGAACCAGCTGGTCATCTCCACACACAGTTCGGCACACCCGCTACAAGAGTTGTCAGGTGGTGAGAGGCTATCCAGGGTAACGACCTAACATGTCCACACGCTTGTTATGATGTGTGTGTGTGTGTGTGTGTGTGTGTGTGTGTGTGTGTGTGTGTGTGTGTGTGTGTGTGTGTGACAGCATCTTATTTTCCTCTACCGACGTAGAATTAGATTCTTGTGTTGTGAATATATGATGAGTTCCATTGACTCGGCCAAAGTTGTTTTTGTCTCTCGTGTGTGTGTGTGTGTGTGTGTGTGTGTGTGTGTGCCTCCTCGTGCCAACACACGGTAACTGGGTGCCTCGTGGGCCCAGGCTAGACCAGCAGGGGATCTTGGAGTAGCAGTGAGCCCCAGAGGGAGGATGCATAAACCCACTACGTTGTAGACACGTCCTAGCGCCTACCAACCACCGCCCCGCTGCCTTGCGGATTAACCTTGGTAGGTATAAGGCTACGGGAGTAAACCCCGAACGAAAAATCTGCGGTGGAGCCCCGCATCAGGCAGACATGCTTACAGAGCTCCAACAAGATCCCAACGGCGGTATAGGCAGAAGAGGTGACAGCCATGGGAACCCAACGACTACACCGGCGGACGAAGGCAATGCCTGATGGACAGGCTACTAAGGCGAAACCCAACAAACTGGGCTATCGGCAGTCTATTGCAACTCTCCCTCTCCCCAGTCGTTGCAACACTTGCACCACTGGATCAGGAAAAAGGGAGAGCCAAGATGTGTGGGTGCAGCCTACGCTCCTGCCTCACCACGTAAATCAACTCACGTGCAGCCACCATCCAGCTCATCATACCTCTCATCATTATCAAAACCCCTATACCACCAAAAGTCCTATGGCGACGGACGAGTGGCGACGGGGACAGGCAGAGATGACTGCCGGGAGTCTCTAGTCACAACTCTGCACATGGGTGGCACAGATAAGATGGTCGTTTATGCACTGGGATCTAGGCAGCAGTGCAATCCGGTCCTGTCTATGCGACTGGCAGACCTTTCGAGAAGCCACTATGCTCACCCCACATAGGGAGGGGGCTAGAAAAGGTGCCCTAAACATAGCCTGCCTAAAGAATCAACCTGACTGGGCAACCGCACCCAATAAGATCATCCTTATGCGGTCGAAAACAGTCAAAATCACAGATCCAAGCAAAAACAGACTATGCAACCTCTCGTGGTCGCAACATGGAATGTCAGGACCCTTCTGGATACTGGTATAAATGAGCGTCCTGAAAGAAGAACTGCCCTTGTGGCAAAAGAGCTGGCTAGGTTGTGTAGTTATTGGTGTTTTTTATTAGTGATTATGACTGTTTTCGACCGCATTAGGATATCCTTATTGGGTGCAGTTGCCCAGTCAAGTTGATTTTTTTAGGCAGGCTATGTTTAGGGCACCTTTTCTAGCCCCCTCCCTATGTGGGGTGAGCAGAGTGGCTTCTCGAAAGGTCTGCCAGTCGCACAGACAGGACCGGATTGCACTGCTCCCTATGTGCAGAGTTGTGACTAGAGACTCCCGGTAGTCATCTCTGCCTGTCCCCGTCGCCACTCATCCGTCGCCATAGGACTTTTGGGATTTGGAGGTTTTGATGATGATGAGAAGTATGATGAACTGGATGATGGCTGCTCATAACTTTATCTATGTGGTGAGGCAGGAGCGCAGACTGCAACCACACATCTTGACTCTCCTTTTTCCTGGTTCATTGGTGCAAGTGTTTCAACGTCTTTGTTTTATTGAGTATCGCCTTAGTAGTCTGTCCATAATGCTTTACCTTCGTCCGCCGGTGTAGTCATTGGGATCCCATGATGGTTACCTTCTCCGCCGTTACCTACCAAAAGGTTAATCCACAAGGACGTGTCCATATGCTAGTGGTCGTATGCTCCACCCCTCTGGGACCCACTGCTGTTCCGAGATCCCCTGCTGGTCTAGGATGGACCCACGTGGCACCCAAGTTACCGTGTGTTCCCACTCATACATTCATACATACATATAACACCTCATTAAAATATTCTCACGAATCATCAATCAATTTAAATTAATCAGTAAAGATATCTATTTTAATCTCTCGGTAATAAGCCAATTAATTTACGTCAAGAAGTTTATTTTAATTAATTACATTTCAAGGTAAGTCATATGAATTATATTTTTTAATATTTTGACAGTTTTAATTAGGTCATTGAGATGGAGAATAACAGGTCACTACAGACAGACAGACAGACAGACAGACAGACAGACAGACAGACAGACAGACAGAGAAGGTTAGGAATAGTGAAGGAAAGAAACAAAGAAAACAAGAAAGAGAGAAGGAAGGGAAAGAAGAGAGAAAGAGAGAGAGATGGGGAGAAAAGGAGGGAGAAGTAGGAGAAAAAGAAAATTAGAACCAGAGAGAGGAGAAGAGAGATAACGAAGGAGAGAGAATGAGAGAAAGAGGAAAGGAAAAGAGAGAGAGGAAAAAGTAGATGGGAAAAGAAATAGACCAAAGAAAGCGAGAGAGTCTGAGAGAGAGAAGAAGAAAATTGAGAGAGAGAGAGAGAGAGAGAGAGAGAGAGAGAGGAGGAGGAGAGAGAGAGAGAAAGTTGAGGAAAAGGGTGAGGAGATGGGGGGAAAAGGAAGAAAGGGGAGATGAAGGGAGAGAGAAGAAAGAGGGAGGAGAGAAGAGGGGAGAAGGGAAGTGAGTGGTGGTGATTAGAAAGGAGGGGGGGAGGAAGGGAGTGATGATGAATGGGAACGGGGGGAGGAAGGAGGTGAGTGGGGAGAGGGGTGAGAGGGGGAGATAAAGGGAAGTAGAGAGGTTGACTAATATGTTTAATGGTTGTTGGGGAGTGGAGGGAGAGGGAAGAGGGAATGAGAGAGAAAGAGGGAGAGAAGCGGGATAAAAAGAGAAAGGTAAAAAGAAATAGTAGAGGAGGATGGTAGGTTAGGTTAGGTTAGGTTAGGTTAGGTTAGGTTAGGTTAGCATTAGAGTATTTAATCATCAGATAAATTCTACTTGGGTGTCTAATCTTCAGGTGATCCTTAATAGGTTCACTTAAGTTACAACACTAAAATTCACAAAGGATCGTACATTATACCCGCCCCACACACACCCCTTAAGTGGAGATGTGAGACCGCATATAAATGACACAATTAATTACAATAACCTGATATTTGCACCATTAAATCTTAACTAAATGTCATTACCTATATAGAAACGGAAATAAGAACCCACAAGAATCATTATCTCGTTCTCTTGTTTCAGTTAACACTAAATCATCAGGTTTTCTTGTTTATCTTTATTTGTTTATCAGTGTTCAGTACCATTCCTATTATCTTCCTCCATCTCTTCCTCTCATCTTTATATCGGAAAAACATCTCACCCCTCCAGCCGTATCGGGAACACGTCTCAACACGGCGCACAGCATTGTTTATTTACAACAGCTGATGGAGTAAACAAGACTACCAGCTGTTCTCACCGACTCCCTGGCTGAGTCTCGCTCTTGTTTTGTGGGGTAATGATGGCAGGCTGTGTGTGTATGTGTGTGAGTGAGATGTGCTTGTGTTGTGAGGTGTGTTGTGAGGTGTGTTTGTGTTGTGAGGTGTGTTTGTGTTGTGAGGTGTGTTTGTGTTGTGAGGTGTGTTGTCAGGTGGTGAACATGAGCTGCCTCTCTGGTGGTCCTAGTTTTTAATTTCATTCACCCATCCCAGTCTCTACCTTCCCCTGGCCCTCCTACCATCAACTTTGTCCATTAATATATCTGTTATTATTCCCTCATCCATAATTATATAACCAAAATATATAATTTTTCTTTTTCTGTACATTTTAAATATTTCTCTTGAAGTTTTTGCTAATCTAAGTACTTCTTCATTTGTTTTTCTGTCATTGTAAATTATTCTTAACAATCATCTATAACACCACATTTCAAAGGCTTCAAACCTTTTTTCTGGTGTCTATTGAAAGTGTCCACGCTGCTGACCCATACTCCTATATAAACAACTGCTGTCACCTCCATAACTAACATCCAGGCTTAAGTAAAGACAGAGGAGCATCAGGCCAGACACAAGACACTGAACCCACACAACTTGCACCCAGATAATCGTTCTTAATCCTGATGAGCTCTTATTCACACGTATCCGAGCCCTGGGGAGAGGAGAGAGGGGGATAGGCCATGGGGAGCGAAGGGGGGGAGGGAGAATGGCCAGTGGGGGAGGTAGGGAGGGGAGGGACAGGGAGATTGGCCCGTTGAGGGAGGGAGGGTGAGTGAAAATGGTCCAGGTGGAAGGAGAGGAGAGGGAGCAGAGGAGAAGAAAGAAGAGGAGTGGAAAAGAAGGAAGGGGAGGAGAGAGGAAGGAAGGTGGACTAGGGAGAGGGTAGGGAAAGGGGAAGGAAATAGGAGTGGAGTGAAGGGAAGGGAAGGAGGCGGAGAGGGGAGTGGAGTCGAGGGGAGTGAAGATGAACGGTCCTTAAACTTTCATCAAGACAGAAAAGTGAAATTCCCTCATTCCTCTTTCGCCATTAAAAGAAAAATATCGTAGAGGAGGTGAGGATAAAACTTCTTGGAAAGGTTTGAGAGCGATATAAAAATGGCATAACCCAAACCACAGGGTCTCTCTCTCTCTCTCTCTCTCTCTCTCTCTCTCTCTCTCTTCTCCTCTTATTCCTCTTTTATAACCTTCCTTCCCTCCTTCCCTCCTCTTAAAACCCTTTCCATCCTTTTCATCCTCCTCCTCCTTCTCCTCCTTTATCTCCAACCTCTTTCCCTCATCCTTCTTCTCCACCTCCTTTTCCTCGTCCCTCTAGTTTTCATCTTCCTCATCTCTCCCTAATCCTCATCCTTGTCTTTCTCCTCCTCATTCTTCTACTCTTCCTCTTCTTCTCCTTCTTCTTCATCCTTCAGGCATAAAAAAGGTAAGGCGAAGGAGGAATAGAAAGATTTTCCATGCCAAAGGAGAATTGATTCTAAGATTCTCGCCGTCAGAAACTCAATGAATCATCCATTGTGGACCACTAGACGAGACGAAACCAGACGCTACGCAAAACCCAACAGTTACCCCTTAAAAATACCACGTTTTCTCTAATGACGAAACGAAAACATAGATAAGGTGAATTCAGACGCCCCTATTCCCTGTATGAGCCCTAGTGAAGTGAAATAAGGTCATAATGGGGAGAAATATATGTGTATGTGTTTTGTAAGGAAGTTTAAAGCGAGCATTGGCAACTTTATGGATGAAGGAGGGATGGGAGGAGTGGGAGTGGGAGTGGGAGTGGGAGTGGGAGGGGATTTTTATAAAGTTGTCTCCTTCGATTTTTCCTGGCATTTTTACTTCTGCTTTTCATTCCGTTTTGATCAACGATGCAAGTTCTCTCTCTCTCTCTCTCTCTCTCGGCTGGTGGCTTATGGTTGAGACAAGTGATCGCGGGCCCTTCATGCCAGGTGAAAGTTCGAACGCTCGTGCTTGTCTAGCGCGCAACCACCGTCCGGCTGACAGCGTACAGCGACAAAATGGTTAATTAATGCCTTCCTAAAGAAACCATCGACATGGGACCAGGTTTGTTCCACTCTACGAATTTTTTGCGATTTTTCCACCAAGTTTGATGAAAAACGATTGTGCCGTTTCGGCTGCCCAGAACAGACACACACACATGGCTATTCCTATAGTATATTAAATATCTCACACCTGGCCAAAATCTTACCTGATCTCTCATTGGATATAATATTCTCCATCTTCTCTCTCATTGGTCATAATTTCCTCTACCTTCTCTCTCTCATTGGTCAAAATTTCCTCTACCTTCTCTCTCATTGGTCAAAATTTCCTCTCCCTTCTCTCTCATTGGTCAAAATCTCATTAGCAAAATGGATAACAATACATGTTCCCTCCCTACTTCCTTCTCCCTTCCTCCCTCATTTCCTCCATCCATCCCTCTTTTCGTCCCCCTATCCTTCCTATCCTATCCCCCTATCCTGTCATTCTAAGCTCTTCTTCAACACTATAAACAAACTGCCACCTCTGCCACTGTAATAGATCATATCTGGACTAACAACACTCCTAACAATCTTGCAAGTGGATTTATTTATAACAATATCTCAGATCACTTCCCAGTTTTGGCCATGTATAAACCAGCCACAAGACCTGAAAGGTTTAGTAAAGTCTCAATATAATACAGAGATTACTGCACCGACAACATGCTCCTTTTTTAGAACAACCTTATGAATGCTAACTGGGATCTTGTCTATGCCTCCGACAACCCTAACGTGAACAGCTGTAACTTCTCTTGCATCTCCAATGCTTGCTTTGATAAATGCTTCCCGCTCAAGACTAAGTCAGTGAAAACTGTATCCATTTCCAAACCTTACATCACAAGCGAAATTAAGATAATTATAAAAGAAAAACACAAACTCCAAAGGAAATTTGCAAAAAGGCCCATAACTTTTGGTGATGCTTACCGAAGTATTAGAAATAGAGTAACTCAAGCAGTTAGTAATGCCAGACGTAGCTATTATACAAATAAGCTCCAGTCAGCATCAGGCAACAGTAAGAAAACCTGGAATGTCATAAATTCTATTCAGAACAGGAACACTCAGCCTTCGGCCTCCCACTCAGCTTTTATGATAAATGATTCAGTTGTAACGGAACTCTCCCTCATTGCCAACCACTTCAATGAATATTTTATTAATGTTGGCAAAAATCTTGCAGAGAGCATCCCTGATCACCATAAGGAATTTAGAGCCTACCTGCAAAACAGACAGCAAAATGAGCTGTTTTTATCCCCTGTCACGGCAGATGAATTACTGGCCATCATAAAAAGTCCAAAGATGCAGCAGCAGGCGAAGACAATATACCAATGAGCATCATTAAGAAAGTGGCCCACTTATTACTACCTGTTCTCCTACACATCTGTAACTCCTCCTTCACTGGTGGTGTCTTTCCGGATAAATTGAAAATTGCTAAAGTTCACCCAGCATATAAAAAATCTGGGGACAAAGGTCTCTTAAAGAATTACCGCCCCATATCATTCCTCCCAGCCTTGAGTAAGAAACTGGAAAAACTAGCATATAATAGACTAAATTCCTTCTGCAATGCCAATAACATCTTTACAGACTCCCACTTTGGATTTAGAGCTAGAAGGTCGACTGACATTTTATATTCCCTTGATGACAGTCAGCTCACAGTCGGTATATTCTTGGACCATTCTAATGCCTTCGTTACTGTCGACCATACCATCTTCCTTTCATATCTTGAACATTACAGCGTTAGGGGTCTGTCCCACAATTGGTTTACCTCATATCTGTCCAACAGGATGCAGTATGTCTGCTATAATAATCACCAATCTGACTCCTCGCCAATCTTGTATGGCGTCCTCCAAGCTTCCATTCTCGGTCCAGTACTGTTTTTGTTGTACATAAGCGACATAGTCCACGCCAGCACACTCATAAAATACAACTTATTTGCAGACGATAGTAATCTCTATGCCAGCAACTCAGACCTCCATACCTTGATGAAAACTATGAACATTGAATTGACTAAAGTCAGGCCCTGGGTAATACGTAATAAACTGACCCGAGTTGATTTATGTGGTGAGGCAGGAGCACCGGCTGCATCCACACATCTTGCCCCCCTTTTTCCTGATTCAGTGGTGTAAGTGTTGCAACGATTGAGGAGACGGAGAGTTGCAATGGACTGCCAATAGCCCAGTTTGTTGGGTTGTCTTAGTAGCCTGTCCATCATGCATTGCCCTCATCCACCGGTGTAGTCATTGAGTTCCCATGGTGGTCACCTCTTCCGCCTGTACCGCCGTTGGGGTCTTGTTGGAGCTCTGTAAGCATGTCTGCCTGATGCGGGGCTCCACCGCATATTTTTCGTTCGGGGTTTACCTCCGTAGCTTTATACTTACCAAGGTTAATCTGTAAGGCAACGGGCAATGGTTGGTAGGCGTCAGAACGTGTCCACATGCCAGTGGGCCTATGCGCCGTCCCTCTGGGGCCCACTGCTACTCCGAGATCCCCTGCTGGTCAAGCCAGGGCCCACGAGGCACCCAGTGACCGTGTGTTGCCACGAGGAGGCACAAAAGGACTCTTGATAGTGAAGAGGCTGTGTACTGGCAGGGGAAGACTTATGCAAGTTGCTTCCCTGTTCGTCACGAGGGCTAGCCAGCGGTGGCAGCTGAAAGCGAGAGGGAGCAAGCAGTGCTTGCACCTTAACACTAACATTTTGCTGCCACACTAGACGCATTACACCACCCTGTGTGCTTTTACACACACACACACACACACACACACACACACACACACACACACACACACACACACACACACGTCCCCTGGGTAGGTCGTCATCAGCAGGCCTGGCCACCGTAAAAGACACCGTCGTTCCACAACTAATTCCAAAGTCCCCACACCAAGCTGCTTACCTGCTGTCCCAAGTAGAGGAGTGGCAGACGGAGGACTGTCAGACATACACTACACCCCTCGTTGAAAGGTCACAGCACCGAAGTCATATCTTCAAGTCAAGTCATATTATTTTCAAACCGGTTTACAGTGAAAGAAACTCTAGGATTTTTGTGTTAATGTACAGGTAATTTATAAACCTGTTTGGATCAGTAGAAATGGATAAAATGTGTCTAGTAAAAAGGAAAACACTGTGTGTTCCCTCCCCTTCCCCTAACTCTTTTCCTTCCATCCTTTCTCCTTTTTTTTTACCCTCCCCTCTTTCATCCTCCTCCTCCCTCCCCCTGCCTCCTTCCTTCCTCCTTCCTTCCTTCCTTCCTCCTCCCTCCTCCCTTCCTTCCCCCCTTCCTCCCTCCCTTCCCTCCTCCCTCCTCCTCCTCTCCTCCTCCTCCTTCCCTTCCTTCCCTCCCTATGTGTGAGAGGATAGTAGGACTCATTTGAACAATAACACGGCTCTGGAAAGTAAACGACTATTTCGCTGTGAACGGGAAAAAATCACATAAATAAAACTACTACTATCATCATCATCATCATCATCACCACTACCATCATCATCATCACTACCACCATCACCACCACCACCACTACCACTACCACTACCACTACCACCTGATAACGCCACACACACACACGCGCGCCTCTCTCTCTGACCCAGCAGGAAAGGACAAAGATATCGCCGTTATCTCTGTTATCAGCTCCTCCTGGTCTCTCCTGCCGCCCCAGTGAGACATAATTAGCATCAGGATTGAAAAGAAGAATTAATTAAATATCAAGATAGGATTAGTTAGGTTTCGAGGTAGGATTAGTTAAGCTTCGAGGTAGGATTAGTTAAGCATCAAGGTAGGATTAGTTAAGCTTCGAGGTAGGATTAGTTAAGCTTCAAAGTAGGGTTAGTTAAGCATCAAGGTAGGATTAGCTAGGTATCAAGGTAGGATTAGTTAAGTATCAAGGTAGGATTAAGTAGGTTTTGAGGTAGGATTAGTTAGATATAATGATAAGATTAGCTAAGTATAAAGATAGTATTAGTTAGGCACTTTCCCATAATCTCCACTTGCAAGGTTGCTGGTTTGTTGTCCAGGTTGGATGTGAGTAAGGCGCATGGATCAGACAGAATACCCCCTCGTGTTCTGAGGGAGTGTCCTGAAGCTCTGGCCCCTGTGCTTGCTCACCTCTGCACCTTTGCCTCAAAACCCAAACTTTTCCTTCATCTTGGAAACATGCCTCGGTTCAGCCCATCCCGAAGAAGGGTGACCATTCCAATCCATCTAACTATCGCCACATTGCCCTGACTTCATCCCTCTCTAAAATTTTCGAAACTATCTTAAACTCTCATTTTCTCCGTCACCTTCAACGCCTTTCTCTTTTGTCGGATCACCAGGTAGTAGGTAGTAGGCAGCTACCAAACAGGGAGGTACTACCGCTTGGAAAGATATTGGAAGCATAATGTGTTGTCTAATGGTAGACCCTGCTGCCATATGTGACCAAGTCCCAGGTTGCTGATCTGACTTTCTGGCACATGAGCCTTAACTTTTCTTAGAAGCCTCTGATGCGGTAATCTGTCAAACGCTTTGCTAAAGTCTAAGTAAATAACATCGTAATTTTCGTCATTATCTACTACCTCGAAGACTTTCCTAAAAAACGTCAGCAGATTTGTTAGACAAGATTTTCCATTTGTAAATCCTTGTTGAGAGTCATAGATTAATTTGTTTTTCTCTAAATGCGATCGGATGTTATTTGTTATAATTGATTCAAGAAATTTCCCCACTACTGACGTCAAACTAATCAGCCGGTAATTTGACGCTGATGTTCTGTCACCCTTTTTGAATATGGGTACTACATTTGTCTGTTTCCACAAGTCTGGCACAACTCCCGTGCCTAATAATTTTGGAAATAAATTTACGAGGGGTCGGCTAATCTGTTCCTTACACTCTTTCAAAACTCGAGGGAAAATTTCATCCTGCCCTGGGGATTTTGTCCTCTTTAATTTATACATCTTCTTAAGAACATCCTCTTTTCTGATAGTGATATTCTTTACTTTCTCTTCTTCATTTCCCCTAAATATCAGTTCTACCTCTGGCATTTCCCCTCTCTCTGACTTTAAAGGTCCCACTTTGTCCTATATACCTGGAAAAATCCCTTGGGATTCGCCTTAGATTCTCTTGCTATCCTGATTTCGTAGTCCTTCTTTGCCTTCCTTACATTTTTCTTAACATTCCTAGATAGTTCATTATACCTATTTCTGAGCTGCTCCGCCCCTCCCTTTAATTTCTTATGAATTCCTTTCTTTATTCCTATGTCATGTTTAAGTTTTTTGGGTCATCCATCTTGGCTCATTCTTATTTGACCTAATTTTTCTGTATGGTATAATTTGTTCCTGTGCTTTACGTAGTATACTAGTGAATATATTATAGTCATGATCAAAGGGGAAAGGAGAGGAGGAGGAGGAGGAAGAGGAGGAGAGAAGTGATCTAGGGGTTGAGGGGGAGGGGTTAGTGGTCAGGGGGTGAGGGGGAGGTGTTGGTGGTCAGGGGGGTGAGGTGTTGGTGGTCAGGGGTGAGGGAGGGCTGAGTGGTCAGGGGTGAGGTGGTGAGTCAGGGGTGAGGGAGGTTAATCGAGGCTCTGGGGAGAGAATAGTCAGAAGTGTTGGAAGAGTTATGAGGAGAATCAGGCAGGCTCCAACGTTCATCACTTTGAAATCGACAAAGTTCCTTGAAGACTCTCTCTCTCTCTCTCTCTCTCTCTCTCTCTCTCTCTCTCTCTCTCTCTCTCTCTCTCTCTCTCTCTCTCTCTCGATTAATGTTATTTTAAAACACGACTAATTAAAATTCCTTTGTTTCTTCCTTTTTCTCCTCTTTTTCTATCTTTTCTTCTTGCTCATCCTTATTTTCTTGTTGTTTTTCTTCTTTCTCCTTCTTCCCCTTGTCCTCCTCCTGCTATCCTTCCTACCCCCACCTCTCTCCTTACTCCTTCTCTTTCAACTCCCATCTCTTTTCCTATTCCTTGCTCCTCATCCTTCTCCTCCTCCTCCTCTCTTTCCTACTCCCACTTCTCTCCTCCTGCTCCTCCTCCTCCTACTTAATATTGGAAGAACAAATACTGTTAATGTATACAGCCTTAACAACATCAACCTAGAGAAGTTGACTTGTGAAAGAGACTTAGGGGTACTTGTAAGCCCGGACCTACGGCCTAGAAAACAGTGCGTTAATGTTCGAAATAAGGCAAACAGAGTAATCGTTTTTATATCTAGAAGTGTAAGTAATAAGAGTGCGAAGGTCATATTGCAACTATATCTTGCGCTAGTCAGGCAGCACCTCGATTACGCTGTTCAGTTCTGGTGCCTTTATTATAGAATGGATATCAATTCACTGGAGTCGGTGCAGCGAAGAATGACGAAAATGACTCCGGGACTTAGGAACCTTCCATATCAGGATAGATTAAAGGAACTAAACTTGCATTCCCTAGAAAGACGAAGAGTGCGGGGAGATATGATAGAAGTATTTAAGTGGGTGAAAGGAATCAATAAAGGGGATATAGATAAAGTTCTTATAATATCCGAGCAGGATAGGACTCGAAGCAACGGATTTAAGTTGGATAGGTTTAGGAGGGAGATAGGAAGGAACTGGTTCACAAATAGGGTGGTGGACGAGTGGAACAAGCTTAGCAACATTGTAGTAAGTGCTGGAACTCTGGAAAGTTTTAAAAGGAGGCTAGATAGATTCATGGATGATAGAGAGTGGTAGTAACTCTCGACAGGAGCTGCCATGCACAGGTCAACCAGCCTATTGCAGACTCCTTATTTTCTTATGTTCTCCTCCTCCTCCTCCTCCTCTCCTTCCTACTCCCACATCTCTCCTCCTCCTCCTCCTCTCCTTCCTACTCCCACATCTCTCCTCCTCCTCATCGTACCCGTGTATTTGGCCTCCAGCATACGTAATAAATTGAATGTATCTCTCCCTCCCTTCATTCTAACTCCCTTTCCCCTTACTTCATTCTCTCCCTTCCTTCCCCTTACTTCATTCTCCCCCCTCTTTCCTACATTCTCTCCCCTTAATTTTTTCCCTCTCCACTCGTATTCCTTGGCCCCTGACCTCCTGATCCTGAATAAAACCACCAAGGGCTCTCTCTCTCTCTCCCTCCCTTCCTCTCTCTCCCCCTTCCTTCCTTTCTCTCTCCCTCACTTCCCCTCTCTCTCTCCCTCTCTTCCTCTCTCTCTTCTTCCCTTCCTTTCTCTCCCTTCCTCTCTCTCTCTCTCCCTTCCATCGCACCTCCCACAGACTTCACAACAAACAGGTCATGAACCTCCAGCATACTTAATAAGATGATGATCTCACTATCGCCTTCCATCACAAACTTCTCCCTAGTTTGACCTCACATGACCTCGTTGATGTTTGACCTAGTTTGACCTCACATGACCTCGTCGATGTCTGACCTAGTTTGACCTCACATGACCTCGTCGATGTCTGACCTAGTTTGACCTCACATGACCTCGTCGATGTTTGACCTAGTTTGACCTCACATGACCTCGTCGATGTCTGACCTAGTTTGACCTCACATGACCTCGTCGATGTTTGACCTAGTTTGACCTCACATGACCTCTTCGATGTTTGATTTAGTTTGACCTCACATGACCTCGTCGATGTCTGACCTAGTTTGACCTCACATGACCTCGTCATTGAGAAGCTGGGAGGTTGTAATGTGCTTTTATATCAGTTTTGAGTGAAAGAGAGAGGGAGAGGAGACAGGGAAGGGAGGGAGAGGGAGTGAGGAAGAAGGGAGAGAGGGAGGGTGGGAGGAAGTCAGGAGTAAAGGGAGTGGGCAGAGTAAAAAAAACACTGGAGGTACAGTGCGCCATAGAGAAGTGTCTGGCCGAGTAGTAAAGAAACTTATCATTATTTACATAACTTCAGGTCAGGAAGAGATTACAGTGGACCTCTCAGTACTCAACAGACGTGCTACCCTGAGGCGGTTTATCTTCATGTGACGTGGACTCTCTCTCTCTCTCTCTCTCTCTCTGCCTGTTTGCTGATCCGGTATCCCAAGATGAACAAGAACAAAAAGTAAGAAAAAATACGAAGCAACAAACAGTATCGATCAACCTGTCGTTAACATTCACGTAGATGAGGAAGAGCCAGTTAGGGGAAGTTTACCGCAACTTTCTGACACTTTATAAGACTATCCCCTATCCTCTATTGTCGAAAGTTTTGATCCCGGACAACCATATCAGAGGAGCGTCTATCCCTCCCTGCATCCTGATTAATGGACCCTGAGTATAAGAGACTGACTAGGCTACGTTTCTTTCACTAATAGACTATCCAGAGCTTTATGACTATTCCACGTTTATAATGACAAGGACAATCAGGGAAAACACAACCATTTTGACTAGGTTGAGTTTCTTTATTTAGTAACTTTTCGGAAAGTCGTGTTTCATCATCAGACCCCAGAAAACAAACACAAGTTTTAAAAATTATAGGCTGTTTTTTCCAGTTATAAAGAAATTTATTCTATTTTTTTACAGAAGTCCCTTAGTAGGGGTGTGCCCATTTCGTCACCACATTTTTACCCGTTTCGTTACCGTTATTATAGCTTATTACAAAGTATCGGAATAATCTGACTGTGATACATGACTATCGAACATGACTGAACTCACTCACATAGCATTAGTGGACCTCCAAAAACGAGAGATTAGCACGGTCAGTGACCCAGGCGGCATCCCTTTGATCACCCAACGTCACGTCCTTTGATGTATAACACACACACACACACACACACACACATATATATATATATATATATATATATATATATATATATATATATATATATATATATATATATATATATATATATATATATATATATATATATATATAATCATGTAAATCCACAATGAAAACGTGGATAAGATAAATCTTGATAAAATCACACGGGAAAATGGAAACAACGGAGTACCTTAGCTTTCGTCTTTATTCAAGACATCTTCAGAGGCAACTGGATTACATGGACAGAGAGAGGCTTAAATATACAGGGTGACCTAAAAACATGAGGTCAGGTCATAATGATGACATCCACTAATCCCCACACCAACACAACCGTAGAGGAGCTTAAGAGAAGGGTGGTGACGTGACTAGACAGGTCAGGTCAGAAAAAAGGGACCCACAAAATAACTGTCATACATCAAGATCAAAGGTTTTCAAAGCATTTTAACCTTGGGCCACTGACAAATAAATTTATGTAACATATTATCAGTTTTGAACTGACCATCACTAAGGTTTATTGATTTTAATTCCTTAATCAAACTAGCTTCAACCAGAAGTCTTTCTGTGACACAAGATGATTTGAATACTTCTAAGCTTTTTTCCCAAGCAATGGGGTGATTATTATTCCTAACATGAACGAACAAGGCACTGCTTTCAGATGCAGTTCTGATATTATACTTATGTTGTTTGATTCTGAGCTGCAGTGTTTTTCCTGTCTGACCTACATAATTACAATTACATTGGCTACATGGAATACAATAAACACTTCCATTTACATTCAAACTTGGGCTATTCCTTATTAACATATTGGTAATGGTTGAGTCATACTTGAAAACAACATTAATATTTAGAAGCTTGAGGGACCGAACTAAAGGGACAAATTCATCACGATAGGGCAGAGTCAAAATGTTCTTAAGTGTAGGAACTTGTCTGGTTACAGAGGAATGAAAGGATTTTTTAGCCCTTTTAAAGCAACGATCAACAAACACAGAAGGGTACCCAAGTTTCTGTGCAATAGAACGAATGTGTTTAAATTCGTCGTCAATAAATTCAGAGTCACAAATACGCAGACATCGTAGGAACATAGCAGAAAAAACTGAAGATGTCTTGAATAAAGACGAAAGCTAAGGTACTCCGTTGTTTCCATTTTCCCGTGTGATTTTATCAAGATATATATATATATATGTAGAATGAAGGGCCGGATCTAGGCCGATGCATCGCTCAAAAAATTCTGACCCCTACAAAAGTATCAGATTATTGCTCATTTCTCCGTCGTTATCAGTTAGCTCGCTGGTATCTGACTGTATTGGTCCAATCTTTTCTCGTGTTTTAGTTTGATACATTTGAAAGAATCCCTTGGGGTTTGACTTCGCCTCCCTTGCTACCTTCAGTTCATTATTCCTCTTTGCTTTTCTTACCTCGGTCTTAACCCTACCGGCCAATACTTTAACCTAACCTAACCCAATCTATCCTAAATGGGGGATATATTTCTTGTTAATGGTATTTATATAAATTCTGACTCTTTTTCCGTTTAACACGCACACACGCACACACACACACACGCACACACACTCACACACACACACACAATTACAGTCCACTCAAGAAAAAACTTCGAAATAGCTGTCCAGATTGCTAAAGCCTTTTGGGGTGCGTAAGTGGAAGGGCGAAAAATGTACGGATTGAGGGGGAGACTGGTAACTGGATGACAGGTAAACAAACTGACAGTATTCTGGGCCTTGTAAACAGCGTGAGGGAAACAAAAATTGAGTGTTGCTAACCCCTACCAAACGCACACACACACACACACACACACACACACACACACACACACGTAAATTAATAAAACCAAAAGCATATTAGGCGATTCTGTTAGGTTAGGTTAGGTTAGATTAAGTTAAATGAGGTTTGATTAGGTGAGGTTAGGTTAGGATAGATCAGGTTAGTTTAGGTTCCATTAGGTTAAATGAGGTGAGGTACGGTTAGGTTAGGTTGGGGAAGAGACAACGTATGGAACACAATACAATCTATTTCTCTATTCTGCTAGTATCTCTCTCTCTCTCTCTCTCTCTGCCTCTCTCTCTCTCACCTCTACCCATGCCAGATCTTTTTCGGTATTTCCAGAAAATGGCTCCAATTTATCAAATGTCTCTTGGGTTTCTCTTTCCTTGTTGTGTCTCTTGTGATGAATGAATACAATTAGGAATATTTATGGCAAACTTTCGGGTTGGCTCTGTAAATTAACGTAGCTTAAGTTTCGTTACACACAAAGAGAAATTAAATGGTGCAGTGTGGGCGATTGTAAGTGGTGGGAGGTGAGTGTGAATGAAAGAGACATGTGGGTACAATTTACAGATGGGTTAGGTTAGTTTGTGTAGACGACTTATAGAGATTGTGTATGCAAATGCAGGAGATGTGTGTATAGTAAATTTATAGGAAGAACTGTTGGGGTATGTGCGTGTGTCTACATACATACATACATACATACATACATACTCCAGCCAAGTGAGGAACTATGAATTCCTAACGTCATAACAGGAGGAACAAGAACCATCTCCATCACCCTGTGTGAGCTGAAGGACCTACCCGACCACGAGGTGCAGCTGCTGTAGTGAGGTAGCGGATTAACACCCAGGTATGACACAACGGCCATCCAGACAGTGGGCGCCAACATCAGGTCACAAGAATGTTTACAAGTCCAGCTCAAACATTACCAGATCTATAGTTAATCTCTATGTTGATTCTTTGTTTATTATATTTTTGTATTGAAAGCTTTTGTCAATCAAGTGATCCACTCCCCGCTTCCACCTTACAGTATGTAACCTATCACCTCTGATCATTGTATATTTTCAGCCTTCGGGCTGCAAGAGAATCCAAGGTGAATCCCAAAGGATTTTTCCAGGTATATAGGACAAAGGTCAAGGACAAAGTGGGAACTTTAAAGTCAGGGAGGGGAGAAGTGATCAATCAGAGTGAGAAAATAAGCAAAGCATTAAACAGCTACTTCTTATCAGTTTTCTCAGAAGAAATTCACGAGGAAATGCCAGAGGTGGAACTGATATTTAGGGGAAATGAAGAAGAGAAAGTAAAGAATATCACTATCAGAAAAGAGGATGTTCTTAAGATGATGAATAAATTAAAGAAGACAAAATCCTCAGGGCAGGATGAAATTTTCCCTCGAGTTTTGAAAGAGTGTAAGGAACAGATTAGCGGACCCCTCGTAAATTTATTTACAAAATCATTAGACACGGGAGTTGTGCCAGACTTGTGGAAACAGGCAAATGTAGTACCCATATTCAAAAAGGGTGACAGAGCATCAGCGTCAAATTACCGGCCGATCAGTTTGACGTCAGTAGATAATGACGAAAATTACGATGATATTTACTTAGACTTTAGCAAAGCGTTTGATAGAGTACCGCATCAGTGGCTTCTGAGAAAAGTTAAGGCTCATGGTATCGAGGGGAAAGTTTTAAATTGGATAAAATCATGGCTCACCGATAGAACACAGAGGGTCAGCGCAGATGGTGTTAAATCTGAGTGGGGCTGTGTAACCAGTGGGGTTCCCCAGGGGTCAGTACTGGGCCCACTCTTGTTCATAATCTATATAAACGATCTAGATACTGGGATCAGCAGTGACATAAGCACGTTTGTGGATGACAGCAAAATAGGGCGGCAGATTAATTAAGGGCAGGACGCAAATGCACTTCAGGAGGATTTAAATAAACTGCAGGAGTGGTCAGGAAAATAGCAAAGGTTATTCTACACCAGCAAGTGCAGCGTACTTAATTTTAGAAGAGCAAATACTGTCAATGTATACAGCCTTAACAACATCAACCTAGAGAAGTCGACTTGTGAAAGAAACTTAGGGGTACTTGTAAGCCCGGACCTACAGCCTAGAAAACAGTGCGTTACTTTTCGAAATAAGGCAAACAGAGTATATGGTTTTAAATCTAGAAGTGTAAGTTATAAGAGTGCGAAGGTCATATTGCAACTATATCTTGCGCTAGTCAGGCCGCACCTCGATATGCTATTCAGTTCTGGTGCCCCTATTATAGAATGGATATAAATTCACTGGAGTCGATGCAGCGAAGAATGACGAAAATGATTCAGGGACTTAGAAGTTAGAAACATTCCATATCAAGATAGATTAAAGGAACTAATCTTGCATTCCCTAGAAAGACGAAGTGTGCGGGGAAATATGATAGAAATATTTAAGTGGGTTAAGGAATCAATAAAGGGGATATAGATAAAGTTCTTATAATATCCGAGCAGGATAGGACTCGAAGCAACGGATTTAAGTTGGATAAGTTTAGGTTTAGGAGGGAGATAGGAAGGAACTGGTTCACAAATAGGGTGGTAGATGAGTGGAACAAGCTTAACAACTTTGTAGTAAGTGCGGGAACGCTGGAAAGTTTTAAAAAGGAGGCTAGATAGATTCATGGATGATAGAGAGTGGTAGCAACTCTAGACAGGAGTTGCCAACCCGTCTATTTCAGACTCTTTATTCTCTTATGTTAAGACCGAGATGCGAAAAGCAAAGAGGAATAATGAAT
This sequence comes from Homarus americanus, assembly GCF_018991925.1. Lineage (NCBI taxonomy): Eukaryota > Metazoa > Arthropoda > Malacostraca > Decapoda > Nephropidae > Homarus > Homarus americanus. Next base: position 225,672 of record NW_024750697.1, read on the forward strand.
TGAAAATGGCAAGGGAGGCGAAATCAAACCCCAAGGTATTCTTTCAAATGTACCAAACTAAAACACCAGAAAAGATTGGACCAATTCAGTCAGATACCAGCGAGCTAACTGACAACGACGGAGAAATTAGCAATAATCTAAATAAATATTTTCATCAATATCCACCACCGAAAATTTAAACATGATAACCCGAGGCACCGACTAAAGGCAGAGGTAGAGAAGAAAACAAATTAAGCGAGATAGTAGTGACTAGTATCGATGTTAATAAGCAAATAGACAAACTAAAGCCTAATAAGTCACCTGGTCCCGATGAGATATTGCTAGAGTATTAAAGGAATGTAAGGAAGAGCCTAGTATGCCCTTAGCAAAGTTTATTTAACATATCCTATTTTCGGCTGCATTACTGTCAGGATAAATATTAAACGATCCAAATGTAAAATTTTTATAATAAACTATCCATTGTTATTTAAGATCCTGAGAAGTTTCCAAGTGTCCTTTTATTTACTTAATTACGAAGAAATTTTGATCTTAGAATCTTGTGGCAGTCCTCGTTCCCCGTTATAGTTCAGTTGCCAATTCATTAATATAACTTCTACATTATTTAGCCAAATATACGAATGTTTGGATACTTCTCATGATCATAAATAACAATGAATAGTTTATTATTATGAAAATTTTACATTTGGTTTGTTTAATATTTATCCTGACAGTAATGCAACCGAAAATAATTCCACCAATCATAATCACCTAACCACACAACCTTACTCTACCAAGTATTGCCAGGTAACATTGCCAGTAAGAGACTCAGGGTGGAGTTACTGTCTCGGACCATGAACCCCGAGATTCAGACTCTTGAATCCGAAGCATTTATGGACAGAATAATGTATCAGTCTACTGCTTCGGGTTCACGAGTCTGAATCGTGATTCGCAACAGGACTTTTTTGGGTGACTGAACATTCGCGATATTGATATTCACACGACCTCCTTTACACTTAGCATATTGTTCCATAGTGATAAGGGCATTTAGTTTTGCATTTGCAAGAAGTTTCTACACTTTGTTTTGGTAAGGTTCAATTTTGAAAATAGTCTTTCAGCGTCTGCGTTAGAGTTTGTCAATGCCAAGACGTCCAACGCAAATCTCCCAATTACATCATATTTAAGGTCCCTGTCATCATCTTTCATTACTTATAAAATGTTAAAATATCCAAACTTTTTGTTTCGTCGTCAATTGTCTCCCAGCACAGCCTTGATCCTTTAACTCCTGAAGGGTTCCATTAAAGATCCTTGGCACCAATTCAACCAAGTCTGACAGTGATTAAGAATAGAGACTATCTTAAGAAAGGGATCATTGGTGTTAAACCTATTTATTTTCTGTACCATCGAGAAGTTTTTGCATCTAATATTAAGGTTTGATTTTATGCAAAATCGGGTATGTTTTTATATGCTTGGGCAATTTCTTCCTGATGGCGTCGTATCCGTTTTCTTTCATCTGACTAACAGAAGCAATTTCCGACAAACGGCAGCCCTGATGTGGTGTACCCGTGTCGCCAGCTGTGAGTTGTCTAAGCGGCCCGTAACTACCGGACCACACTGCTGCATACAACCACGGTGACCATGCAGAACTGAACCGCGAAATCCAAGTGAGGTCTTACAAGCGCAAGATACAGTTAGCGTTAGGGTGTATGATCATCAGGTGAAATAAGATGGGACGTCTAATCATCAGGTGACCCTAACTCCTCCAGGACTGTATCTCACCTGTACCTCAGAACCACTCCCGAACCTTAATATTTACTCCCATAACTCTGACTCATATTCAGATGTTTACGATACGTTGAGCGAGGCGACGGACAACAAAACTGACATTAACTGAGAATTTCATTATAACTCTTTACAAACTTATTACCAATTTTACTTGTAAATTGAAAATATCGTCTCCATTCACTCTCGTAATAAGGTCTCATTGACTATCAAATGTTATGTGTTTATTTATGAAGAGTTTGAAGGTATAATAAACAACCTGAATAAAGTTGTGTTTACCTTCTGTGTGCATTTCTTCCTCAACTGTACCTGTACCTGTGATTTACCTGTATTTGTATACCTACTTGTACCGTTATTTACCTGTATGTATACCGGCAGGTTTACTTTACCTGTAGTTGTATATACAGTTTACCTGCACGTGTACTGATGATTTTAAGAACATTAATATAAGACATAGTAAAACATATTATTCCTGAGGAAGCTTTAGGTGTTGCTATGTATCAATAAATTAGGTAAAGTTAGGCAGTCTTACCCTCAGTCCGTCAGTTTTACCGACCTCGTGTTCCGGGGTCAAGCGGCTCACCTTAGGTCACGTCACGTCAACCGTCATCATATAAGCTCGACCCAGGTCATCGTTGACTTCAGTTGTCTTGCAGAACTCCACTGAGCCCCTCTACGATGGCGTGTCTCACGATGTCCCTCTCTGACGGTGTCTTTGTCACTCCAGGTGGTCGTGTACATCACCTTCAGGACTTGGCTCTATCTTACAGTATCCGGCAGCGACTTTCACGTCTTGTTGAAGAGAGTTATTCTCCAGAGGATGAAATATTTGATTTTTCCAAGTCCTCGAGTGGTGAAGTGTCTCCCTGTGCATGTGATACGCTGATGCCCTCAAGGATAGATGGTGGACCGGTCTCATGGTCTCACTATACGGAAGATGGACCCATGGGAGTTAGTGGTGGACCGGTGGATCGTAATGTAGCGCTGAGTGTTGGTGTATGTTCACACGACCAGAAATTTGATCCGTTTGGTCTTAGCGGTGGTCCCGTGAGTTGTCTTAAGGAACAACTTGAGCCAATTGATCTTAGCGGTGGTCCCCTGAGTTGTCTTAAGGAACAACTTGAACCAATTGATCTTACCGGTGGTCCCCTGAGTTGGCTTAAGGAACAACTTGAGCCACTTGATCTTAGCGGTGGTCCCGTGAGTTGGCTTAAGGAACAACTTGAGCCAATTGATCTTAGTGGTCCCGTGATTTGCCAGAACAACTTGAGCCAATGGATCTTGGTGGTCCCGTGAGTTGGCTTAACAACAACTTGATCTTGGTGGTGGTCTTGAGCCACGTAGCGTGGTGGTTGGCAAGACAACTGGAGCCACAAGCTAATGGTCCCTGAGTTGGCAAGGAACAACTTGAGCCACTTGATCTTAGCGGTGGCCCCCTGAGTTGGCTTAAGGAACAACTTGAGCCACTTGATCTTAGCGGTGGTCCCGTGAATTTGCTTAAGGAACAACTTGAGCCACTTGATCTCAGCGGTGGTCCCGTGAGTTGGCTTAAGGAACAACTTGAGCCACTTGATCTTAGCGGTGGTCCCGTGAATTTGCTTAAGGAACAACTTGAGCCACTTGATCTTAGCGGTGGTCCCCTGAGTTGGCTTAAGGAACAACTTGAGCCAATTGATCTTAGCGGTGGTCGTGCAAAGAGACATTCATTTTAAAACAAGAAATATTGTATGAGTGGAAAGTGAACCCTTCATATTTACCAGTTGAGTAAAGAAATGGGTCGACCTAATAATGAGGTTAACACCGTACTCAATGGGTTAAACTGTGTCACGCCATTATTCTTTAATTATTTATGCCAATATACAAAAAATACATATTATCTTCAGACGTAATTATCAGAAGCATTTTATAATATTTATAAAAAACTACAGAAACTGTATCTTGTAAAGCACAATTTTTGTAACTCAAATCTGTAAATAAAGTTGAATATTTGTCAAATTATTATTATTTTTTACTGTTTTCTACCTTTGATGTTTTTGTATTATGTTATAAACTGTAAAACAGGAGGGAATAATCAGTGTTTCGCAAGATATGTTAGGTTTGTAATATTATGTTTAATTGGTAATGTTCCTTAAAGTTAAAGCGAAAAAAATGACACTCCCGGCGGCATAAATCATTATAAAGAATCTTGTAAGGAAGGAGAGAAAATCATATGAACAAACTGTTAAATTGATGCTGAGAGAAGTGATTAAGTATGAAAAGATTAGACAAACGTACAGTACACCTTCTTTAATCCCAAACACAGGAAGGTAATGTTGAGGAAGACAGAGAATCTTTAGCAAGTAACAGAACATAATCTGTACAGTTGGCGACTTTAACTTTCCTCAAATTCATTGATAGCAACATAAGCAAATTTGCTGGCGACACTAAAATGGGGCGTGCAATTAAATCTGACGAGGACTCCACAAACTACTGAAGATCTAAACAAATTTTTCGCATGGTCTGAAAAGTGACTGATGAGATTTAACGTAGACAAATGTAAAAGGACTTAGTCTAGGAGATGAACAACGTTGTTATAGAGAGATCCGACTGTGAGAAAGATTTAGTAGTAATGATAAGTAGGGATCTTAAACCAAGTGAACAATGTGTATTTGCTGGAAACAAGGCTAACAAAGTACTTGGGTTCATACAAAGGAGTGTTAGTTATAAGATTAGCGAGGTTATTCTAAAACTATATAAGTAAATAAGTCCTAACTATATTTCTTAAATATTTCCATAGTTCTGCTATTCAACATATTAGATTAATAGTTACCAAAATATAAATTTACAAAATAATGCAAACTACACAATACTGATTACATTGGCTATACTGTAAAACAATATGGTGACACAAAGTTTGAAATCATAATTTAGGCTTCAGGTCATGTAAGGTCACATGGCCAACACACATTTGACCTGACCTCACCTGAAGTTTACCTGGGATGGAGCTCTTGACCTGATTGACCTGTGACAATATAAGAACATAAGAATGGAGGAAACTACAGCGGGCCTATTGGACCATACTGGGCAGTCCCATTTACACCCAACACCTATTGCTCATATATATATATCTAACCTGTGTTTGAAGTTATCCTTTATGGGTTATTTGGGGAATTTTTGCCTGGAGATCTTGGGTATTTCAGTCGACACTGGTTGGCGACACTTTTGTTTCCTTGTACCATGAAGTATTTTGCAATAGTTGTGCTTTTGACTTTATCACTTTAAGCACCCTATTCTCTGTAAAATAGGCACTGTATGTGTTGCTGGGGCTGCCGAGGGTGGGTAGCCAATGCAGGCAGGATGTATTGAGCAAACTACGATTGAGCTGAGGCCTACAGGTGCACGGCTTCAAAGCTTGAGCTCGGTCAAGGATCGGCTGAAGGTAACCCACGCCAATGTTTGGATCCCACCAGCTGGCAATGGCGTGTCAGTCTGAAGTACATTATTCTCACTAAACATGTGAATACCAAAGTGTCCTGTGTTGTAAAGAATGTTAACAGGTATAATATTGGTAAATGACGAGAGGCAAGGTTGTGCCATGGAGTCTTATTAAGTGTGACCATAAAATAGTTCTATAAAGTGAATTTCCGGAATATTTTTGTTTGCTGTTTATTGCAATATTACCGAGTAACCTTTATCCTTAGTGTTTAGAGTAATAATAATTGCAGTACACAAATATCCGTTTTGTGACGGATTTTTTGGGGTGTTATAAAGTATTCCCGTAGCTTAAGTGGTAAAAACTCATAATTTTCGTGTGTCACTTTAGCTTCTGTTAAATTTAAAGACTTGTTTTTGCTAAGCTGAATGTAAAGCCAATTGGTCCGTATGCATTGTATAAGTGGTAACATAAATTTGGCCAAGTCTTGAGTGAACCCCAAGGAGTGGTTCATGTGTTTGTGTTCTGGTGATGTGTTCCTATACTCGACTTCATTGCAATAAATAATCTTATTGTCTTTTGTGCTATCATTACCATTGCAGTATCCACCTTTCATTCTCCCTCATACTTTGTGCCATTGAAAACATTAGAATCCACAAGCTTTGCCCTCGCCAACCCGTTTCGTCACCACTGTTTTTAACCCATTTCGTCACCACTGCTTTACCGTTTCGTCACCACAGTCATTCCCATCAATATATACACGAAAATAACTGTTGCCTGGGATAGAAAATAATAAAAAAACACTAAAACAATTTATTAAAGACGAAAATAAATCATAAAAACATTGTTAATACACCTGTAATCATCTCACTGCTCGGTGGTTCATGACCTTCATTTATTCTGTATTTTGTTTATTTACCAATGTTTTAATCGTTTTCTCTATTAAATGATTAATATTCATGTATAATAATAACACAATAATTCTCCAGTCGTCTGTATACATGTGTAATTTCTATTAGTGTAAAATAATCACTTACAATTTGTCACTAATACCAGCGACTGTTAGTGGTGACGAAACGGATTTGATATTGGTAATGAAATTGGGTTTTGGTGACGATATGGGGTGTATCCATACAATACAGTACAGCATATTCTGGTAGAAAAACCTGGGTGATGGTAGCTACCGTGAGTATTGAAGATTGTAAAGTAACAAGGGGGTAAATGTGAGATTTAGAGAAGATAAGAAATAAAGAGAAAATTAAATACAAAATTAATTATTTACCCCTGCCCCCTCCTATAGGCTGAGGCAAAGCAAAACTATTATGTAATATTCATCATCAGGTGTGACTGTATCACAAACAGGTGTCTATCATCAGCAGGTGTGTCTGTATTGCCAGCAGGTGTGTCTGTATCGCCAGCAGGTGTGTCATGGTAGAGGGACCAGGATGCAAGCTGAAGGGGGAGAACTTGAGGAGGAGGGCGAGAGGCCAGAAGGTTGAGGCTGTTAGTGGCACTGCTGTTGAGAAGGTCAGTGGCTGTCTTATACTGTACTGGCACTCACCACTACTAACTATCAAGTTCATAGTGAACAAATGTGAACTTCTATGACGGCTTAACAAAAATCTTCTTTGATTTTACAATACGTATAGATATAGTATACAGTATACATAGTTAAGAATTAAAGAAAAACACTAAGTTAATTTACATAGGTTATATTTGGTGTGTGCTTTATTTTATCTTAAACCTCATATTAACCACATGTAGCACACCCTGTACTGTACCTAATGATGTGTTTTTGTACTACACTCTTCCTGCACTTTGTACTGATCAATAATGAATCCTTTTATTTTTTTAATATACTGTACCACATAAATCCTATTACAGTAATTGATAATTTGATTTAACTTCTTTTATTAGTCATGAGATTAATGAAATATGTTTTTTTTTTAATTCAACAACTAAGACCGGTACAATACATTGCTTCCTCTTAACTGAAATAATGATGCAGTATTTTTAAAGACTTTTTTTTTTATGTTCCAGAGAGTTAAAGCAGCAGTCAATGGCAGTTCTCCCTTTGATGTTCTTGTTGGAATGAAGTTGATGGATGTTAATACACTTGGGAAGGAACTTTTTGCACATTTTGAAGATGATGCTTGTCTGCGTGTACACTTCCTCATGGCAGGGTCTGTCAGGTCAGTGTCATGCTCTTGAAGTTTGAAGGTTGAGTAAGCATCCCCAGCTTATTTTGCCTGTTGATAATAACCCCATTGTTTCCTGGGGGATTAGTTTAGGATAGTTATAGTGTTTAATCATCAGGTGATATAAGCTGGGATGTCTAATCTTATGGTGTTTTAATCATCAGGTAAAATAAGCTGGGATGTCTAATCATGATATATTACTGTACTTCATTGACAATAAATTCCTCAGAATTTTTTAACATGGTCATATAAAAGGAGACACCATGCCATTAGAAGGTGAATAATAATGAATTTATTCCCATTTTATTTTTAGATTCAACAAAGAACCTCACGAATTTGGTCGCAGCAAAACAGAAAATCCAGTGCTGGTGCTGAAACTGACTAAGGATGAGGTGTACTTCCTAGGAACTTCTGTTGAGCTGAGGTACAGGATGGCTATTAATGTGTCCACCAGGAGTAATGCTGCACCTTTGTATATTATGTGTACTGTATAATCTTTCCTTTATAAGTGTTAATTGTAATTTCTATTAATTTATTAGGATCGTGAGGTTATGCAAATGGGTCAGCATATTGTGTGTACACTAATCCTAACTACAACCTCCTACTATCATGTTCAAAACCACAATTAAGAGGAAACAGAGAGAGAATGGTTGTGGTCATCTATGTGATGGGCTGAAGGCTCAGGACGCCAACGTGTGGGTAAAGTAAGCGTGCTTAAAGCAAATAACTGCACAAGTGAACATATCGAGAGCTTGTCACCAACATCACTATGTATACTAACATAAGCACTTAAATGGCAGTACAGTATCCCAGTTGGGCAGAAAGGCCCAAACTACTGTACTGTACTGTACTATAAACTGTAAGTGAAAAACCATAAGCCCATGTGACTAATATTCTACACACCAAGCCCTGGTAACCCAAGAGCTAGGTCAGGTCGAAGCAAAGGTCCAAGGAATTATTTAGGTCATTGTTCGGGAATGATGTATTGTGTTTATAATTTACAAACTCTCGTCTTATTCAGGATAAATTTAAGTTAAGAGTTTTACTTGCCATTCCATAGTCTCATCGGGCTCAGCTTAGAGGAGGAAATTCCAGTCCAGTGGCAAGAAAAGATATAATGTTAAGTATTCATAGATTCCATATCGGTGTTACAGGTCATCAGCTGATTGTCTGCAAAAGTATACAGAATTGATCGATTTGGATATTTGCTCACCGACCTTTGACGCTAAGCGAGCCACGCGTACCATCATGGAACACTCAGAGCGACTCATATGTGATGTTATTCTCGACCAGTTGGTGTTGCCGGGTGTTGGGAACATTATAAAAAATGAGGTAGTGTATTATACTTTTATGCTAGACTGTTGTTCTGACAATTTGGATTATCTGTTATGGGTTATGCATGGAAATTAGGTTCACTTGAAGATTCCTTCCCCCCCATCCCCCCTGCATTTTTTTTACCTTTAAATCAGTTGACCTAATACAAAACTAACCTAACCTTTTTAAATTTAACCTCACCTATTTAAACTTAATCTATTCGAATTTAACCTCACCTAACCTTACCTATTTGAAGCTAACCTAATCCCCTCAGGTAGAAATAGGATGTTTAATTAATAGGTGAACTAAGCTGGGGTGTTAGTCTTAAGATAATCGAAAAATTATACGTATTCACCAATTTACATGACAATTTGGGCCTATTAATATTTGTGTGTAACTTTGTCCTACAGCTCTCCTTTATCATGTCTCCTTTCTTTCTTTCTTTCTTTATGGTGTCTATATTCCCTCTTCCTTCATTTGCAAAACTGAGAAAGGGAGTAATTGATTAAAAAAAAATAACCATTCTGAAAACCGAAAAATTCCAAAATCGGAAATTCCTCTGGCCCCAAGGATTTCGGATAAGGGATTGTCAATCTGTAGTAACTATTTTTAATCATTGCAAGTGCACAGGGACTTTTCTAACACCCCATATAAGACACCATGGAGTGTTACCGGTATGATAATGTCCCTCCTCACAGGCTCTCTTTAATGCTGGAATCAACCCCAACAGCCGCGTGAGTGAGTTGAGTCAGGAGCTCGTTTCTCTGCTTGTGAAGATGAACAGAGACTTCACCATGATCTTCTACAAGGCAAGGAACTCAATGACTCTTATTTTACTTTACTATATACTTATTACTGTTTTGTTCATGTAATTAAGGGTGAGGAGATAATGGTAGGAATGTTAATGAGTAGAAGTGAGAGTAGGATAGCCAAAGGAAGACAGAGACTGGGATGAATGAATTTAATTAAGAGCTGTGACCCCCTGATTGATATAACACCTTTGAAGTGGGGGGCCGTGGTCATCAGACACGTGGCTGATACCTTGATTGATATATTGATTGGTGGGTGTGTTATATTTTGTGGAGATTTATGAGTATCGTTATCATAGGAATTAAACAAGACTGTGATTGCTCTTTTCTGTCCGTTGAGAATAGAAAAGCATGGGAAAACTAGGGTTCAGTTCCCCAATGACAAAAATACCCCCCCAAAAACAAAATCAGTTCAACATGAGTCTCCCTTTGACCTAGACCAGTGGTTCTTAAACTGGGGGGCGCGAGCGGTCAGAGAGAAAAGTCTGGTCAGGAACTGAATGCATCTTATACACGATTGATCATCCCTCCCACTCTATAATAACCAGGACTTGTGCAGAGGGGGAGCGCGATGCAAAAAAAGTTTAAGAACCACTGACTTAGACACTTACTGAAGAAGAACTTGCCCCCTCCTGAACTGTCTCTTCCATCATTGACACCTTAGTACTTTCTTAAAACTAGTATGAAAACAAAACAAAAACATTTATACATTTACACCTGTTGCCATTAATTATTATATACTAGTGTTTTTTTAACACCTATGTCAGGAAGATTTTTTATTTACCAACTGTGTAATTTGTGTGACTGCTTATAACTTATATTGATAGGAAAGACATTTCTATTCCTCCACTATGTAATTTGCTCAAGTGTAAAGTACAATGATTTGCATCTTTCTGTGTGTCTCTTTATATGTACTTTCATTTCACTTTAGTATGTCACTGCTCCACCAAAGTAGAGCAGTGAATTTTGCAAGCTGGTACAGTATATATTTGTGTTGCCATGTTAAATTTTCAAGCTGTTTGATTTTTGCACCAGTGGAAACATTGCTTTACACACTTGATTCTAAAGTTGGTGTTACTTCACAGTGTCGTAAGGAAGGGAAGAACCTCCACAAGTTTATGAATGTGTATAAGAAGGGGAAGTGTGTGGAATGTGGTGGTCAACTCATCAAGTGTAAGATTGGAGAATATGATAGACTCACCTTCTTCTGTCAAGCCTGTCAGACAAACACCTTGAAATCCTGTAAAAAGTTTCCCACTAAGAACTCTTTATTGGGATGGGTTCTGTCTTCTAATGATCAGGTGGGTTCATTACATTGATGAAGAGGTTCTTGAAGAATCAATATTTATCAGAATTTTTCTCCATATGCCTGCAGCTTCTCTTGTCTAACTTCATTCAGAATTGTTAGCTCAGAGTACTTATTATAATGTGAATAAAAGATAACTAGGAGAAACAGCATAGAAATGAAGTGACTGAGATGAGAAAAGAGTCAATATTTTATGAAGGCAACATGAAGAAAGAAGTGGAATATGAACTTGCTTGGATAATAATAGTATTTTGTTTTTATTAGTCTTCTCCTTAAATGCAATCCTTGAGATAAGGTAGAACCATAATACAGTTCAGTGTATAATAGCAATCACAAAATAGTCAAAAGTTTATATGTCATAGAACCTACGATAAAATTTTAGACGTGGGGACAACAAGGAAATGTATTTTCATCAGCATGCTTCAAATTCTCCCCTAACATTTTAATTTTTTGGCAAATGTTTTCAGGTTCCATGGATTTGCTCTGTTTGTACATTAGAAAACAAACCTGCCAACAGTAAGTGTATGGTCTGCCTCACTGCCAGGACTCCAAGCTTAAGTGACCTTCCTCACCACCTCACTATCTCTGACCACACCTTGGAGAGTTCACTTGAATCACCTAACTCCAGCTCACAGTTTTTAGTGCCATCTACTCCTCCATCGTCCTCTTCCTCCGCCACACCAAGAAGTAACTTCCCAACACAAGGAGACAAACGTTTATTAGACACTGTTGAAGAGACCAGCAGAAGTGTGAAGGGGTAAGGTAGACGTATTGGTCCATATATGTTTATTATGTATATTCTATATAATAGCACTTTAAATATCCCAGTATAATGTGACATCAAAGATACAACTGGCCAGATAGTAGTAGTAGACAGCCACCAAACAGGGAGGTACTACCGCCTGGGAAGATATTGGAGTGCATAATGTGTTGTCTAATGGTAGACCCTGCTTTTTTTTCTTTTGTTCTTACGGGGATTAGCCCACCCGGGCACAGGTCACTGACCCACATCGAGGCCTGGGGGGCGAAAATGTAATAATATTAATAATAATTATAATTATTATTATTATTATTATTATTATTATTATTATTATTATAATAAAGAACCCTAAAGAAATAAAAAATGAAAAAAAATCAAGAGTGAGAAACAATATATGTATGTTGTGTTGTCAAGGGTAAGAGAAACAATTGAGACCCTGCAATTGAGTGTAAATGAGGCAGAAAGTCAGATCATCAACCTGGGACTTGGTCACAATTTTCATGATCCCATATGGCAGCAGGGTCCACCATTAGACAACACATTATGCTTCCAATATCTTCCCAGGCGGTAGTACCTCCCTGTTTGGTAGCTGCCTACTACATATGTGACCAAGTCCCAGGTTGTTGATCTGACTTTCTGCCTCATTTACACTCAATTGCAGGGTCTCAATTGTTTCTCTTACTTTGACAACACATGATTATTATTATTATTACCTGATGAATAAAATACACTCCCTAACACTATCTGGGTGAGTTAGGTTTGGTAAAGAATAGTTGGTTAATCTTAAGGCTAAATAAACTGGGGTGCCTAATCTTTAAAATATGGTCCTATTATTAGATATTGTACAGTATCATGAACATGAATTATTGTGTTTATCTATCTGTAGGAAGTATACATTCAGAAGACTTACTGGATCCCAAGAAATAAAGGCCTCACCAGCACCAAGTCACAAGCAAAATTCAATGATTTTTCCCTCTGCAACAAGATCAGAAAACCAGCTTAGAGTAGATGTGATGAAGCTCCCCAAAGTGACACCACCTAACACCAGGCCAGCAGGTTAGTCCACACAATTTGATGATAATTTTACACATAAATTCACCTTAAAAAGACAAAGCTTTAATTATTTTAACAGACTTCCTTCTGTAGATTAGGTACACATGTCAGTTAAGTGTTAGCAATGATTTTATTTTTTCCAAGGAGGTGAAAGCTGAGGGGTGTTAGTCATCCTTGATTATAAGTTTTATTATTTACCCCAACTCTTATCATAAAAGTATTTGAATAGAAATCTTCGAGTTTTGGAATGCACTTTGAACATTAAGGTCTGCTTACTTCTTTACCCCTTCACTATAATGTTTAATATGTTATTTGGGTAATGTCAAATGAGTTTATGCAGCTCAGAGGTGGAGGCCATACACAAGGAGTTAGTAGACTATATTTTTAAGAATTATTAATACTTCATGAGGTACAGTCGCCTACACTTATACCTGGTACAGTGGTTGGTGTGTTTTGTGAAATGTGGCAACTCTGTGTTTATTTACATCATATTAAAACTCACTGAATGGCCCTAAGGAACCCCACAATAGTAGCCAGACTAAGGATACTAGGTAAGTGTTCCACAGAGTTGACACATCTCATAAAACACACCAACCACTGTACCAGGTATAAGTGTAGGCGACTGTACTTTATCCTAGCATTCTTCATGGTTATCAAAGTCTTCATGTTAATTTTATTCCTCTCCTCCTTGACGGTTGAAATGAAAGCACATTTATTATAGAAATCACTACAGTAATACAAATCACAAACTGTACTCAGAAATATCATGTAAGTAAAAGTTTAGGTACTTCAAAGGTCCCCACGTGAAGTAAAATAACAAAGTTGATATTTGTACTTGTACAAATAAAATAATAAAAATATCCAAAAAGAAGTTGAGGTATTATTTTATATATATTTTTGTGAATTAATCCTTTTATCTTCTTCAACAATGGATCAGACAACAGTGGCAAGACTCAGGTGTTTTGCTCAGGCCATAAAGCTGCAGCCAGGAGGTGTCGGGTTGTTAAGGAAAATGAAAACAGAGGGAGAATTTTCTACACATGCAATATGCCAATGAAAACCAAGTGTCAGTTCTTTATGGTAGGTTGACCTGTGTTGTACATTGTATTTGTTTCTGTATGGAAATTAGATCATCATCATTATCAGTCATTATTTTCACCATTATACTCATCATCATTACCATCATCATCATCTTTGTCACCATCATCATCATCTTTGTCACCATCATCATCATCATCTGCCTGGCCTGGCCTTCACACGTATCACCTCAGAACTTAAAGGCTCATTTTTCAGTGCCTTTTCCATATTTTCTAAATTATGGTTGCATGGCATATAAGTAACTTTTGCACTTTTCGATGTGCCACCAGCAACACTAGCCCCTATTGTAGCCTCACTCTTCTTAATTGTACGAATCGAGGCTTCCTTAACCCCCATGATGCGTCCCACTGGTGCTACACTCTCGCCACGCACTAGTCTATCTAGCACTTCAACTTTCTTTTATAGATTCATTAGGTTCCGTGCCCTCTTCACTTTCTTCTCACCATTAACACTAACACTCAGTGCACACTTAGGGGCCATAGTTAAAAGCACAATCAATGTTATTACACGGAAGCCACACATCCTCAACATTGCTAAAGCTGTCTCCCAAAAGCTGGGAATGCTTCACTCCTGAGCAGTTGCTTCAAGTTTATAGGGGATTCATTCATCCTAACTTGGAGTACTGCTCTCATATTTGTGGGAGCTCTTCTGTCCAACTGTTAGATAGGGTGGAATCAAAGGCATTTCGTCTTATTAACTTTTCTCCTTTAGTTGACAATCTTTCTTCCCTTTCTCTTCACCACAAAGTTGCTTCACTCTCTCTCTTTTACAGTTACTTTAACGGGCAATGTTCGGTGGATTCGGTGGGCTCGTAACACTCGTCTTGCCCGTGGTGCCTACCGTTTTTCTGTAGATGTCGGTCACACTATAATAACCCGTTATAATACCTCCTTCTTTCCTCACACAGCCAAACTGTGGAATGCTCTGCCTTCTTCTGTGTTTCTACACTCATACAATCTGTCTCACTTCAAAAAGCTGGTTTTCCAGCATCTTCGTGGTGTAGATTAATATAACCTTTTCCTTTTCTATTGTTTATGTCTTTTTATTCTTATTTTTTGCCCCCTAGGCCCCATTGTGGGACGATGACCTGCGCCCAGGTGGGCTATTAACTGTAAAAAATAAAAATAAAAAATATAATAATAAATAACCAGTGAACGCAGCAGTAAAATACGTATGCACAGTACAAGATCACAAGACTGAGAGAGCGTGGTGGAAGTAGTGGTGGGGGGCTGAATGTGGCGTGGATGAATACATTAGAAAATGACCCCGTGCTAAACCATGAATTCTCGAAATTTAATGCCGTGGTTGCTGAAATGGTATACAAAGTAGAAACTGCCGATACCCAGAATCCATTGTTAGCAAGGGACTGCTGTATTCAAGAAACGCCCATTATTTATGAAAATGAAAATTGCCAACAAATTAAATACAGTACCATACTAAGAGTAAAGTTTGTTTAAAAGCTAAGTTATGTTGATAGAAGAGAGGAGGCATGGCATCCTTCCTCATTGACGTCTGGTTACACACTGAGGCCTTCGGTAATAAGTGAGATAATTTTCTACGGTCGTAGGCATCCATAGAAGGCATAAATATCTCCAACTTATTTTACAGTCATACAGTCAAACTGACACTTACTGTAAGGTACTGTAGTTACCATTTAAGTTAACAATTAATCATAGTTGAAAATTGTTATGCAAGTGTATATTGATCTTAAGTGTCAGTCTTTCTGATTTACTATAACACTTCAAGATTGCAGAAATGTATATTGATAAAGCTTATATTTCATTATATTGCAGTGGGGAGACTTGCATCATCCATTGTGTCATCATGGTAAGATTTCTATCATTAGGACGGTTCTGAAGCAAACTGATAACAATGGCCGAGACTTCTACTGCTGTCCTCTTCCCAAGTCGAAGCAGTGTGACTTCTTTCAGTGGTTGGACAACAAGTAGTAGTACAGTAGTTTTGCCGGAGATGTTTTTCACACGTAGAATCATTATGTGTGTACAGCATGTGTAATTTTTGCTCGTAAAGTCACCCACAAAAGTCCTCTCACATCTCCTGCTGTTCCTCAAGTCGCAAGATTCAGACTTGTGAATCTGAAGCGGTAGACACTGATGCATTAATCCGTTCATAAATGCTTTGGATTCACAAGTCTGAATACTTGGGGTTTGTAGTTCAGGAGGAGAGGCAACAGGACTTTTGTGGGTGACTGTACATGTGCAGCAGTATGACTGAGTGTGAGATAGATTTTAATATAATTAATGATAGTAAATAACAAATTAAGCATGTGAACTTTTATATTTTATACATCTGTTATGTAACCAACAAATGTTCTGTGTTAAAGATAAGGTTCATTTGTTACTGAAAAATAAAATTACTAAAATAACTAATAAATGAAAATAATAACAAAGGTTTTTACATCTACCAACTTATATAAATGTTATGGATAAGATTTAGATATGAAGAAATAAAATAACTAAATGAATAATAGTGTTACTGTACAGTATAAAGATCATATGTGTTATTTCAGTGGCCTTCAGTGTCCAAAAATCCTGGACACTTACCCTATAAAATCAAGCAACTGGCAGAAGCAATGGTGTTTGTTTGTTTATGTCCACCAGTGTGGGAATCAATCTGGCACCGTTTGTTGTATTAATGGATTGTTTACCCATACAAACATTATGGCTCCAAACAGATGAGACAGAAACAAGGGAGAAGTGTAACTAAAAAATAAGTAAATCAATAGAAATATGGTAATTTTATTTATTTACTGTACATAATTTTTATTCTTTATAAATGATCATTTTTCTTTAAGAATAAAACTTGATTGATTACCAGATTTGATTAACTGGCACCAACAGTACCCTGTGGGTGCTGACAAACAAATCTTTTGCTGTCTATAATGCAGTGGCTGGAACAAAATGGAAATACTGTACACCTAAACCTTTCTCTTGATTTGCTGTTATTCAACCCTACTACTGGGGTAGTTATTTCCCTTCAAGTCCCACAAAAGACCCTATTAACAGTACATTCTTCTCTGTATCACTTGACACCACAATCTCCATTCACTCACATATATTGCTGCTTCCTCAATCCATCACCTTCAATTTTTACCATTTGCTTCACACAATATTTTGCTCCTTGGTTTTATTCTCCCCCGTCCCTCTCATCTAGCTCCACTTTGAACAATTTTTCACATCTCATTCACTTACCATCAGTAGCATAGCCCTTATGCCTCTTCCCCATGAAAAAAAATTGGGGGCATTTTTTGCTACATATTGCAATTTGAAAATTGTGTGTGAAGAAAGAGACAGATACTACTCCTACAGTATGTGTTCATTCGTACAGATTTGTTTGCATATTTTCATCCAAGGTTTTCAGTATGGGGCCTTTCAATCCACAGGCCTCTCACATGGACTCAAGAGGTTTTTGCAGCATTCACCACTATCAAGCGGCACATCACACTCCTTACCCTGCTGGCTCACCCTGCTCCCAACGCCCGGACCACTTTCACAACAGACTCTTCTTCTACTGCCGTGGGCGCCGTCTTACAATGGGAGATCAACGGAACTCTCATGCCCATTGCCTTATTCTAACAACGGCTTCAACCACCTCAACTCACGTACGAAGCCTTCGATCGAGAGCTCCTGGCCATATGTCTTGCTGTCAAGCATTTCCAGCACTTCCTCGAGGCCCGTCAGTTCACCATCTTCACTGATCACAAGCCCCTCGTCCACGCCTTTGCTTCAGCCTCCCAGACACTTACACTTCGTGTTCTTCGCCACTTGGCTTACATTTCGGAATTCACCAGCGACATCCAACACATCAAGGGCAGCCACAACGAGATCGCCAACACTCTCTCTCGTTGTATATCCAGCATTCTACCCTCATCTCCACCCATGGATTACAGGCAGCTCACCGTACCTCAAGAGAACGACAAAGACCTTACAGCATACAAGACATCTCCCTCAGGTCTCGCCCTCCAAGCACTCCCTGTTCCCGGCACGATCATCAAGTTGTGGTGCGACATGTCCTGTGGGCAGCCTAGACCGTTCGTGTCCTCACACCCACCACTGCGCCATCTTTTACCGCATCCATGGTCTCAGCCACCCAGGTGTACGGGCCTTCCAGCGCCTTCTCACGCAACGTGTCGTCTGGCCCGGCATCAAGGCTGATACTGTACTCGGAAATGGGCTGCCCAGTGCCTGGCCTGCCAGTCCTCTAAGATACATCGACACACACGGGCTCCCTTAGAAACCTTTCCTGTACCCAAAGGACGCTTCCAGGTAGTGCACCTCGACATCGTGGGACCTCTTGCAGCATCCTGCGGCAACACTTACATTTTAACCTGCAATTACCGTTTCACCAGGTGGACAGAAACCATTCCCATGCCTAATGCTACAGCAGAGTCAGCAGTCCGTGCTTTCCTGTCTGGTTGTGTCTCCCGTTACGGTCCTCCCACGACTGTCATCACTGACCGAGGAGTCCAGTTTGAGTCACAATTCTGGCATAGTTTCCTGCAGTTTCTCGGCACTACCAGGCACCGCACTACTGCTTATCACCCTCAGTCCAACTGCATGGTAGAGCGGTTACATAGGCAGCTGAAGGACGTCATCAAGGCACAGCACAACCCCTACAGTTGGACGGATGCTCTCCCCTTAGTGCTCCTTAGCATCCGCGCATCACACAAAGAGGACATAGACTGCAGCCCAGCAGATCTCACCCTTGGCGAGCCCCTTCGCCTACCCGGGGACTTAACACTTACTCCTGACCTTGACCACTTTGACCACTTCACTCCTGCTGTCCGCCACGACCTACTGCAAACACTACGGCAAGCAGTTTCTGCATTCAAAGCTACTGCCCCACGCCAGTCTTCCCATCGCCCTGAACACATCCCTCCTGCACTACTCAACACCGAGTATGTCTTCATCAGGCGCGATGCTCACCGCAACCCACTTCAATGCCCCTATGACAGACCCTTCCCGGTGCTTGCACGGTCAGAGAAACTCCTGACGATCAATCGTAATGGCAGACATGACACCGTCAGCATCGATCGAGTGAAGCCGGCCACCTTACCCGATGGGCCCCCAGCAAACCACGCCTACACCTCCTTCACCAGTCTGCCCACAGTTGCCACTTGCAGTACCACCTTGTCCACAACATTACTGGGTGCCCTCTTCTCATTCTCAAGTACCTACTGCTACTGATGAGGATCCTGCACCTGGCCCTGTGGACCCAGACATCCCACCCAGCGCCCCCAAGGACTACGCATCTGCCGATGCTTCTCCCACAGATTATATGCCACTCGACGGAGTTGTCACTCGTAGCGGCCTAGTGGTTCACACCCCTGCCCGCTATGTCTCGCATGTGGGATACGATCCTGCCCACAACACACTTCCTGCAGCGCCTGGATGGAAGGGGGAGTATTGTAGCTGCGAACTCTCCCTACAAATTCTCTGCCTCCTCGCCTCAGCCAGTCAGCAATGAGTTCCATACCACAGCCTCTGCTCCTGAATTGCTCGCTGATTAGCCACCTGCCGTCCTCGCCCAGCCAATCGGTGGCGCCTTTCATCTCACACCTCTTGTATTAGCCCCTGTCTCATAGGCAGAAGTACTTATATAAATGTGGGTTAATTACATTAGACTTGTATAACTATCACCCTCTGTAACTTTTCACTAGCTTAGAGGTGACACGTTCAGAGCACGTGATAAGGTGTGCCCACGGGAAGTTACGCCTTTTGGTGCTGAGTTAAGGCATTGAGTAGCGGGCTCTCTGACCACCTATTGTGGGCAGTAGTTTGGTAACCCTGACGAGAGGAAGACATTATTAGAGCCCTCGTCGATGTGCTCCGTCTTTCCTTGAGGGAGGACGTGGGATATATTCCGTTCTCCCTCGAGCAGTCCCTACTCACTATCACTCCCACTCTCACATCAATCAGACGTATTTAACAGAGCTACTTTAACATAGCCTCCGTCCTCATTTAACACTCATAGCTACAGTGATTAAGTTATGGTGATATACACTTGGAACTGAATATAATATATTTTCCTAAATAAATGACTAAGAGGACCAGTTGGGTTTTGCTACTAAAACCTAATAAACTTTTACATGTTCTAGCTCCATTAACTAATCAAGAATCAATGGTTAAGGGCAAGAACATGCTCTTTGGCCACCAGCTGTGTGTTGTGGTAATGTCTTCTTGCATTAGTTATTGTAATATGGGGTCTTCCAGTCCGTGTAGCTTATCCCATATTGCTAATGCTTGATTGTGTGTTCTGATCTTGATCGTGGTTAGGTTATGTTCTGTGTTTAGCTCCCTGGAATTTTTTATATATGGTGGTCTGAGTTTTGCTGCTCTTCTGAGGGCTACGTTTTGGACTGCTTGTATTTTGAGTTTATTTGTTTTTGTTATAGTGCTAGGCAGCCTGCTCCTGCTTGTATACCTCGTCAGATGCTTCTCGAACATCCTAGAATCACCCGGTGACGCCTGGGAGATTCTAGAACGCTCTACTCTGAATGAGGCTTACAATAAAAACAAAATGATGCAATACTGTACATTCTAGAATATTCTTACTTTTTATCTATTTTTGTTTACAGGATTAGCTCACCCGGGCACAGGTCACTGATCCACATCGGGGCCTGAGGGGCGAAAATGTAATAATAATAACATTAATAATAATAATTAGTTCAAAGTAAATAAAATTTATAATAAAAATTTAAAAATTAAAAATAAAATAATAATAACAATAATAATAATAATAATAATAAAGAACCATAAAGAAATACAAAAATGAAAAAAAGATCAATAGTGAGAAACGATGTATGTATAGAATCAGATGTAGTGTTGTCAAAGTAAGAGAAACAATTGAGACCCTGCAATTGTGTGTAAATGCGGCAGAAATACCTGGGACTTGGTCACAATTTTCATGATCCTGAAGTGGATTTCTCCCCTACAAACGCTGTTTGTCGCTGCGTAGCCGACCCCACGAATTCCCCAGTGTAAGCCTCGTGGTCTAGGTCAACCAGCGCCGCCCACGGAGCGGGGGTCAACTACTAAGCCACGCCTAGCCCCCGCTATTTAAGACCTGACCTCGTGGTGATCTCTCTCTTTCTACCTCCACCAACCAGCCAGCAACACCTCCTCCTCCTCCGCCGCTGCCTGGCGGTCCTCGCTCCCGCCGGCGAGCATGGCGACCCACAAGCTGTCCTTCTCTGAGCATCATCACCAACCAGCTCTCTCTACATCACGCTTGTAACCATGCTGCCTTCCCAGCACCAAGCTGCATTGTAAATCCAATACAACATGTATATAGAGAGCACATTGTGAGTTTCCTTTCTCCATTCCATCCTGAGTGTGAACACAAACAAACTCATACCCCACAATCCCATATGGCAGCAGGGTCTACCATTAGAAAACACATTATGCTTCCAATATCTTCCCAGGCGGTAGTATCTCCCAGTTTGGTAGCTGCCTTCTACCTACCACATCAATATCATCAATATACACGAAAATTTCACTAAATTTGCCAAAATAACTGTTGCTGAAAACAATCAAAATACTCAGTTTACGAAATTATGCCTCGGCATAAAAAAAATAAAATGATGAGCAGGACAGGAGGATGCATGCAAGAGCCAGAAACCAAGCAAAGATAGAAGGGCTGAAAAGGAGTTCCAGAGGCTGGTTGCAAGCAAGGTCAAGTCAAACCCAAAGGCATTTTACCGCTATGCAAAGTCGAAATTAAAAACGCGAGTAGGAGTATCAGACCAGAGGCTTGAAGATGGTAGTTACGCAGATTCTGACCAGAATAAAGCTGAGGCACTGAACAGCTTCTTTTCCTCTGTGTTCACAAGAGAGGATGCGATTAACCTTCCTGCGTTTGAGGACAGACGGTTCGACACAGCACTGACCCACATTGTGTTCACAGAAGAGGGTATTAGAAATAAACTGTCAAAGCTAAAGGTCCATAAGAGTCCCGGCCCTGACATGGTGCATCCTAGAGTGCTATGAGAGTTGTGCAACGAGCTTGCCGAGCCCCTGAAGATCCTGTTTTATAAATGCCTGGAGGACCAAAAGGTCCCCAGTGAATGGAAAGTGGCTTATGTGAGTCCTATCTTCAAGAAGGGCGATCGTCACTCCACGAACAACTATAGACCGGTGAGCCTGACCAGCATAATATGTGAGGTACTTGAGAGTATTATCAGAGATGCCGCGATGGAACATCTACTACGAAACAACCTTGTAAAGGATTGCCAACACGGTTTTATGCCGGGGCGCTCCTGCTTAACACAATTGCTCGAGGTATTGGATATTTGTACCCCATGAAAGGCCTAAAATCAAACTGGAAGGGTACGGAATTCGGGGAAATGTCCTAGCGTGGATAGAAGACTTTCTACATGACCGATAACAGTGGGTGGTGATTAATGGCACGAAATCGTCATCCGTACCTGTCACAAGCGGGGTACCACAGGGCAGTGTATTGGGCCCGCTGTTGTTTGTTTGTTTCATAAATGACATGCCTGACGTTGTACACTCCTCCATACAAATGTTTGCCGATGACGCCAAGTTATTTCATGAAATCAAGAAACAAGCTGACTGTGAAGAACTGCAGAAGGACCTCTGTGGGCTCCAGGAATGGTCGAAGGAATGGCTGCTGAGATTCAATGTCACGAAGTGTAAGAGGATGCACCTGGGGCGTACCAACGGTAAGGAGGCGTATCATATGTCCCAACGGGATGAAGAAACTGCACTATTTGAGACTGAATGTGAGAAAGATCTAGGTGTGTATGTTGACAATGAACTGAAGTTCTCGGGCCATTGCTAGAAGAAGGTAAACCAGGCAAATAAATTATTGGGTCTTACAAGAAGGTCGTTCAGATATCTAGACGGTCCGTCCCTCGTAACGATCTTCAAGAGTGAAGTGCTTCCCCATCTGGAGTACTGCCACCCCGTCTGGTCCCCGAGATATGCTAGGGACTGTCAGTTGGTTGAAATGTTCAAAGGAGGGCCAGGCCAACAGACTAGTGCCTGCACTTTGGCACCTCAGCTACCCTGAGAGATTGGAGCGCCTGAACTTGCCTAGCTTATACTACAGACGGGCAAGGAGTGACCTAATTGAGGTGTATAAGCATCTCAAGGGGCACTACTCAGTCGAGTGTCCTTACTTGGAGCTGGCGGACGCTCGCCCCACACGGGGTCACAGCTCAAGTTTGAAGAAGCCGCAAGTCTAGAAAACCGTGAGGGCAAACTTTTTCGGAGTGAGAGTTGTAAACTCTTGGAACAATCTGCCAGAGAGTGTTGTGACGGCACCGAGTGTGAGCTCTTTCAAGACAAGACTTGACCAACACTGGAGCGGGTTCAGGTACATTCAGGAGTCGGTGCATGCCCAGTATTTGCCAACAGTGCGTGACAGAGACGTGACCGATCACCCAAGCCGCGGCAAACGAGCCGATCAGTGGCGAAGAGGATAAAAATAAAAAGTAACCGCAGTACTCTATTAGCCTTGTTTCGAGCAAATACACATTGCTTACTTGGCTTAAGAATCCTGCTCATCATTACTCCTAAATCTTTCTCGCAGTCGACTTTCTCAATAACATCTGGCTTCCCTGTTTACATATCCTATACTAAGTACTTTACATTTGGCCACATTGAACTTCGTCTGCCATTTTTCAGACCATTCGAAAGATCTTGCTGTAGTTTTGTGGAGTCCTCGTCAGATTTAATTACACGCTCTATTTTAGTGTCATCAGCAAATTATGTTGCTGTCTACGCCGATATCTATGTCGTTTATGTATATAATAAATAATAATGGTCCGAGTACTGAGCCTTGGGGAACTCCACTCGTGACGTTGCTTCAATGGGATTTAGTGCCGTTAATGCTCACTCGCCGTTTCCTGTCCTGTAACCATGCCCTAATCCATTTTAGAATATCTCCTTTAATGCCATGAGCCTCCACTTTTCTTATTAGTCTTTCGTGGGGGACTCTGTCGAAGGCTTTGCTAAAGTCGAGATATACCTCATCATAATTGTGCCCCTCGTCCACTGATTCGAAAACAGATGACATTTTTTAACAGATTAGTTAGACATGAACGCCCGCTTGTAAAGCCATGTTGGGAATCATTGATCAACTTGTGCTTCTCCAGGTGATTTTGAATAGTTTGAAATGATTGCTTCCAGTAATTTGACAACAATTGATGTTAAACTGATTGGTCGGTAATTAAAGGATAGGGATCTATCTATAAAAGTATATATATATATCACTTATTCTAATCTGGTGTCTTATCTTAATTAATCATTGAAAATTATAAGATTGTATGTTTATTTCATGTAGACCTACAATAGAAACTTGGAGAAGATAAAAGCTTGCTTTAATGGGTGATACAGGTGCTTCTCGTGTAGCTACAGTGCTGATGTTAGGATATTGATTGTAGCTGATATGCCACATGACTCACATGGCAGTACGTCACTGGTATTGCACACGTATCACACAGGTGGATTCAACAACCTTGGTGACAATTATTCTATGAATATCAACAACAAGAATTCCTATTTTTCACAACTGGTGTACTATATGGAACCGTTAACACTAGACTTTAAACAAAATAAAAAAGTAGGTAAAACGATTAAGCACTGCAATAAAAATTCACATTTTGTAAAAAAAAAAATTACTTCTATAGAGGTGGTGAAATTACCTGCATTGTAAGGCCTGATGCAGCCTGAAGAATACTTAGCTTAGGCCTAAATTCAACACTGATGAGAACCAATTGTGTTAACTAGTTAGACCATTGTACTGAACTTTGACAATACTCCATTGAACAATTTTCATATCCATAATGAAGTGAAGTAAACTTTTATAAGTATATTTAATATAACAAATCAAATCACCAATTTTTTCACATTCTTGATGATAAATTAATATTCTAGAACTTTCTATAGTAGATTTATTACTGACAAAGAGAGTTGAGATAGAGTAAATAAAGGTTAACTACTACACGAAAACTTTCCCTTACACCAGAAGACAGTGTTTGTATTGCTCTCAAGTGTCTTGGTGAATGAGTGTACTTAAAGCCAAAAGGTCCGTTATAATATTGTATATAAATAACTCTCTAGCTTCCTAATAGTTATAAACAGAGATATGATATATTAGTTAAGGAATGTTGTAAAAGGTGTAGAGTATAGTGACGCCTTACACAGCCTCTAGTGTTTAGACCGGCCACACCAGGTCCACCAGGTCTGACAACTTGTATCTTAATTTAAAAAAAAGTCTTGGTGGAACGAGTAGTATTTATTGGTTTTATTAATCATATTCACCTCTGTTTCAAGTAAGATAATGGTTATGTGGGTAATAATAAGTACTGGGTATTTGATGCCTGGGGTGAAGGTGAACACTAATGGATAGTTATTAAACCAGTGTTAAGTTTATACTGTGTGTTAAGTACTTGATAGATGTGTGGTATTAGTTAATGTTAAGTCATATTTGCTATAGTTAAACTCAGTAACCCATTATATGTTTAAATATTACATGTCTCTGTTTATTCCCCACTAGAAAATAATGTAATGGAGTATAGAGATGTATAGTGTTGATATAATATGACTCACATATATAAAGCATTGTGATATAAAACATTTTTTCCTTTTCATTAAAGTCTTTTGTCACCTCTAGAGTAATGCAAATTGGTGTATGTATCTTATTTTAGGTATTTCACTTGTTGCTACTAAATGAATCTGATAATTTGTAGTTGTAATTAGACATCTTTCTTCAATGGAATTTCTGGTGTAAATGACATATAAGTGATGTATTTTATTTTGTATGATCGTACGTGGCGGTACAAACCCAGAACGTTGAACGACTATGGAGCGAAACCCCGGTTAGGTTAGATTACATTACGATACGTGCAAAATTGTTTTTCTGTTGGTTTTTAACACTTTACCTTGATTTTTATAGCAAGTTTCTAGATTCTCAGGTGGGAGGGGGGGGGGGAGGGGCTTATCTCAAACTATTGAACTGCTCCAGAAATGAGGTTCAAATTCGTTCATAACAGATAAAAAACCATCGGCAAAACAGTTTCAACTTCGATTTTGTATAGTGGCAACAAGTGAAAATTTACCTCATTTTATCGGTTTATTTTTGATGTACAGGTTAGGTCACTGAAATTAGTCCACTAAGTTGACTGTAGCAAATTTGTGTGTCTCTGGAGTTTCTATCTTTTGTGAATGTGAACCACCGAGCTGTGAATTTAACCAGGAATTGGACCTTATCTCTGGTAATTCGGTAATTATTTAGAACACGACCGTCCGCTGTTTTCAGTGAATATGAGTTTAAAAATGCCCAGTTTTCACTGATTTTATTAGAGGATATTGTATAATGTTGGGGAAAAAATATAAAAAGAGCTGAAATCTTTTGCAAACCTAACCTAACCTAACCTATATACTGTATTAACTTACCTATATCTAGAAAACTAAGCATTTGCCCAAGATAATTATTAGAAATGTTAGTAATCAGTGTACAAAACTCCAAAAACATCCTCCATAATTACCAAACCACCTAAGGTCACCGATAGTATATTAGCGGAATTATTTTAAGAGGTGACAACTTTTTATTTTAATTAAAATTTTTGTTTTTGTTTTTCTGTGTCTATGATCTTAAATCACCTGTAGTGGGCAGGTCATGAAGGATTAGGGGAAATTGTGGGGTAAAGCACAGTGAAAACTGATCATATGACACTAAAATGATGTCTTGGCTAATATTTAGACCTTGACTTGCTAGTTTGGCAGACAATTTTGGTCTCATTTTCTTAATATTTGATGATTAATGTAATGGAGATAGTAATTTTTTGTGGAAACACTAATTTTTTTTTTTCAACTTCTTAGTTGAGAATCACGAAGTAAAAAAGATGCATTTTTTTTTCGTTTCTATGACTGTTTTCCTTTGAAAAGTAAAGCAAAAAATATTGAGGAAACTGAAACCTAAATTGTGGAAATTATTAATACAGTGAAGTCCAAAAATCCGGACTGCTTGGGGATTGGGTCGGTCCGGATTTTCGGATTTTCCGGATTCTCAGGCAGTACTTTTAAAATTCAAATTTAAGGAGGAATAAAGAAGAGATGAACAGGTACAGTTTGATAGTTTATTCATTAGCAAATATAGCATGCCTCATTTATCAAAATGAGCAGTTTTAAAGGAAAAGCTGTTTATTGTAGAATTTTATTCTTTGCCTTTTTTATATCATAAATTGTAGACTTTCCAATGTCGTATGTTTCCATTAGAAAAGTAGTGCTCACACCACGTTCTAGTTTCTTAGTGTTCTTCTTTCTCTTCACACAACGAAGTTTATCTACTTTAGGAGCCATTATTATGGGCTTGTACAGTACTCTGTAAATGGAAAGAGTAGGTTTTAAAATTACATACGTTGTCACAGTTTGATTGCTCGTTTTAAAGTGGCGACTGCGTGGTCGCTTGTTGTCGCTGTGCAGCTGTGGCATGCATGTGCACATACACACAAAACACAGCTAAAAAAAAAAAAAAAAGTTAGTTTTCGAAAAGTCCGGATTCTCAAGTGGTCCGGATTTCTGGCATCCGGATTTTTTTAATTATACTGTACCTGAAAGTGATGATTTTTGTTATGGAAGTCAATTTTGTCTGTGGGGAATGTTATAGACTGAAGATTGTATTATCTCAGCCCCTCTGAATGTTTTATCATTCTCCGTACCGGCCACCTAGTGACTTCACTGCGTGACAACACGTGGCTAAGGTTAGGTTAAGTTAGGTCGGTTTCAGTTTCGTCAATATATGTTGCTCTTCAATGGAAAACTGTCATAGTAATGTAAAAAAAAAGCGTGTTTTTACTTTGTGATTCTCAACTCAGAAGTTGAAAAACACATTTTCTTAGTGTTACCACAAAAAGAAACTGTCTCCATTGCATTAAGCATCAAATATTGAGCAAAATGGAACCAAAATTGCTTGCCAAACTAGCAACAGTTTAGGTCCAAATAATTATCGATGTCTCTACACGAAGAAAGTAATTATTAACTGTAAATACTCCTCCGAAAAATCTGCCGAGTCACCGCGTATTATCTGTTTGTTTACAACTGACCCACTCTGTCCGAGCGTACTCTCACGTCCACAAGAATCATAAATTACACCATGATGCTTCAACGAAGTTACTTTCAATGGTACAGTAGTGTACAGTAATGTCTCTATTAGCTGGGCTCCCTCAAACCTGAAACTCCAATAGCCGGAATTTAAATTTTCTCGTAAAATCGTTCCGAAAGCGAAAATTCTGGCTTTGGGCACAATTTTCCGAGGGGCACATTTTCTGGAAAATTCCAAGAAAATTTTCCCTATACCCAGAAAGTTCCAGAAAATTCCGGGGATGGGGAGATTTTTTCTGAGTTTGAGAGATGAAGATTGGGTACATTTTCCCGAAATTCCGAGAAAATTTTTTCGGTAGTACCGGAAAATTCCGGGGACGGGGAAAATTTTCTGGTTTTGAGAACTACTGTAATGTGCAATTTTTGGACTTATGAGAAAATTTTTTCATTACATTGTACCTAGAAAATTCGGTAATTGTGCAGATTACAGCAACCAAAGAATTCCGGAAATTCACTTCACTCAATCTTTACAACTATTTTTTTCTATGACCACTTTTTTATACACTTTTTTATACACTTTCTGTACACACTTCTGTTGCAAATTAATAATAAGGAAGATATTGAATTTTAAAAAGAATAAAGTCAGAGCACCTGTTGCCCCTACACTGTTGCTCAAATTGTGTGTTCGTTCGTTCTCTTACGTCCCTTGTTGTGAGCATGTATGAATATGCGGCGAATATCCTGACCTGGGTCCAACGATTCACAACCGTAACAAAGTTAACTGCTCACAGAAGTTCAAAACACTTACAGAACAAGCATAGGACTCGAATCGATAACCCTCTCCTCAGGTGAAAGTAAAGGGGGAATAAAATTATATACATTTACTTCCTACAAAATACAAAGACATATAAACATGGTGCACATAGAATAAGAACCTGACTCCTAACACACAAAATAATCAACTAAATCCTAACCAAACCTACGTACAAGTCTAACCTAAACAACATACGGGAATGGGAACACAATGGAAGAAAGTGTGAACGTGGAATTCTACTTAAGGTCTGATGGTCCTCGTGAAAGCAGAGGTCCAGCCGTCCTGGTACTCGTGATAGCTGGGGAGAAGTAAGTCAAGTTGTACTGCAGGTATCCCAGAGGAGTAGTGCAGCCTTGGGAATAGGAGTAACCAGCCAGGGCAGTAGCTGAAGGTGTACTACCTCCACTTGGGCAGGAGAAATCGTCGAAGGCTATTGAGTAGGTGAAGCAACTGAGAACCGTGGTTTAGGTAGGAGGTGAAATTGCGAGAATGGGCAAAATAGTGATGAATCACCCTCCTGTATGGCCTGGACAGGTTGGTTGACGGGACAGTTACCAGGCGAAGTGCCGATTAGTGATGAGACTACGGCCCGATGAAGGTCTGGTCGTAACACTGCACAGTACTTTATCTAGATCTATGAATACCACTGATGAATTCTTTTCATTCTCTTGAAAACTTTTCACCCAAGTCCCAAAACAGAAACTTGATCCTCATATCCTCAAACTTTCCTGAACCTACACTTTATATTTGACCTGGAATGTGATACAATGGTAAATTGCAGTGTTGTTCATGTTAACATTGACCTCTTGTTGAGTAATGATATTTTTACCAACAGAATGGAAGCTGCGGGCTACAAAGAAGGTGCATCTATGCTGCAGGCTCTGATGAAAACCACTGAACAAGGACAAACTATGTAAGTTTTTCTTAATTTTTGTCATAATGTCATTTTGCTGTTGGCAATTACTTTTCGATTTAACTGGTAACTAATACAGTAAAGAACCAGCTGTGGTTTTTTAACAATATTCCACACTTTTTGGAGTCTTAAACTTACACTCTTCTTACATTTAAGCTCTAATGCACGCAGTTGATGCAGGTATGGGACTATTGATCTGGTGTCCGAACCACTTAAAAAAAATGGTTATTTTCTGGAACAAATTATTTAGAATGAATGCCAAGTAATTCCTGGGCTGAGTGGGGAAATATCCAGCCATTCCCCACCTGTGAGCTGTATTTTAAGTTGTGGTTAGTTTTCAACTCATAATTTCGGGTAGATATTCATTATTTTTTAACTCGCTTACATATTTATACAATCCTACAGGTACATACAGAAACTGAAAAAAAAAGCTGAATTATCATAAGGTATAAAGTATTTTTCAACTTATAATTTTGGGTAATATGTGTATTTTATTCCATATTTTTTTATTGTACAGTTCCTGACAAAACTCCTGTGCCAGGCAGTTTTGCCCAACCTGGTTAAGTGGCAACGACAGAGAGACATGCACGAACACACATGGTGGAACTACCGGGCTCATAGTTTAAGCTTCACTCGGTGGTTTAAAGGGCATGTTTCATGCCTAGATTGCCATGTTGCCAGCACTGTCAGGAACAACCAATGAATACCATTAATAATTATTTCAACCTAAATTGAATGACGAGAACCAATATATTTGCGAGCACAAACAAAATGCTTCCCCACACCTACTCCGCACGGCACTGTCTGCTAGACCCCTCGATCATGTGAACAATCCATTCTATGGCATCCTCTTTGAACTACACCAAATATACGTTGTCTTATGTGAGGGGTTGGTGATGGTTCCAGACAGCAGTGCGGCAGCAGTGAGGTGCTCAAGTAAATTTTTCCTCTCATTCTTACTCATCATCAGTGTCATCTTTCATTGGTAACCTCTTCGTAGAATCAAGTGCCACATTTGAGATATTAACTTTACATATTACAGGCAACTAAAGAAATTTGAAGGAGAACAGAAAACACGATGTGGACACTCCCTTCTGACTGACACACAGTTTCGAAGTGTGATCTATGTTCCAATTGGTAAAATTGGTTCAAGTACACTATGTTATATCCAGTCCAGCTCCCCTTCCTATCAATGACTTGGCGGAAACGATGCAACACTGAAGACACCATGTTGTAAACCACATATACGGTCTCCTTCTCACTGCCTCCAGTCCTGCCAGGGTGTGCTGTAGGAGTTGCTGCCCGGTCCTCCCCTGCTGTGGCTCCCATGAATTAACCATGTTGGCCCATACAGTCTCGATGGGGTTCAGATCACAGACTTTACTCAGCCAGTCCGTGCTCTGTTATTAAAGGTTATAGCAAAGCTGTGTCGGGAGCAAGTGGAGGACAGAAGGTCCATGGTGTGAAGCACCTCTGGTAGGGACACTGCTGCATTGCTAAGGCAAAAGTCAGTGGAGATTGCAATGCATTGTTCACTCTTAACTTAAAAATTTTTTGCAATTTTTATATTTTCATTATTGTTGTTTATATGTTTTTGTTACTGCTGTTTATGTACCAACTACATTAAGGTTAATATTACAGAGTACAGTTTATGGGCCTATCATTAGAATTACAATTGTATTTGAAAAAAAATCGAAAATGTAGCAATTATGTCTAAAAATAGTTTACATGTTTGTGGAACTTTCTAAATACCAGTAAAACCTCATTAAATTGGACTTCAATGAATCGGAATTCGCTTTTTTCAGACTGAGATGCTCTGATCACCAAAAATACAAAAACGAAGAAGAAAAGAAATGGGGAGGATTAATAAAAATCTTATTAAATGAACAACACTTACTGAATACTGAACAGTGGTCTAATAAGATTTGCTATAGGCTTACTGAGAACTAATACACTTGAGTATGTAAGCAGGCTGGGGCTGATAAGGTGTTGCTGCATTCATCAGGTTTATTTATTTATTGATTCAGTACAGTAAGTCCTCGTATAATGTCGCCCCGCTTAACGCTGTTTCGGTACATCGCTACTCTTCAGATACCAATAATTTGTTTAACATCCCGACGACTGAATTTAATGTCGTGTTTGCGTCGTCATGGACTACTTTTTACGGCGCATCACCATCTCTCGTCTGGCTGCGCCACGCTCTCTTGGCTCGGCGCGCTACCTCTCACTAGCGGAACGTCACTGACGCCAAGCCACGCTTCCACATCATTTGTGCGTGTATAAGTGTTTTTGCTTTAAATACTGTACTCTAACCATTTGAAATGGCCTCCAAGTGCCCATCAAATGCTATTGATGCTAGTGTTGTGAAGAAGCAACATAAGACCATTAGCCTTGCTTCGCAAATGGAGGTTTTAAACCGGGAGGAGGAGCCACCTGCCGGGTCTCGGTGACTAGCCACCCTCCTCCTCCACTCCAACCCACCACACACTCGCTCCACCACCTCCGCCCATCAGAGAGTACAGGTGCTCCTCTACTTACGAACGAGTTACTTTCCTGAGGCTTGTTTGTAAGTCCAACTTAACTCTTGTAGATACCAAACATATTGTAAAAAATGAAAAGATCATGGATATTTAGTACAGCTATACCCTTTAATACAGCCTTAAAACCTGACTCACTCTTCTCCTCTTAGATAATGTAAGCATAAGAGTGGACTTATTGATGTGTCTGTGACTAAGGAACAGTGTAGAACCCTGACATTGCAACAAAATGTGGTCATTATCTTATCAAAATTGTGATTTTGTGAAGTGTTTTAGAACCTAACCCCCATAATGACAATGCTATAATGTGGACTTAGGTTATAGGTTCCAAATAACTGCTTTATGATCTGGTTCTTTGGTCTCTCTCTCCTGGTCATTAACTGAGATGACCCTGTAAATAACACATGCAGCCAAAGCCAAGGTGTCTAGGTTCATTGGCTAGTCAGGCTGGGTCAGCGTGCCACTGACTTCTGCTCAGAGTATATAGTAAACAAATCTACTAATGCACTAGCCCGGCTGGCCTTTCAAACAAAGAAAAAAAATGACTCGCCCAACTCCATGAATGATTGTGTGAGCTCTTTAAGTCACATTATTGTTCATCATTTATTTGATTTGAGAATTGATATATGAGCTCATGATTTATAGACTGATGGGTTCATGTTCTGTAAATTATTTAATGTTTCACCTTAATTTACCTGTTGCTTTTCACACTCCTGCATCAACCACTGAACTAAAGCTAGAGTTTGCTTCATAAACCTGGGCAGGTAGCTGGAGCTGTTTGTGCAGCCTTTATACTGGTCATACAGGGCATTGATCCTGCCTCCAGTTATGTCTCTGGTAGGGAGAGTTGAGGCAGGTGGATCCTGTAGGTCACTGTATCTTTTTCTTGGCTGCAAAACTGTTTATTTAGCTTAAACTTTTTATTATTTTTTTTTTGCATGCTTTTTATTGGTGGCAGCACAAACTATCCTTTTATTTTTTCTTTACAATGGCTGATGTTCCCGTTGAAGGGCTATCCTACCTACTGTCTTCAAGCTGTTCTTGCCTAATACAACATGGATAAAAAAGATGAAAACAAATTTGGTTCCTTTACATTCTGTTCTTTCAGTTTCCACTACTCCTTAGGACATACTGTACACCCTCTTCCTTTCCTTGCTCGTTTTCTGCAAAATGTCAAATGGATTGTCTCATACTGTGTTTCAAAACCCTTGTAATCATATACAGTACTGTGTATCTTAAGTTGTTCATTTTTTATATATAACATTATTTTTCCTCAGTTCATTTCGAGGGAATGATGAGCAGTGTAGCAGTGCGCTGTTTAGTTCAGAGGTGAAAGTGGAGGTCGGAATCACGGATCACACCTCTGGGTCGTCGGCAATCACAACCCGTAACATTACCAATTATCCTTGGGACCATCATTACCTCTCTGGCAGTTTGGTTGTTCAACACTGCACTGGAGACTACTTAGCCTATGCTATTAAAGGTTGGTAGATAGATATGTGATAACACCTTGGCAATTGCAGTTGTATGTACAGTACAATGAAAGACAAAAGTCGTGTCGTGAAATTTGGTGAAAACATATGCAGAAGGGCTCAAACTTTTGGTGCGGTCTGCCTTGTAGTAGGGAGCTCTCATAATGTTTCCCGAGTTGTATTTAATCTTCGGACAAAACTGCGACACGACTTTTGTCTTAGATTGTACAGTATAGTAGTACAGTAGTAGCTCATCAGAAGAATAATACTCTTGACCATAGCTAATAAAAAGTTATATTGTGAATGACCCCTTAAAAGTATATTCTGTAATGGAATCCCACATTAATGGAAAATTGGAGGACTTAAGAATGAAAGAGTACAGTATATGAGGCCCCCCACATCGTAAGGTTCATTCGGGCCATCCGGGCAAAACCTCTCTTTTTCTTGGAAAGCACTATTTTCGGCCTAGCTCTGTACGATGGTAGTTGATAAGATCTCCTTACTAGACTATAAATAAGGTTGAAAGCCCATTGAAAAAGGGTAAAACATCGATTTGTGGCAGACGGGAAAGTATGGGCTTGGCTTTCACGTCGTCGGGTGCTCTCATCCCGTCAGTGAGTGAGTGAGAGGAGTGGGCGGTCAATCAGAGCCGCTGGTCTGCAGCCTCCTTCACTGTCTCGGCCAATGACAGTGAGCGTCTGCTATCTACGTCATGGTCCCTCCAACCAATGAGGTGGAATCCCTCTCCCTCTCTCCCTCAGTTCTCCTTTGTTGTGGCAGGATCTACACTCTGATATCAATTAAGGTAAAAGAAAGCCATAAGCAGGTGTGAGTTTTGTTGCTTCAAGTCAACATTGCAACAACCCAGTACATTACTTCATGATGCACTACCTACCATCTGCAAGTATAGTCCCTAAGCTTCAAAATGCATCAAAAATTAATGCTTTATCTCCAAAAACAACAAAGTTATGAATGTTTGTAGTTGGAAAAACTTTAAACACAATTATTGGCGCGAATAACCCTTATGATGTGGGAGGGGGGGGGTGGGAGGCTCATATGTAGATGAATTAATTTATACTGTAATGATTTATTTATTAAATTTTTTTATTTTTATTTTTTTATTTATTTTTTTTGCTATAACCTATCCCATTGCTATATCACGGGATACCTGTACACACCTATGTTCTACATATTTATTATATTTTATTGCAACATCTTTTTTATATACAGGTACACTCCATATAAGGCACTAAAATAACTGCAGGTATACTGTGTTTTATAGTGACCCCTGTTGTAAGCTGGTCTGTTGAAAGCTCTCACAGGAACACATCTTGAGTAAACAGCCTTATGATGCAGCTTATCCTTTTATTTTCAAGTCATATTACAAATTACATACAGTATTGTATTTTTTCTCTATTACTGAAGATGTTATATTAATCATGATGAACCATAAAAGGCCAATCATATGAGATATAATACTGAATCAATCAATAAATAAACCTGATGAATGTGGCAACACCTGATCAGCCCCAGCCTGCTAACATACTCAAGTGTCTTAGTTCTCAGTAGGCCTATAGCACATCTTATTAGACCACTGTTCAGTATTCAGTAAGTGTTGTTCTTTTAATAAGATTTTTTTATTAATCTTCCCCAATTTTTAAAACATGTATTTTCTTCTATTTATTTTTTTTAATTCCGATATATTGAGGTCTGATTTATCAAGGTTATATATACAGCCTTCGTCGACCACCCGGACATACGACCGCCCCAGTCTACCCAAAAAATTTCAAATTACGTATTTTCGAGTCCCGACGTTAGTGACAAAATCTTTGTTTGTAATTCCATTTAAAATGGCTGGCAAGTGTAAAAGTAAGAGTTCTCGTGGCGCTGAGAAGAAAAAGAGACACCCATTTTAAAATTTCTATGTATTACCTTCGACTTACAACCAATTCAACTTACAACCTGTATTTGGGTCCCTAACCCCATTGTAAGTCGAGGGGTGGCTGTGTTGTATATATATATACCTGTATATATATATATATATATATATATATATATATATATATATATATATATATATATATATATATATATATATATATATATATATATATATATATATACACACACACATATATACACACACACACACACACACACAGTGGTCCCTCGGTTAACGAGCGCCTCGGTTAACGAGATTTCGGTTAACGAGATACCTTCCATAAGATTCTTAACTTCGGTTAACGAGTAATCCCACGATTAACGAGTTTCTTACGAGCCGACCTCAACATGTTTCCGCTTGCATTTGGCGGTCCACCAGCTGTAGTATTAGTCCGCCAATACAGTAATCGGTTCTAGGGCTTAAATTCCTTACCATTTTAGCAAATATCATGAAGTTTATACTATTCAATAATTTTAAAAGTTTAATATTAAATTTTTTAGTCATTTTAACAATTGTTGAACATAATTGAAGGTAATGAAACTAGTTTAATGCGCGCCATCCAGCCTCTCAACACACCATACAGGCGTCAGTCTTTGTGTCTTTTCAGTGGAGGTAACATCTTGCTTGAGACTCTCTTCAACTAAATGCTTTTTTCTGTGTTTCCAAGCAAATTATTGGTCATTTTGAAATTTTACATATTGACAACATATAATGCAGTGCAGTGTTGATTTAAAGAAAATAATCTTGAATTACACCAAGAGAACTAAAATTTTATGGGTGAAATGATGCCATGGGGTGACTTCTCTTCCACCCCAATGCCTTCTCTTCTCCCTTCTCCTCCACCCCCTTTCTAATTCCCATCATCATCATCATCGTCATCATCATCCAGGAGCCTTCTACATACACACCTCAAAGTAAGTGTACTTTTCTACCTTTTTTTTTAATTTAGGCAATTTTTGGTGAGCTGGAACCAATTACCCCAAAACCCATTGAAACAATGGTTTCGGCTAATGAGTTTTTCGGTTAACGAGCAACCTTCTAGAACGGATTGTGCTCGTTAACCGAGGGACCACTGGTTGTTAATAGTGAGCATGGGATGTTGTGAATTATGAGAACATCTTCAAGGTCATCTTATTTAACATGGGTACTGTATTTTAATTAGTAAATGCAGTTTAAAATGTAAACTTATAGATTTACTAGGGTCTCTTGTCAAACTTCTAATATATCTGCAAACTTTTCAGCTCCCCAGAAATCAAGTGGAATGGTGCGTATTATTCATTGCAAGTCTGGAAACAGAGGACTGGTCAAAAACATAAGAGGCATGCTACGTGACTTGGCCTTCGCTCATCTCAGCAACAGAGTCGTCTTAGCATTTACAGACCAGTTTGGAACGTTGTATGTCTGTGAAGTTACCGAGTCAACAACAGAAGGAACATTAAAGTGTGTCCAATAACTTACTCCTGTTATCAACTCAGATACTGTATAATTAGATTTTGTAACCCAGTGAAACATTTGATAATGAAAGTACAGTATTACTAAAACAAAAAAATTGATACCCAGTGTGAATTAAATATATTTTATACAGTATATGGAAAATTTACCCATTTCTTCTGGCAGATAAAAACACAAGGCTCACTTAATATACACGGCATTCATCTTTCCCTAGCACGGAAATGTTGTTGGAAGTAAACAGTGGAACCGATAAGGCGAGCGACTACCACCGTGTCATATGGTGCCCCTATATCCCCGATGAACAGGGAAGTAATGATGATGGCGATGACCCAGCTTACCTCTTGGTGCTTACTCATGGACCATGTGTAAGTTAGCTTTATTAAACAAATAACTATATGTAGTCTGTTAATTAATTTGGTTATTAAATTATGGCTCTAACCCTCAACCTGTGATGTGCTTTGTGCGATGATACATGAAGGTCTGTGCTGTGTATCATATGATGACAAGATTTTTGTGTCACTGTCTTATATTGCGCACCAAGATTATCATTCATAAACCAAGTCATGTGTCCCACAGATTCCTCGCACTAACCATGCCTCAGTAGTGCTCTCAGTTGCATTTTATCATGAAAGACATGTTTGTTGTAGTAAGTAGCAGTCTGCCCAGCATAGTCTGATAGCTTCCCCCCCCCACCCATCCCCCATTTTTTTTAGTGGTACCGTACACTTTGAGCTGTTGAAGGTTTTAATTTTTTTTTATTACATTATGCAATCTAGAGACAATTTAAGGCAGGGGTATTAAAATTTGACTGGGGGAACCTTAAGATTTATTATGCCATACGTAGGCAAAATGATCACTTTATTATACAATCACTTGTAAGTCACAAAATATGCTCTATATGGGCACTATTACACTGAATGCACATACGGATGGTGAATCAGGCCTCAGACATTGAATCAATTCCCTCGATGGTTATAAGTAAAATTATCAGTAAATAAGCTTTATTAAGTTTAATGGTTACCGCACTTGCCCCCATATGGTAAGTCTCACGGTTGCTTCCCTATTTTACAAGGAATTTTTTTATGTATTTATTTATTCATTTATTTATTACAGAGTATTTATTTTATTTTTAGTATAATTCATCAAACATGGAGTAAAAGTGACTTCAAAGTGTTATTTAGAGGAAAAACATCCAATTTTGTTCATGTACTGGTAAATACACTTTAGATAATGAGAAGTTCTGGATAAGTAATAATAATCATATCTTCTTCTGGATCATTTGTGGTGAATGATAGCTACCCCCGTGGTAGTCTGTCCTCCTTGTAAGGTAGTAGGCAGCTATCAAACAGGGAGGTACCACTGCCTGGAAATATATTGGAAGCATAATGTGTTGTCTAATGGTAGACCCTGCTGCCATATGTAACCAAGTCTCAGGTTGCTGATCTGACTTTCTGCCTCATTTACACATAGTTGCAGGGTCTCAATTGTTTCTCTTACTTTGACAACACAACATACATATATTGTTTATCACTATTGATTTTTTCTTTATAGTTCTTTATTATTATTATTATTATTGTTATTATTATTATTATTATTATTATTATTATTATTATTATTATTATTATTATTATTATTATTATTATTATTATTATTATTATTATTATTATTATTATTATTATTATTATTATTATTATTGTAGTTTATATTAAGTTTTATTAATTGTATTATTATTATTATTATTATTATTATTGTTATTATTATTATTAGTAGTAGTAGTAGTAGTAGTAGTAGTAGTAGGCCCGGGCGGCGTGGGTGTGTTGGGGTGCCTTCCCTGATTAAAGTGTTATTGGTGGGGATATACTCAGTTTGTGGGAGCGAGAATTTCACAGTGTGTCGATGAATGTTGGATGTCACCTTGAGCATCGTCGCCGACGGCTCTTCTCATCCTTACGGCATTAAACGCAAATATTGCGTGTGTTCACCGGCGATCTTCAAGTAAGCCTGTGAGTGTTTGAATGGTCAGTGACTGGAGTTGCCAAGTGTCAGTGCCAGTGTGTCGATAGGCCTACTTAGCAGGGGTGGCATCGCGACTCTCGCCCCTATGGGGCCAAGTGCCTCGCGCTTGCGGTCGCCCCCCCCCCCCCCCCACCTCAAGTAACGGCCACTTCATGTAGTGTCGGCTGACCAAGTGAGTATATATATAACTAATATTACATCAGTGAGACCATAGAAATAGTGGTTATCTCTGCCAAGGTTACATAAACAAGTGTTAGGTGTGACAATTCTTGCTCCCAGTGGATTATTCTGATGTGTGGATTGTCGCCCACATGGGGGGTGCCCAACACAACCTGGCACGCGCGTATGCCCCTACTACTCGGACACCGCAGGCCAGGCCGTCACCTCTTTGCCCCATACTCATAAGATCTAGTTTCTTCGTCCGTATGGGCCCAATAGCAGAGGTCGGAGGCGGAAGTATCTGTCGCCCAAGGTGCTGTTCACTATGCCTGGTAACAATCATTGCTGCGTCTGTGCTAACCCGAACCAAAACTGCACAAATTGTGTTTGTGCGAGAAACAACCGACCATGTGTGGATTGCAAGAAGCGAGACCAGTGTCGGAACCCACGTCGCAGGGAGCCGACACAGGTGGCCACAGTGGATATCGCCGGGACCCAACCCCGATGATATCCGAAATGATAGCAGTGAGTCTACTCAACCCGAAAATGTAGTACTAATAAATGCTGCTCCCTTAGTAGCAGATGTCCACGAGGAGAATGAGAGACAGCCACCTCAGTGGAATGGCATGTCGATGGAAAATGCAG
Source organism: Homarus americanus (assembly GCF_018991925.1). Lineage (NCBI taxonomy): Eukaryota > Metazoa > Arthropoda > Malacostraca > Decapoda > Nephropidae > Homarus > Homarus americanus. The sequence continues at coordinate 265,420 of NW_024750697.1, forward strand.
ACATATGGGTCAAAGAAACCTACTCAGAAATTGTCAAGTGGTCGCCCGCTAACTTATTTGAACCACCCAAGTGTGCGGCCACCAAAGAAATGATTCGGGAGATGACTCGCCTCATGACTGATTACACTCAGGACCGCTTCCTCGCCCCTTTAGCTCTTCAAATACTGGCAATAATACCACATCTATTTTGTCAGAGGACACACACAAAGACTAAGCACAAAGAAAATGTGGCAGCAATGAAGAGAAGATTGGCAATGTGGCAGACTGGGGCCCTTGCTGATCTCCTATGTGAAGCAAGAACACTGCAGGAGAGACTAAAAATTACGGGTGACGGAAAGCAAAACACCGATGACGTGGCAAGAAAATTTGGAAACAAAATGCGTGTGGGAAAAGTGTCTCTGGCGGTAAGATCTCTCACAGAGGAATCCTCCGGTGGGGTGATGCCAATAAACAGAGAGACATTAAAACTACTGAAAGAGAAACATCCCCCTGCAAGTGATGAAGAAGGCATCAGGTTCGAGGGTGACTATATCCCACCAAATGCTGTCCTGTTCGAGAAAATAACAGGAGAGATGGTGTGGAAAAAGGCACTGAAGACTCGAGGAGGAGCCGGCCCTTCAGGTCTGGATGCAAACGGTTGGAGAGTCATCCTCAGCACAAACAAGTTTGGCCCTGTAGCAAGCGATCTCTGCACTGCCATTGCCGCCCTTGCAAGAAAGCTTGCATCCTCTTGCTGCCATCACCTCCAGGCCCTGACGGCCTGCCGCCTTATTCCTCTGGAAAAGAATCCAGGATGTAGGCCTATAGGGGTGGGGGAAGTGCTGAGGCGGATCATCGGAAAATGCATAATGGAGGTGGTAAAGGATGATGTCAGGGCAGCAGCAGGGAACCTACAAGTGTGTGCTGGCCACCAGGCTGGCGGGGAGGCCGCCATTCACGCCATGAGATTGATATTTGAGCAGCGTGATTGTGAGGCCGTTCTCCTGGTGGATGCTTCAAACGCATTCAACATATTTAACCGCAAGGCTGCACTGCACAACATCAAGATCAAGTGTCCAAGCTTTGCAATGTATGTTGAAAACTCGTATAGGAATCCATCAGACCTCTATATAGTAAACAACAAGGCTCTAAGAGGTGATACCATCTTACAGTCAACCGAGGGAACAACACAGGGGGACCCTGTTGCAATGGCAATGTATGCAATTGGCCTATCAGTGCTCCAACAAGAAATAAAATTTGAAACAACTGGGGTCAAACAAGTGGCATATGCTGATGACCTTACAGGAGCAGGAAAAGTGGAGGGCATCAAAAAGTGGTGGGACTTGGTAACATCGCGAGGTCCACAAATAGGGTACCACCCAAACGCCAGCAAGTCCTTCCTCATCGTGAAGCCAGAACATTATGAACGGGCAATGGAGGTTTTTGGCGGAAGTGAGGTCAAAATAACTAAGGACGGCCAAAGACATCTAGGCGCAGTAATTGGCACTACGGACTTCAAGACCGAGTACGTAGCGGGAAAGGTGAATGAGTGGGTTAGTGAAATCCAAGCTCTGTCTGAGATTGCTAACACAGAGCCACATGCGGCTTTTGCTGCATTCACCCATGGAATCAAGCATCGTTGGAACTACCTGATGCGTACTATCCCTGATATCGGACCCCTCCTCCACCCTCTGGAAGAAGCTATCAGTGTCAATTTCATTCCCAAATTAGTGAAACACCCCCACTTAACCCCAGCAGAAAGATCACTTCTTGCACTTCCATCAAGACTGGGAGGTATGGGACTAACCAATCCAGAGGAGATTGCTGCCACTGAACATCAAAATTCACTTAAGCTCACGGCAGCCCTCACGGACCACATAATAGCCCAGAACGCAACAGGGGAGGTGGATACCAGTGAAGTAAACAAGATTCGTAGGTCCATTACGACAGAACGACAGCACTGCCAAAATGATAAGCTGCAGCAACTGTTGCTGCAGGTACCAGAAATTTGAAAAAAAAAAGTAGCTATAGCGCAGGAGGTGGGCGCCTCGAACTGGTTAACTACGTTACCGATAAGGGCAAATGGTTTCAGTCTCAATAAACAAGAATTTACAGATGCCATTGCTCTAAGGTACGGGCCAGTAGAAGGTTTGCCCTCCCAATGCGTGTGTGGCTCTTCCTATGACGTCGATCACGCCATGGTGTGCAAGAAAGGGGGCTTCATATGCATGAGGCATGACGAAGTAAGGGACCTCACAGCAAATATGTTGAAGGAAATCTGCCGGGATGTCATGGTAGAACCGACCCTCCTTCCTTTGGACGGTGAGATCTTCCAACATAGGACTTCAAACACATCTAACGAAGCCCGTGTTGACGTCAGTGCTCGAGGATTCTGGACGCGGGGACAGCGAGCTTTCTTCGACATCAGGATTTTTGATCCCATGGCCGCATGTCACCGTAACCTAGCTCTCGATGCTGCACACAGGAGGAACGAGAACGACAAGATAAGGGCATATGGGGAGAGAATTCAAAACGTTGATCAAGGCAGCTTCACTCCTCTAGTGTTCACAACCTCTGGTGGGATGGGACCAAGTGCAAGATGTTTCTACGCCAGACTCGCGGAGGTGATCTCCGAACAGAAGCAGCAGCCCAGAAGTTATGTTACAGCCTGGATGAGATGTCGACTGTCCTCTCTCCTTCGGTCGGCTTTGCTCTGCCTCAGGGAACGAGAGCTTCTGCCCCAATGCCGACAACAGCTGCAGATATTGACTATGAGGCAACAGTCACTGAATGCCGCATAGATCTGCGGCTCAACTAATTCAACACAGCTAGGATAGCTACTTATGTATTAGGATATTTAATATTAAGGTAATAAAATGGTGTCGAAGGTGTGGCTATTGGGGGAGGCTGGAGGCCTTTTCATTAAAAAAAAAAAGTAGTAATAGTAGTACTATTAGTACTACTATTATTATTACTATTATTATTGTTCCTATTATTATTGTTACTACTACAGGATGTACCTCACCGGTGCCGGACCATGGAAATTTCTGGACCATGGAAATTCACCCTTTTCCTGGATAGATAGTGACTTGTGCATACACTTGGAAGCACTAACACCACTTTCTCTGCTTCGTGGTCTCTTTGAAGACATATTGAAGGGTTAAATGTTGTACAGTAGGTTCTCAAATTTTGCGAGTTTTTAATTCGACGTTTTTAATTTGGACACAAAAAAAAATCACTGCGCAATTTAAAATTTCGACGGCGAAAACTCGAATTTCGACGGGTTTGAGCGGCCCGCCAAAGTTCAGACATGCACAATTGTGTAAACAGCGTCATTTGTCGATGCACAAAACATTCATTATTGTTTATAACTGAATGTCTTTTTGATTGAATTAATGTTAATGTGTGCAAAATGAACAATACAATTCATTAATAATACGTGGAATATTAAAACACACGAGGAGACGAGACGGTATTGTTTTCGTTAATGATTACAAAACCAGTGACTGATTGGTTCTACATATAAAACTGAAGAAAATAAGACCCTGGTTGTAGCTGTAGTAAACTTAATATGGTTGTTTTAAGTAATGTTATTTAATGTTAATAAATGGAACAATGGAAGTAGCTAACCATTAATGGTAAAAAAAAAGTGAGATCGCGTATGTAAGTGAGCACATGTGTAAACATGTCATTACTCTACATAAGAATATGAAACCAACACTTATTTAATGTTCATCATATATTTTAATTAATGTTTCTGAATTTAAAACAAAACTTCTACCCACCAGTGGTGGTAAAGTTGAAAACATAAAGACAGCCAATGTTGCTGTGTGTGTTTTTACTCTGATGACGAGTTGCCAAGCCGTCAGGTTCAACTCTAGCTGAAGCTGTAGAACATAAGAACTTTTCTGTGTTGTTTTTAGTTTTTATTTAACTTTATCTGTGTTATTTTCGTTGCTTTATTACAGGAAGTAATTCGCCAAAAAATTAGGTTAAGTAAGGCCAAATTTAGCCAAACTAAAATCGTTCTGGACCACAGGAGTTTCCGGACCACAGAATGCCGGACTAGAGAGGTACAACCTGTATTATTATTATTATTGCTATTGCTATTGTTACTATTATTATTATTACAGTATTATTATTATTATTATTATTTTTATATTTTTATTTAATATTTTTTATTATTTATTAATTTTTATAATTTTTTATTATTATTAGTAGTAGTAGTAGTAGTATTATATTTTTATTTAATATTTTTTATTATTTATTAATTTTTATTTTTTATAATTATTATTATTATGATTATATTTTTATTTAATATTTTTTATTATTTATTAATTTTTATAATTTATTATTATTATTATTATTATTATTATTATTATTATTATTATTATTATTACTATTATTATTACTGTTATTATTACTGTTATTATTGTTGTTATTATTATTATTATTATTATTATTATTATTATTATTATTATTATTATTATTATTATTATTATTATTATTATTATTATATTTTTGCCCCCCAGTCCATGGTGTGGATCATTGACCTCTGCCCGGGTGGGCTATTCCTGTAAAAAAAAGGAAACAATCTTTGTCCTGGGCTTCCCTACCCTCTTCTTTATATTGGTATATGAAGAACAGCATCTTAATCAATGTATATGTTGCTTTAAATCTACAAATGATGTACCTGATGCAAAAGCTGTTAAGATCACTGGTTAGACTTGTCACTAGCCACATCCCCTAGCCCTCTCCCTACCAATCTGAGCTGTGAGCTGTTGTGGTTATTTTTCAACCCCTAATGTTTACTCATTGCATTTAATATGAATTAATTATGATTAGTTCTTGTGTTAGAAGATGATAATATTGTTGCCTGGTACAGTGTACTGTAATGTGATTTCAGGCAGAAATATGGAATGTGGGTGTTGTTCTACAAGAATACGGTGGTGGACAGTTACGTCGAGATCAAGTAGTTGCTGGTTACCAGCTTATGGAACAACATTCTGCACCCATCACTGATGCTGCCTTCAGTCCAGATGGTACTGCCCTGGCAACAGCTGCACTTGATGGCTACGTAAAATTTTTTCAGGTACTTGTATTTTATATTTTTTATATTTCTCTCCAGTTCTGTATTTATAATGTCATGTATTACAAACTTCTAGTCAACAGTTTAAGGTTTACTCAGAGCCTCCAAGGAATACTTAATGAATTCTCTAAGTAAGATGTAAACTAGAAATTCCTCTCGTGAACAAAATAGTTTGTTCCCAGTAAATTTAAGTATGAGAAAAGTAATATAGTTGTAAGTAGTTCTTAAATACCAGATATGGGGAGGGTAGTTAAACATGCATCTACAGTTTTTTTCTTATAATTACAGGTAATCTTAACTCTAATGTACTGTACTGTTAGCTGGTTCACTGGCAAGAGCATGCAAGTCACATAATGGAGTACACTAGTATCACCTCAGTCTTTAAGTAGCACATAAGGCTAAAAGTGTCACTTACAGTCGCCGCAAAAGAAAGTTGACATTGTGTTCACCTTGAGATTTGGAGGAGAATAAAAACTAAAAACATGACTTACATGACTTTTATTACAGTATTTACCTCATATTTAGTATTTGGTCATGTTGCCTTTCGTTTTCAATACCATCTGCAGTCGTTTTGGCATTGATTGGGCGAGATTGGCAAAGTAGGAGACGTTCATGTTGACCCACAACTTTATCAGCTCCTCCTGCAGGTCCTTGATGTTGCTGGGTCTGGCCTCTTGAATCTTGTTTTTCATCACGTTCCAAGCGTTTTCGATTGGGTTTAAGTCGGGGGAGTTGCCAGGCCACTCTAACACATCAATTTCATTGTCACTGAGGAACTTTGTGACTATTTTTGACTTGTGGGCAGGGGCACCATCATGCATGAAATGATGACATTGATGGATTGGCCAAAACGGTAGCATATGGTCCCTTAACACCTCGATATAATTAGTTCCCTTCATCGTGACATTCTTGGGAAGGCCGTACAGACCTCCCCTGCCCTCACAACCACTAAAAGTACCCCACACCATCACACTATCTGGATGCTTCACTGTCTTGACGGTGTACTTTGGAGAGCACCACGACACATTCTTGGGCCGACGCACGATCTTCGAGGCACCCCTTACCAGCCTAAAGGTGCTTTCATCACTAAACATCACCTTCTTCCAGTCGTCTGATGTCCAGTGCTGGTATTTCTTGCAGAAATTAATCCTCTTCTTCTTCATAGCCTTGGTGAGAAGAGGCTTCTTAGCTGCGCGCTGAGTCGGTAAACTGAGGTCTTTCTGGAGACGATGTTGTACGGTCCTGATTGCCACATGTTTGAGGAGGTCTGGGTGCTTTTTCTTCAGTGTAGAAGCTGTTACAGCAGGATCAGACATCACTTCACGCTTCAGGATGTTGTCTGTCCTTATTGAAGTCTTCCTAACTGCCCCAGATCCCACTTTCCTCTTCGGTATAGCTCCGGGTGGTAATGGCGCTGCTGCGTGTTTGAGGTTGTAAATGGCTTGCCTTGAAACTTATAAGTCTGCAGCTACACGTATCACACACATCCCCAGTTCTAATTGGGTTAAAGCCCGAGCTTTTTCATGTAGTGTGAGCTTGTTGCGACCCATTCTGTTCAGTTTGGGTGGAGATATAGGCTCTCAAAGTTGGCGCACGTGTGAAGAATGGCGGGTGGCGGAGCTACGTATATTTGCACCTCTCTCTATCAGAGCGCGAGGCTCACTGATGCGAGCGGCCTTGGTGGCTGGAGGTGCGTGGGAGGCGGTTACGTGATCACAAGCTCCTCCCACTTTTGTTAGCCCGGGAATGCAATTAAAATCTTTACTCTGCACGCCGTGTAAAGATTTCATTTGCGCCAAAAATGTAAAGATTTCTTTTGCGGCCTTAAGGTAGCAGACACTAGGCAGAGACGTTATGAGCAGTCCACACACAGGCTGTTGAAAGGAGGAGGATGAGAGCAGGAACAGGCTGACAGGGCCTTATATGGGAAAATCAAGGACTATTAATGTCACATTTCGGAAAAGCGATTTTGATTGGGTGGTATATGTGACACTTTCTCATGGTTGAGCTTCCTGATGGGGAGAGAGGGAGGATGCTGGGCAATTACTTGTTGGCAATCTTTTCTCAGCAATATGTGGTGGTGGTATGTGTGTAGGAATGTGGTACTGTATGTGTGTGTAGGATTGTAGTACTGTATGTGTATAGGACTGTGGTACTGTATGTGTGTAGGACTGTGGTACTGTATGTGTAGGACTGTGGTACTGTATGTGTAGGACTGTGGCATATTTTTCTAATTTTACAATTGTTTTCAGGTGTACATGGCTGATGAAGAGAAATCACCCCGCTGCTTACATCAGTGGAACCCACATGATGGCAAACCCCTTTCAGCTCTTTTCTTCCTTGATAATCATAAGCATCACAGCCCAGAGTAAGATATATCTCGCATTATTTTCTCTCTGTTTCTGCCTCTGTCTCTCACTGTCTGTTTCTGTCTCTCTCACTGTCTTTCTGTCTATGTCTCTGAAACTGTTTATTTTTTTATATATAAACAATATGAGTAACAGGAGATACTATTATCTCAACTGTTAATCAACTCCAGTGTGACGAATAACTTCTGTTACCCAAATTGTCACGGTTACTTGGAGTACACTTGACTAACTGTAAACTTGTCACCTTAGACTGGTCCTAGACTGGGTTCTCTTAAGCTGTGCATCTAATATACTATAGGAATAGCCGTGTGTCTGTCTGTCTGTTCTGGGCAGCCAAAACGGCACAATCGTTTTTTATCAAACCTGGTGGAAAAATCGCAAAAAACTCGTAGAGTGGAACAAACCTGGTCCCATGTCGATGGTTTCTTTAGGAAGGCATTAATTAACCATTTTATTTACGATGGAAAATGATGCAATTCTACGGACTTGGCGCACCCTAATTAACCATGCAAGTCTTCGGACTTGGCGCACCCTCATTCGCTGTACGCTGTCACGAGCGTTCAAACTTTCACCGGGCACGAAGGGCCCGCGATCACTTATTGCCAACTATGTAACAATATCTTCTTTGTAACAGTATAACACAGTAATGGGGAGAATCAAATATATTCTCTAACTGTGTATCCATTGGGTGACTGTTACTGTTGTATAACAGTTACTTGTGAAATTGTCATATATGTAACAACCTTCCTGGGTTTTCACCACTTGTAACAATCACTTGTGAAGCACCTTACCTTATATTCTAGACATACTAAAATATAGATCAAATTTTATTGGATCTTCTGTAGTGAAATCCAATATGTCCTTTGGTTTTATTTATTATAAATGGTTTCTATGTACACTTTCGAAATGGATTATCACCGTAACGTAATCACTGTAGCTATGAGTGTTAAATGAGGTCGGAGGCTATGTTAAAGTAGCTCTGTTAAATATGTCTGATTGATGTGAGAGTGGGAGTGATAGTGAGTAGAGACTGCTCGGGGGAGAACGGAATATATCCCACATCCTTTAGGTGGCCAGAGAGCCCGCTACAACCCCCCCCCCCCACCCTCTCTCTCTCTCTCTCTCGTAAGTTCTTAATGAGTATGGGTGGGTGGGTGGGTGGGTCAACTGGTGCTTCCCTGCATCTAGAAGGTTTTCGAACAGTTTCAATATACCTGTATTCGAAAATGAAACCCATTGCCATAATTGAATATTTTGGTTATGAGATTTGAATTAATATAAATTGAAACTGCAGTGTGTGAATCTGTGATAAACAACAACTACCTGTATGGTATTAGGATATATTGATGTAAATATAAGAAAATAAATATAGGAATTTCTTGTGCTATTTTCCACACTTGAAGGGGTGGTAACCCAAGGCAAAAATATTACTAACTTATCTGGGGTCATGACAGTGACAGAGTGATTGGCTCTTGGAGTCCCAGCATGATAAGGGATTGAACCTGTGTATTATGGATAATGAGTACAAAGCATTATTAAGTGGAGTGCCTTCCAACTGAAAACAAGAATTGTTAGCAAGAAATAGGTGATTCATTTGTAATTGCTTGCAATATTTCTTGATTGTTTTATTTATATAATAATTTATTGATTTTATTTATTTATATATTTTTTTCAGTGTACAGTTTTGGAAGTATGCAGTAACTGGTGCATGCAACAATTCAGAACTCCGTGTTTGGTCGTGTGAATCGTGGCAATGTCACCAGACTCTTCGTTTTGTCCCAGCCCCAGAAGCCCCTCCACAGACCTCCCTCACATTTAAGGCCGCTATGGATCCTTCAGCAAATTTCCTCTTGCTCTCTGATATACACAGACGGGTATGTTTCCACCACCTCATTTTATCCCCACCTTCAGAATAACTGAGTCATTAAGAATTTTTTTATTTTATTTTTTTTTTTACATATGTTAAGACTTGGGAACCTTGAAGAATCTTCATGCGCAGCTCAGGAAGCTTCCATAACAGTGATGGGCAACTAGGGTAAGTGAGGGGGGCCTCAAGAGTGGCCCTCCGACACCTCAATGGGCTGCATGAGTGACCCTCCATCATTTCAGTATGGATGGGTTGCAGGGTGAGAGCTTTAGACTTGAAGTGAGGAACACCTGAGGTGGAAGATGCTGGTGTGCAAGAGTGATGACTGTGGCATCATTGGCTTCTGCTTTGGCTTGAAGAACTTAGTGATGGGCACCTAATGTGCCCTCTATCACTTTTCTATGTAGAGGGGTCTGTAGCACTGAATACCATTCTGCACCAAACATTTCTCATCGCACTCCAGTTCAGGCTTGGCTCATGTTCAGAGAAACTAGCAAGTGCATCATCAATTACGGAGAGGTTAAACTGCAACAGGTTCAGTAATGAGGAACATGACAAGTTCCTCTGACTCGACTTCCTCCTCTTCCATCCCTCATCTCTGTTCCAGTTTCTTGAGGTCCTGGTCAACCTTCTTGAACCCAGCCTGGTGCGACAAGGCCACAATGTTGCACTAAATCTTACCCATCTTTTCGAATCCATTGAAGCCATGCACACACTTAGGCTACACTTCATGCCACACACCATTCGGTGTTGATTTTTTCACCTCATTCCACGATACACCGATGTTGTTGATCACCTTGATATTATAGTTGCGCCCAAACTCCTTGCAGATAATATGCCCTGAAGGTGGCAATGACACCGTGATCCATGAGTTAGGTGGTGTTGGGTTGGAAGGAGAAACAGCCTCTCAATGTTGTCAGCCCAACCCTCCATGGTGGCTGGGTGCAAAGGCACATTATCCAGGATCGGGAGAAATTTGTCGGAGATGTTTTTACTGTCGGCATACTCCATGAGCCGGTTGGAAAGATAGCCAACCATGTAGCTTTGGTACAGCACAGTGGTCACCCATGCCTTGGAGTTGAGTGCTAAGTGACAGTAAGATGGGAAGATGTAACCCTTCAGTTCTCTGGGGTTCTCGGCATGGTAGACGAGCATTGGTTTGAGTTTCAGGTCACCCTCAGCGTTACCGCCCAGCAGTAGAGTGAGATGGTTCTTGGCTGCCTTGAACCCTAATGCTGTCTTTTCCTCCTTGGTAACGAATTTTCTGGAAGGTATTATCATCCAGAACAGGTCCGTTTCATCATGAGGACTTGCTAGAGGGTGTATCATTTATCCTCAATCCTTGCCTTTAGGAGTTCTGTGAAGGCCTGAGCCTCACTCACCTCATCAGCATTGGCTGCTTCACCCGTCAGACTAAGGGTTGCAAAGGCATGGAAAGTTTCCGGGAGTTTGGGAACTTTTCCTGGAAATTTTCTGAGAATGTTTAATCCCAATGCCCCGGTTGACATTCAGGGATGCACGCCTTTTCGCGCCATTGGTTGAATGCCCAGCGCGTGTTATTAGGTTCCAGCATGACTATTTGGTGGTCACGCCACACGCAGGGTAGCGTGGGTGGGCTCAGTGCGGTTAGTACGCATTAGCCTGTCGCCATGGAGAGTCTTCTCTCAACCTGGCGACAGACTGCGTGTGTCACCGAGCTCTTTTTGTGAAAAATGATGCAAATAAAATAAATTCTAAATGAATTATTTATAGGAAATAAGTATTTTGATCAGTAACTATATGCATTATTGGCCATCCTGGACACAAAGGCAAGCAGAAAATGGCCGCTAAGTGTGTAGTGACCACTAGCTCTCCTTCAAAACAACACTGTCCCCTTATCTCCCTGGCCACTGTGGCCTCAGGTACGTTTCTAGAGGGTCAATATATAGTTTTTCTAACCTTTTTTATTGTTTTTTTTAAAAGGTTAAAAATTATTACCCCTTGTATTGGAAAAGTTGATTGTTCTCGATTTACCCCCGTGTGGGGGACGCGGCCAGCTGCACCCTAGCCCGGGGCATGTGGGTTATGGCCTGGGAATTTTGTAACGCTTTGGAATTTTCATATATTTGTCTATTTTTACAGATTTTGAGCACATCAAACTATATATTGAACCAAACTTTATTCAATAAAGTGTCATGCATAGTTACTGAATATTAATTCCTAAATCTCCAGGTGCAAGTACGGTAACAATTAATTTCAGACATCCTCTAAATCAGTTACATGCTACTGTAGTTTTGAAATAAGCACAATTTCTGAGAGATGATTTTATTGAAAATATCAAGTAACACAGTTTGTATCGTAGTAACATTGAAATATTTGCGAAATATTTGCATTTAGTCTTATTAAATACCTACTGTATATCGTACTCACATAACATGTAACTGTCATTAGTATCTTTTTAAATACTGAAATGGAGGTTAGTAATTGTACTGTATTTACATGTAACTTGAAGATGATGACAGAAGGCATAATTATAGGGAAATGTACAGAAAGATTAAACAAATGAACCAGAAAAAAGGAAATAAATGGGGTGGGACTTTTAAAACCAAAGACAATAAGATCCTGTTTGAGGCAGAAGAAGTAAACAAAAGATAGACAGTACAGCTGCTCCCCGACTTATGACGGGGTTAGAGACCCAAATCCAGGTCGTAAGTTGAAATGGTTGTAAGTCGAAAATGCAAAAATACATAGAAAATCTAAAATGAAATACAGTACAGTAAAAGTAATCAATAATGAAGAATGGATAGTGTGACTGTGCACTTACCTTTAATGTAGTCAGCTGAATACACACGGGGCCTCAATAATTTTCTAATTATACATGGAGACAACATTAACTGGAAGAAGCAGAGGAGGAGACAGGGCTGGGTGGGTCATCAATGCCACTTTCTTCAGACAGGTTAATGTACAGGGTAAACTTGCTGGTTGGAAGTATTAGATCATCTGTTGGGAGTGAAGAGGCAGCTGTGGTGGGGCGTGAGGAGACAGCAGTGGGGGACTTCTTAAAATATATGTCCAATTTAGACTGCACAGTTTGCTTTTTCTTTTCATTATAAATCTCCCTGTAGCAAGCAAGTGCATCTTGGACCATTCTGTTTACTTTGGCAAAACACTCAACATTTTGATCCATTCCGTCAAACATTTGCATCCCCTTATTAATTGTAGCAAATGCCTCTGCCATTTGCTTTACTGAAAAATTTTTGGGGGGTGCAGGTTCTTCTTCTACATTTAGACTCTCTTCTTCCTCTGCATTTTTCTGTGCCTCCAGTTCAATAAGATCCTCATTACTTAGCTCTTCTGCTACACTTTCAACCAACTGCTCAACATCTTCATTATCAATTTCTAACTCCACCTGTTTACCCAACTCCACTATCTTGTTACTAAGCTCAGAAATTACTTCATCTTCATTAAATCCTCTAAAACTGTTCACATATCTTCTCAGGACTTTTGTCCATATTCCATTCATGCACTGACCTGTAACCTCATCCCATGCTGCACTAATGTTCTTTATACATTTCAAAATGTCGTAGTCCTTCCAAAACTCTCTGAGCGTTTTCTCACCTTCAGTAGCAGCAACAGCCTGAGCGAAGGTTGTACGTAAATAATTCGCTTTAAAAGCAGCAATAGCACCTTGATCCATGGGTTGGATGATAGAGGTAGTGTAAGGTGGAATGTAGACTACCTTAACATTAGGGTACATGTCGTCCAGGTGTGGTGGGCGTCCCGGAGCATTATCCAAAATTAACAAAATCTTGAATGCAATCCCTTGTTGCAGACAATACTCCTTGGCTTGTGGAATGAAACAATCCTCAAACAGTACTGGGGTCATCTAAGCTTTCTTGTTACTTTTCATTCAACTGTACATTAAAATGAACTTTCTCCATATAAATATTATAGGCTTAGTTTTGTAAATAGCATTTTTCAAGTCCATGTGCTGGAGTTGTTATTCCTGTTTGTGGTGAGGATCTAAATCACCATTATTGATAGTCTAGTTCTCTTAATAGTTAGATGTTGAAAATATTTTACTTCGTTTTTCAGGTTATGTATGTAATTGTGGTATACCAAGATGGCATAAGTGGTAGTGGATGTGGAGGAGGCACTAGTGGACTGACTGGTGCTGGCGGAACCTTCCTTATGAAGAATGGGGGCGGTGGAGGTGGTATTGCTCGACTAGTGTCGGTGTCTGAACTACCTGTCCAGTACCCTACTCTGTCTCTGTCTATAACAGATGCAGCCTGGAAACCCTATAAACGGTGGAAGCATGATCATGCCCATGACCACTCCCAGAATGCACACGGTAAGGGACCAGATTTTAACTTCATCTGTCAAGGTTTTAATCAGGTATTTTAAGGTTAATTACAAGGTAAGTTTGGGACTTACTGCAAAGATGTCATCGAATCCTTACAAGCAGCTGTGGTGTACAGGTTCTCTCAAATTGTGCTAATGCATAGAGCAAGAAAGTTGGAATTTTAATTTTAAGTAAACCACTTACAGTATGTTGAATAAGTGGAGCAGCTACCGTAAATGGGTACAGCAATCATCTCCTGTCGTGAGGGTTGCTGGTTTGTACCCTGGCTACCCTTAGCTCACTCAGCTGTGAATGGGTAACTCCCAAAACCTTATTACCATGGCAACATTTGATCAGTTTTGGTCACTGACTTTGTCATATAATAGCATTTTTAGGATATATCTATTGTTTATTACCAAGAGGCGCTCTGCAGCACAGTACTTGGTGTATTGTGATGTTGTGTGCTATAGATTTCATTGTGTTTCACCTCACTTTTTTAATCTTCAGATGATGATGACGATGATGATAATGATGGTGGAGACAATGTTGATGTTGTGGATGGTGTTGTGATGCGATGTGTTCTGATTAACACCAAGTCCCTACAAGAAGCAACTTTAAGATTTCAGCCTGCCACCCCACTTACTGGACACTCAAATATTGGCTCCCTGGACCTTAGTGCATCTCAAGATTCAATTGGTAAGGTGAAATTAAGTACTGTATACAGTTATAGTAGTCAACCAAAAGAATAAAACATGATACTGTACATTATTCTCCACTTATGGGATCATCATCAGTCACCTTTAGTCCTTACCCTTCTTGAGTATTGTCATCCTGTTACTCTTACTTATTTCCCTCAGCTGACAACCTGCAAGTCTTTATATTTAGAGCTAGCCATCTCTATCACACAATTAAGCTATATTAAACCTAAGATGTATTTCCTATCTCTTGAACAGTAAGTAACATTATCTTCTCAAGGACTCTCTTATCATAATTTTGTACATTCCTTAGCCTATCACAGTGTTAGAAGAAAAAATATGATCAGTGCTCACCAAAGAAATCATTCTCCCATCCTTTTAGTTCCATTTACAACACATGTTATGCATTTCATCCCTATTCCAAAGAAGTTGTATTTAGTCCAACTTTTATCGGTATTCACTTCCTTTAGTCCTTGCATTTCTCATTTTTCTGTCCACACACATCTTACAACACGTTAAAGAATAAGGTATACACTCGCCTCTTATTACACGGTTAAATCATATATCATTGTTTCTTTCTCTTATCCACGGGGTGTTAGGAAGTGTAAGTAAAGTATGGGCATTAGTCCACCCGGGCACAGGTCACATTTAATGACTCGTATCAAGGCCTGGAGGGTGAAAATACTGTATAATAAAATGATAATATTGATGATAATAATACAATAACAATAAAATAAATAAAATTAAATAACAATTATAATAAAAGAAAATATTAATAGTACTTATAATAAAGAGCCATAAATAAATACAAAAATTAAAAAGTATCAAGCGTGAGAAACAATATACTGTATGTAAGGTTTTTTTATTTTTTATTTAATTTTATTTTATTTTTTTATTTTATTTTTTTATTTTTTACTGGGATTAGCCCACCCAGGCACAGGTCACTCACCCACATGAGGACCTTGGGGGGGGGATGTAATAATAATAATTCATAATAAAAATAATAATGATAATAGTTATAATAATAGTAATAATAATAATAATAATAATAATAATAATAATAAAGACATTAAAAAAAAGGGATCAAGAGTGAGAAACAATGTATGTATGTTGTGTTGCCAAAGTAAGGGAAACCAATTGCTACCCTGCAATTGTGTGCAAATGAGGCAAAAGGTCAGATCATCAACCTGGGAGTTGGTCACAATTTTTGTGGTCCCATATGGCAGCAGGGTCCACCATTAGACAACACATTATGCTTCCAATATCTTCCCAGGCGGTAGTACCTCCCTGTTTGATAGCTGGCTAGGAATTAGATCAATGATGTGTGATTGGTTATACATGGCTACTAAAAGCCCTCCTGTCTCAAAAGGACCACTGTTGGACCTGGTCTCCCCCTTGTAAGGGTTGGGAATGGGTGACTAGTTTACCCATTAGGGATAAAATCTTGGCCCTAATTGAATATGTATGATTTTCTTAGGATATTGAACACCCCAGTTGGTACAGTATTGTGTATTACAAATAGCTGCCAGGCTTTTCCAGTGAGAGGGATATCAGGATCAACACTCCAATTCTTTTCCAGACTACTTGGGCTGATGAAGATTTTTTTCATGTAACTAAGAAATATTTGACCTGCCTTAGTTTTATTATCTGAGGTTAATTTCAATAGTTGTTGAAATACAGTGAGCAGTGTATATCTCACCAATGGTTCCTCACTGGTGGTAATGGTTGCCAAGATCCATTCAGGAAAGTAAAATATACGTTTCTTGGATTCCATCTTAAATTTAATGCTTTTATTTTGTTACAGTGGTGCGTGATGGTCTGACAGATCTGAGTATGAGCTTAAGTACATCAGTGTCAGAGGTAGAAGGAACAGTGAGCGGTGATGGTGGGGGGGTAGAAGAACAGCCACCACCACCACCTCTACCCGATGCCCTGACTTCTCCACAGAGTTCCAGTCTCTCATCACAGCACAGCACTCTGCAGACACCAACTGGCTCTCAGGTATATGGCAAACCTTGTCTGATCTTACTTTTTAATAAATTGTGTAATTTTCACATTGTCCAATGTCATACTTTCTTGGTAGTATTCATTTGACAGAGGGGGTAAGTTTCTCCTTGTTGGAGTTTTGTCTCAGTTGACTATTTCAACCTCCAATATGTTTCAGTATGTTAATGCGTGTGTCATGGCTTTTGCAAAATTTAAACATTTCCAAATTGATGATCAGTTACATCCCTTATTAACACTGTAGAACCAACACACTGATGTGACAATGAAGTGTATTAGTGAGTTAACCACATTGATTTTATTTATTTATTTTTTTACGAGGATTAGCCCACCAGGGCACAGGTCACTGACCCACAACGGGTCCTGGAGGGCAAAAATATAATAATAATAATAATAATAATAATAATAATAATAAATAATAAAAATAAATTATAAAAATAAATAATAAATAGAAAGTAGAATAAAAAATAATAAAATAGTACTGAACCATAAATACACAAATGAAAAAAAAAATCAAGTCTGAGAAGCGATATATTACTGTACTGTATGTAAAACACAAGATGCTAGGTCACGGGTACTGGGTGAGTGCAAACAAAGGGAGACGAGACGCCACTGGGGGGTGGGGTGACTTGTAGCGCTGCGGGAAAAGGCTCGCATGCTAGCCACCCGAGCCACCAGCTGCTTACCGCGAATCACAAACCTGCGAATGGCAAGGGTCTATTGTATGTACATTTATAATGGAATAAGGTTCATATTAGAATCACCTGAAATAATGAAGGTATAAAGATGATGTACATTATAAATATTTTCATTTAGTGTAAACAAAAACTTTGTGCTCTATTCCCCCTTACGTATAGAAATAATTATTTAAATAAATGTGATTAATCATAAAACTGTTTGTAGATAATTAATTTACAATGCTATGCAACAAACTCCACCTTTTTATCTCTAATAACAAACTTGCTATGATTCATTATGTACAATTATCTCTCGTATGGTGCAGTCAAGTGCGGTGAGGTGAGTACTATACGGCTAGACCCCGAGCGCCTTGCCAAAGAGCACCTCCCAGAACCCATGAGTGTTTAAAGTCCATCCACCCATCAACCTTCTCAAGCCAAGGTTAAATAACAAATCATATCTTACAAGCCAAAATATTCCATTCTGTTTTCCAGTATCACTTTAACTCCATTCAGACATACTGTAGTGAAAAAGGTTTCCTATCTATAACATAGCTGAGACTTTCCTTTTTTACAATTAAACTCTCTAATTTGAGGCTTGAGAAGGCTTGTAATGGATCTATGGGAGACTACTTATGAGTTTCAACACTGGATCAACACCATCAATGCCATCATGGTGTACAAGTAATTTTTATGTCACTGTACAAAACACAACAACCTGCTTTTACTGCAATCTAAGCAAAACTACCAAAGAAAAGCAAGCAGCGAACGTCAACGAGCACTGTGGTGTTTCAGGACAAATAGGTTTATCGTAGTTGTATGCAGTTTAGCGCAGTTACAGTGAGATGGATGAAACTTACTTGACCTTGACTATATATCTATGCCATCTCCTCAACACATCCACACCATCTCAACACATCCACACCATCTCCAATACACATCCACTTCATCTCAAACAACACAACCTGGGAGGTCACACAAGCCATGTATGTCAGGACTTAAGACCCTTCCTGAATCTTTGTGTGCAGCCCAGGAGACTTCTAAACATTTCGCGGAGACACGCTTCTCCGTCCATTTGGGATAGTGAACAAGATGGATGGAAAAGTTTCAAGAACCGACCCCCTGCCTTAGATAAAGGGGTCTGAGCTGGCGAGAGTTACTGTACAGTATATACAGTACTGGTATGTTGTTAATGATGTTGATTAAAGTACAGGTATCTTTTGAATAAAGGGTCAATAGCTTTAAATTGTTTATACTGTATAACATTCAAGGCTGATGTTAAAGAATTTTCCATTTTCTCCCTTAAACTTTGTGTCTAAGTATAGAGCACGAGCCATTGTTTCCCTTACTATTTTTTTACAGAGATTAGCCCACCTGCTTTCTGTGAGTTTTGGGTTAGAAAATTAATTGTTACAATTTATTTCAGCCAGCAATGAACCTCCTGACACCTGACTCATTCAGCTCTCCACGTAAGCCTGAGGATTCTGATCACGCTGAAGATGGTAGTGAAGACGGGTCCATCCCAAACAAGGTACTGTAGGTTGGCAATGTCATAGTACCTGTATTAAAATATCTTTATATAAAATGGACATATTTTTACAAGAGAAAGTTATTTATGTGAAATAGAAGAGCAGAATGAGATAATGTACAAGGGGTGTGTGGTAAAAGTACAGTAGGAATTTATTTATTTATTTTTATTATTTTTTTTTTTAGGGTAGGGCTTAGCAAAAATCATAGGGCCAAGCCATAAAAATGATGGTGATAGAAGCAAAGGGAGTGTGAAGTGTTATGATTGTAGACATGATGGTGATAGAAGCAAAGGGAGTGTGGAGTGTTATGATTGTAGACATGATGGTGATAGAAGTAAGAGGAGTGTGGAGTGTTATGATTGTAGACGTGATGGTGATAGAAGTAAGGGGAGTGTGGAGTGTTATGATTGTAGACATGATGGTGATAGAAGCAAAGGGAGTGTGGAGTGTTATGATTGTAGACATGATGGTGATAGAAGTAAGGGGAGTGTGGAGTGTTATGATTGTAGACATGATGGTAATAGAAGTAAGGGGAGTGTGGAGTGTTATGATTGTAGACATGATGGTGATACAAGTAAGGGGAGTGTGGAGTGTTATGATTGTAGACTCTTCCACATTTTGGTAATTGTATTTATAGAAAGAGAAACAATGTGTGATCTTTGTAAATAGTTTGATTTCAGGGTTACATAGACCTTAATATTATTTGTTGTGTATCATGTGAGGTAAACAATGTTAGTATTTCGTGGTAACTTGTGTTAAGCTTAAGTTTACAGTCGAAAATTCAGATTAAAACAAAAAATAAACATTACAGTACTTAATATCTAATGTAATGAAAAGCGTAAACTAGCTCTAGTAGATCTGATCATCTAATACTACCATTTGATATGAATACGGACCTTTAGGTTTACATACTACGGCAATAAAGTACAGTGTGTGTGTGTCTCTCTTTCCCTCTTTATTGTGAAGGTTAACTGGACTTTCTTGCTTTACCAGGTCACTCCAGTCCCGACCACCAAGTTTGATGTGCCCTTTGAAGAGTTTGCTGCCTTGTCATTATTGTTACGCTGTGGCTCAGGAAATCTCATGCCATGTAGTGACTCTGAAAACAATAGTGGCCTTAGTATACTGGGTTCAGTTGTGGCTGGATCGTCTAAATCACCGCCCTCTGCTGTATTACCACCTCCTCCCTCTGGCACTCCTTCACCACAAAGTCTTCAGGTTTGTTATTTGCAGATGCTTGATAGATTAGGCTCACTCACTGTTAGATTCTTTCATACACTGAGTTAAACATGACAGCATATTCACAGTCGTTTATCTTCTTTCTTATATTCTCTAGTTTTCTTAACACTGTTATTCCATGAGATGGATGTTCGAACACTTGGTTATCAAAGTTGTTCATTTTTAATTCAACATTTCACCTACAAGGAGGCATCTTTGGGAATGTATAATAACAATTTTGAGTACAGAAGTCAGTTAGTCTATTAAACTCTTTTAAAATAATTTATAAAAGAATACAAGTCAATTCACAGGCCTACACTCTAGGGCTGCAGGGAACTGACTGAAGCATCAGACGATACAGACAGGTCATGAATGTGAGAATGAGGTCACAATGAAGGTGTGCTGTTGTGGCCAGGTTGGGTAAGCCTAATCCTTTCTGACCTCCTTAATGAAGGGGTGAGGGGGGGAACCTGGTGCCGATGTTTGGGTCATTGTGGGAATGTTGTTGTTGTTTACAGTTCTTCAAAACTGTTATAAATGGCTTTCTCGTCTCCTTCATGCCCATTTGTTCTGTCTGTCTAGATACAGTAAATGCTCATTGATGACATTGGTTATGACAATGTCAATATCTGTGTTAAAATAATTATTATTGACAAGTATTTAATGCACTCGGTGTAATTCGTTGTGGAAAAGTTGCCATGTTGAGCAGATGTTCAGCGTCCGTCTCACCTATGCTCTGATGACAACCAACTTGTAGTTCTTCGAGCATTCACCAGCACCATTCATACATTTACCCACATCAGTTGGCTTCCTGTACACATCCGTAACAAAGCTACCAGAAGCAGCATTGACAAGAACATCCAGGAATGGAATTTTACCATTACCGCTCATCTCCAGAGTAAATCTCAATCCTGAGATTTCCGGGTACGAAGTTTTTCTAATGTTGCCTGATCGTCAACACATACAAATATATCATCAATATACTTATGGTATATTGGAGGTGTCACTTATTGGGTAGTGGCCTCCACATGTGCCATGAAAGCCTGGTAAACAGGACCCCCAAAGGGGAGACCCCATAGCCATCCATGCTGTTGCAAGTAGAGTTTTCCTTCAGGGCATTGATCAGGCTTTGAGTATATCTCTTACTAAATTTGTTAGTACCTTTGATGTAGGTGTAATTTGATATACAGTTCAATAGGAACGTAACCATCGCGCTAATTCTGCCTCAGAGTGGGTAACATTGTTCATAGTGTAAGCTGTTGTGGTGGTGATCAAGGACAACATGCATTGGTGGGAATCTGGTGTCTTGCTACAAAATATGTCTGGGATTTTACCTAATGTTTCTCAAAAGCTAGGGATAAATATTTTAAACGAGGCATGTGATTTTTTATTTATTTTTTATTTTTTACCACAATATCCGAGGTCGGGTGAGGTAGGCTTATACACAAATATATACGGAAGTTTTTATGCATTGATTTAATGTTGAAATACATTAAGAAATACATTTTTAAAATCTATTGTGTAAGAACTAATATAATATCAATAATAATAATAAAATTTGTAAAAATATTAACTAAAAGGATTTTCCATACCCTGCTACACCAACCATGTTCTGACACCACATTAACAAAGGAACATATTTTAACAGGATAAAGTTGATGCCCCCCTAGCCACCTCTGAGGCAGCTGTGTCAACTGCTGTGGGACGAGTGGGTACCAGTGCAACATCTTCACCGTCATTAGAAGTCCAGCAGATACTTCACTCGGAAAATGGTAAGCGTTAACTACCCTGTATTGGGTAAGGTTAAGGGGTAACTCCTTGTGTTAGGTAATAAATCACAGTAGTTGTGTACTAGTTATCAGTAGTTAGGTAGGGTTTGTTCCTGTTTTTGAACTGATTTCATGACTTTGGGGTATATTTGTTATTCAGGAACCAAACCTTATTTTATTTTACCAGTAACCCATTTGGTCTTGAGGATAAAGAAGGTGATACAGTACAGTACCTTCCAATACAGCTGATCACTTCATTTTAAGGTCAATTTACAAATGATATATTGATATTTTTTCTACTGTTTTTTTTAAATAATATTGAAGGTCTTATATTGTTTATGATGAATTGTACACCATAAGAGGCTGATTGTACTAGAAGATAATAATGAATCGGTTTTAAAAACAGGTACTAAGCTGGAGCATATGGCAATACCCCCCCCCCCACCCTCACCTGGTTACATGTGCAGTATCTTATCCCATTTTTTGTGGCTCTCATTAGGTGTACAGGAAGTCTGACTACACCAATGTATTAAGTGAGCAAAACTTGTGTTTTTCATACAAAGTATTTGTAGTTTTACCCTCATTTTAAAACCCTCTTCTTTCCCCATCAAAGCAAATACAGTAGTCCAATAGAAAGCTTCCTGTCATTTAAGGATTAAAATTGAAAACTCCTGGTATCAGTCTTCACATCTTAATTCATAGATTGTTAATTAATTTAAGGTTGTGCTCAGATGGTCAAAGATTGTCATTATTTTTTTTTATTGGCTTAAATAACCCCAAAGGACCTCCAAAGTCATATGGTAACAGTGAAAAGCATACCTATAAGCTCCTTACCTGGTTTAAAGATCCTGGGCAGTCGGGCGTTGCCCTGCAGGCAGTGTCGCTCAGAGGTGCCAGACTGTCTGCTACACTTCCTTACGCTATTTACTTATCAGTATAAATATAAAATCGGTTCTATATATTGAATATATTATGTACACTGGAAGCACATAGGTGCATGTCGGATAGCATACTGAAAGTTTTCACTGGGAGATACGGAAACTCTGCAGCGTGGAAGGCGGGAACACGACGTTCCTCTCCTCATGACACACACACACACACATCTGTTAATAGCCACAAGTTGCCAAGTCATATAAAATGAGTTATTCTACAAATCTGGGCCATAGGAGCCCTTAGCAAGGCTTATGGAACCCTAGCTTAAAGTGATGTAAACAACATCAGTGACCAATAATAATCTGTTTATAATTTGCTCACTGGTCAATCTTTTCTGCCTCTGAGGTTGTTGACCATTTTCTTTGAACTAATAGCAGCATCATTCACCTTGGATAAGAACTGAAAATTCCTCCTTTTACAATATCAGAACTGATTATTTCTGTGGTCATAGTTTGATCATATGATGGTTACTTGCTGAACATTTGTTGTATTGGAAGTTTAACATTGTAACCAATCCTTCTATTCTTTTGAGATTAACACTGGGAACCCCTCTCATATGTCCTCAGATTTAATTCACATGAATATTAAACAGCAGGGCCCTGGCTGATGGCTACCATCATCACTGGTGGTCTCCCTAATATATTCAACATCAGAAAGATTCCAGTGTATTAGCAAATACTGTAGTGGGTATTGATAGCTCCTACAACTATTTCTCCTTAGTTCATTTATGCTAATCAAGGAATGTTTGCTTTAATATTAATCTATGTCAATCACAAACCAATACACACCTTTTTAATGAATATAATCGAGAGTAACAATATCCTACTGCTTTAATTATTACAGGTACTGGTAAATATATTTATTACAGGTGTGTTGCGTTATTTCACTGTTTGTACATTTAATATGGTAAATCTTTTAGGGAAGAGTGAGGATTATGCAGACGATGATGAGGATATGCAAGCTGGAGATGAAGTTGAGATGGCTGAAGATGATGATGATGAAGAAGAGGAGGAGGAGGACGAAGACGAAGAAGAAGAAGAAGAAGAAGTAGAAGAACGAGAATCACATCAACAGTCTCACTCCCACCCTCCTCCTCCTCCTCCTCCATCTATGCCAGAACCTCAACCCATGCCACAGCCACCACCATCCCTAGTAAAACCTCCCACATCTATACCATTACCACCACCATCTTTACCTCAACCATCACCACCACCACCGTCAATGCCACAGCCACCGGTATCAATGCCACAGCCACCAGTATCATTGCAAGAGCTACCAGTATCAATGCCACAGCCACCAGTATCAATGCCACAGCCACCAGTATCAATGCCACAGCCACCAGTATCAATGCCACAGCCACCAGTATCAATGCCACAGCCACCAGTATCAATGCCACAGCCACCAGTATCAATGCCACAGCCACCAGTATCATTGCAAGAGCTACCAGCATCACTGCAACAGTCACCATCATCTATGTCACAGTCAGTACCACAACTCCTAAATACTCTACCACAATTGTCTTTGAGGCCTGCACACCTTCCGAGATCTTCACCTCCTCAGCAGCCACCAACTCATGATGCCCAGCAGACAACTTCACAACCTCTGGACATGTAAGTATAGTGCCATGACTGGTATCTGTCTTGTTATTTCTTAGGTGAACGACTGTAAAAATTATTTGAGCCCAAACAATTTTATCCCTTCCCTCATCTACTACAGTTCAGGTACTGGACCATTTATCTGGTATATTTTAATATATATTATTCTCTGTTAATGTTAATGAATTTTCTCATTAGTTTTGCTTCAGTGAAATCAGTGAAAACTTTACCAGCTCAGCTAACCTGTGCTCAACTTGAAGCAGAGATTAAAGGTGAAGCAGTCACCTCAGACTCCTCTGGCTCTTCAAATTCCTCCACTCATCAAAGGTAACTGAGTCTCTTTGCTAAACAACTTGTGTTTACTAATACACTAAGTTCTCCCTTAACTGGATTAATTGATGAGTAACTAAAATAGTCAATAAGTAATTTGGTTACAGTATTTGTAGAAGTTCCTTTGATTCGAAAAACTTCTCTAAACGGGATATATTTCCAGTTATTTGTGCAATTATCAGGGGTTTTATTCTGCAGCTCATAAAACTTAAACCCAAAACACAGGAAAATGAAAATTTTGCTTCTAATGAATGATAAAAAGGGGATGATAATGAAATTATGTAGAAGAAACCCTTGAATAGTATATTCATGCACCACATAAATTCATCAATTTGTTGTGCCATGCAGTAATTCAAATGTGCCTCTATTGTATGTGGATGGATGGTATGCACATGCTAAGATGGTTTAACTCTCGAGTTCATGTAGTAAAATCCCCGAGTAACTCCATAAGGGGGTACAGATGGGAGATGAGTTTGTACATTTTACAGGTAACACTGATTTGGAGGCTGATCGTCAAGAAAATGTGCAAATTTTAGTGTAAAGTTTGAGTTAGGGAATGAGACTTATAAGAGAAAGTCATTTGTGAAAGTGAACAAAGGTGAAGAGAAAAAATAAGTATGGAAAGAAAACAAGGAGATATAAATGTAAACTTGAATAGAGAAAAAATAGTGAGCTATTTCAGGTACAGAAAGGTATCTCGCATATCTTGCCGGTCATTGTGGAGCGATGCAGCAGGGATCACATGGTCCTGTCAGTCCAGCTCGCATCACAGCCGCTGCACTCGTCTACACGTGGCTAGTGCTCAATGCAGAAATGCCTCTACTCTCGTGACATATAAATAACACACATTTTGAGAAAAATGCCTAAGCAAGTATGTTCAGGTAAGACCCCAAAGAAATAATGCAGAAATTTGGAACTGAATTTACAGAGAATATATCGTAAGTGTGATCCACTGAAATCGAAAGTGGGTCCCATTCACACCCTCATAATCTTTACTACATAACACACGTCACCAGGCAGTTGTGGCCTTGAGATGGTTATACGTGTTGCCGCTGATTCATGTAATGAAACTTTAAAGCTTGTGGGAAAATCATTTCACGACTCTAATGTGACTTAGAAATAAAGGAAATATAATATGAAACAATAAAAAACTAAAAGAATAATGAAGAGCATTAGTGTAAATAGTATTTTTGTGTGGGAGGTGAACGTGTGTATGGATGGGTCACACTATTGGCTCTCCCCAGTGTGAAGTCATGACATACACGGCAGCCACGCTTCTCTCAAGTCAGCTGGCTGGCTGAACATGTCCACTCTTGGTGTCACTCATAGGTTAGTTCAAGGGTGGAAGGAGCAATTTTTGGTACATAAAATAAGTGCAAGTGTATTTTATGATGTGCTGTGTATTATTTTCATTGTTTATTACGGCACAGTATACTGTCCATATGCACATCATCCACTTTATCTCGCACACTTCACAAGGTTATCTATGCCAGGTTCACACATGTTGAGAATCTTTAAAAATCTTTGTGGCTTTGAAACCTTCTTGAACCTTACCTACATCTATTTAACACTAATTATAAAAAAAAGGCAATTAACTGAAAATATATCATAAGTTTGATCAATTTACTTTTTATTTATTTATTTACTGTATATTTATTTATTTTACGGGGATTAGCCCACCAAGGCACAGAGCACCGACCCACACCAGGGTCTGGGGGGTAAATATTATTAATTTATATATATGTATATGTATATATTTTTTTTTACCCAAAATGCAAAAAATGGAAAAATTTCAACAAATCAAGAGTGAGAAATTGATGTGTAAGTTGTGGTAACAAAGTAAGAGAAACAATTGAGACCCTGCAATTGTGTGTAAATGAGGCAGAAAGTCAGATCAGCAACCTGGGACTTGGTCACAATTTTTGTGATGCCATATGGCAAATTTATAATGAGCTTAAGTAAGCCAATCTGTGTTAGTGTAATATGCTGGCTGGTGTTTTGAACAGTTGTGCCTCCCCTCTGATATAGATGCCAGAATAACGGATTCCGTCTAAGTAAACACATCGCTGTGGCTTAGTTGGTATTCTGGGTTTTACAGTACTGTATATCCTTACATCCATACCTTCATCTCATCAGTAGGGCCAGAGAGATGTGTCATCTTCAAATGACCCTTCTATAATATCCTTTATTCCTCATTCTCTAAAAATAGTTATGACAACTATGCTGACATACAACACCGAGTCACTTTTGACTATGTATCTTCATTATGTTTGATTATTGTTTTTGACACATATTGTACTGTACTATGTTTTCAGTAATCTTCAGTCCAAACGACCAAGGAACTGTAGTTCTATGAATTGTGAAACTAAGTCAACAAACAGATGTGCCCCTGATGTAAGAAACCCAGGCTGTATTGACCAGAACCAGTTCAATGGACCCATAACCCCAGAGTAAGCACCATATAGAATTTTCCTAATTGTGTTTTTATGATTTTATATGGTTGGACTTAATGGGTGGATGAAGTTGCCAGAGTATTGAAAATACATTTTTTAAGCAAAGTGGACATTCATACACAAAAGTTGAATAATCAATAAATACCAAAGTTCCATAGTGAATAAATTTGAAACTATTGCATCATATTCATTTGAAACATGTCCTGACTGTTGTCCACTAAAACTCTTTTACATTAATGGCCTTTTTAAATATGAACTTGAAAGTCTTAAGGTCCTACACTGTGTCCAATTATTTGTTTTATATTCTCTCATATACGGGACATAGGGACATTTCTATATCTTGTGGCCTTTCAGTGTACTCAATAAACCATTGGTCAGGACCTGTTAAATGTGATACTAATGGCTGAAAGTATTCTTACAATTTGTCTGTCATCCCTACTGCAACTGTTGTCCTGAAAGGAGAATAGAAGCAAAGTTTTTCCCTCTGGTAGATTAGAGGAAAGAACACTAGTGTGCCCATGATGCCACATGTTGCCCTTCATTTCCTTCTTGGTCATAAGTGGTTTCTAGGTACCAATTTCCTCATTACTGACCACGACCACACCTACATACAGTACTGAGCAGGTGCTTGTTCCACATAGTGCATGTCACTGCTTCCTTCAGTGTTGAAAGCATATGCAAAATCATGTTGAGGAAATCAATCGGGTAAAATGTTTTCTGATTTTCTTATATTTTTTTTGATAGACATGCTCTTGGTACACACATACAGGCATCCCCCGGATATATATTGAAGGTTTAGGTTCCATAAAATCTTGTCAATTTTCCCATACCCCCATTATATAAGTGCATGTGTGCTTGTGAGGTTGGAGGCTGGGAGGGAGGAGAAACATCTTAATTATGATGCAACGAAGGTCTGGCACATGTGTACAAAAGTAATTTAATAAACTATTAAATACGTGTGTTTAACGAAACAATCTTCAGAGAGAGGAAATGTGTGTGTGTATGTGTGAGAGAGAGAGAGCGAAGGAAGGAAGGTGAATGTGCTGCATGTTGGAGGGAGGGAGGGAGATGGTGAGCTGCATTAATGTACAGTAATATCTTGTATTTCACGAGTAATATAGACTGGAAAAATTGTGCCAAATGCAAATACATAAACTAATGGGAAAAATAACAATATAGGCTGGCCACTCTACATCAACCTCTGATTTTCCCATTTATAACCTCCAAATGATACAAATTCTGCCTTTATTGACCTGATTGTGCTTTCCGGAAACTAGTTTTTAGGCCTTCCTCAAGTAATTTAATCACACGCTGCTTATCCTGTATCGAGTACTTGGCAAACTCAACTCCCTTATTATAATCCCGCTTCTCCTTTTCCTTATCTGGCCGCTTACGTGGGTCTGTCCCACCAGCACCAGCAGGACCCCCAGTAGAGGGAGAGGTCATTATCTTGACTCAACAAGTGGAGCACCACCCAAAAAAGCACACAATAACAGCCCGGGCGGTCGCTAGGATGGCGCCGGATACAACGCGATAGTTGTGTTCTTGTAAACTTCTTTTACGTTCACCACCGGCAATTCGATCACCATAACGCTTCTTTGAAACATTCTACTTACCTTGTCTTTCCGTATTAATCGCTAGCTCAACAAAATTGGAAAAAATAGTTAGTCACGAAGTGATTGACAGAAACCGCGCGATTCAACTGATCACGTGATGTAAACAGAGAGCGCTGGTGTAAACCGTTATTAGTCCTCGCCACGAAACATTCTTTTTAGTTATTCTTTTCATACAGTATTTATGGGTAACAGCTAAACATTGCATAACCCCGTGCCACGCTTAAAACGTTGAGGATGGAATCGTGCTATAGCCAACATTCGTATGCAAAAGTTCGCATTTTACAAACAGCGTTCCCCTATTCATCAATCGCGTTGCAACCAATTTGCTTTGACAAAACACGCGCTGTAGCAGAAATGACTGTAACTGGTGTGAGGGCTGTGATGTCACTCAAGACAGTGGGCAGCAGTCAGCTGGCTGGATCTCGCAAAATTCACGATATTTTACGCCAAATATAAGACATTCCATCAGAAGGTCAGTTATATGAGACCACTAATCCCCCACCCAACCTCCACCTGACATTGAATCAGGTCAGTTCCCCCTAAAAAATACTTTAACTTTCATCTTTATTCAAGACATTTTCAGAAAATATCTCTATTTTCAACCTCGGAAAATTTGTTCCTAAAGCCAGAAATTTTTGGAAAGTTCCGGCTTTGGGAATGATTTTCCGAGCAAATTTCAATTCCGGCTATCGGAGATTTCCGGGTTCGAGGGATTCCGGCTAATGGAGATGTTACTGTATTTATAATATTTAAACTATTGACAGAGTGAGTGCAGCAGACATAGCAGATTTGAAAAACCTGATGGTTACCTGTGTCAACTTAAATAGAGAGCAGAACAAGGAAGTAATGACTCAAACTCGTATGCTAACTAGCAAACTGGACACAGCAATTTTGCAAGTTAATCAGTTGGCCAAACAGTAAGTATCACTTTCTTGTTACATAATCTTTTTCTTTCCCTATTGTTTGATTTAAGTGACAGTTATGTTTATGTGAAGGTAATAATGGTAACTTGCATAATATTTATGACACACACACACACACACACACACACACACACACACACACACACACATTATTAAAATAAATATATTACTTTCTAACTTGACAGGGTTGAAGAGATGAAGTCAGCTCAGGCACAAGTCCAAATGGAGGTGCCTCATATTGTGGCTGCTTCACTAAGGCCTCTGGTGGAGTCTACTTTAAGAACTGAGTTAAGAGGTACTGTCTTGCCAGGTAAGTCTAGGAATTAGGTCATCACAAAAGTTATATTTACAAATGGAAATTTCTTGAAATCCTATACTAATGAATCTTCAGTAATACTTTTTCACTGAAGAATCTTAAATGCAGTGTTAGTTTAGTAGATGGCCATGACTGCACTATGGTGGGAGAAAGCACTGGGTGTTTCCCGCAACTCTCTTGTAATACAGCAGCACCTTTACTGAATTGATGTTAAACCTTTAGGACATATTATTTGACCTTCCCTTCCCCTCGTACTGCAAGCGTACATCACCGCTTTTACTGTTACTTGTAATGAAATTATAAAAGTTGTCGAAAAATTATTACAACATTTTAATGTGATTTAGAAATAAATGAAATATAATATAAAATAAGACAACAAAGAGCATGGGTGTTATAGCCAAGGCCTTGACTATAACCTCCTCCACACACGTTCACTTCTCACTTATACACACCCATGATCTTCATTGTCTTATTTTATATTATATATCATTTATTTCTAAGTCATATTAGAGTACAGTATTGTAATGCATGGGAGTTTTGAGTGTGGATGAACTGATTCTTTGTACATAAAGTAATTTATGTATAGCTACTGTACCATTAAATGTGGGGAATAAATAATAATCATAATAAATAAAAGAAAATATACTGTGTTGCCATTTAACAGGAGACGGTGAAACAGTGGCGCAGTGAGTGAGGGAACGTCAGCTGTAGCTCTCTCCCTCCCACCCTCATTGCTTGCTTCTACACACATATGATTAATTCTATTATGTTTTTGACCTTTTGATTACTATTTTATAATTTCTTTTGCACCTTCTGTATGAAGATTGTGTGTTAATGTAAAAGTAAAAATAAAATTACATCGCTATATCTACCAGAAAAACGAGTTGTAAAATAACAACAACTCAACTCACAGCTTGGCCCAGTAGGGGGAGGATGTCACCTGGACCTCCCTCATTGTGCCGTCGCCTGCCTCTCACAGTCTGCACATTTACTACCTAACACATGGGGGGTGGGCTCAGTAAGGGCTTTACTCTGTGTATCTCTCCCCAAGATGGCCATGCTAGCTGACTCCTGGCACACAATTTGAATTTTTGCCCAGACCCAAATTTGTTTAAGCAGGGAAAACTTCCGTATCTCAAGAAAGTGGTGTCAATTTATGAAATTCATTTGAGCGAATTTTTTGTATCTAGAATGTTCATGTTACCGAGGTTACCTGTACTCAATATAATATACGTACGTATCTCTTGTGTTTTGAAAATTTTTGGATGTGAATATGATTCTTATCTCCTCAAACTTTAGTCTGCCGCTTATAATTAAAGGCTTATATTAATCAAAATACGGTACCAGTCCTGTTAGGTGAGAGAGTTGAACCTTCCATCCCAGTGAATATCATAGGTATATTATTGTAGGGGATATTTAGCTCTTCAGTTTGGGAGCTTTTATATTACCACCACATCTCCTTGTTTTAATTGGCTTCAGGTTGATAGTAATAAATGGAGGATTGATCCTGAAATCCCTTTTACTAGTGGAACCAGAAGTGAGGTGGGTAGTACAGGTGCCTAAGTGCTGACTGGGGATCACTGTTGTATAATGCCTCCTTATTTGAGACCAATGGTAGAGGGGAAGAGGAAGGGTAATATTGAGTAGATAAACCCTGGCTGCCACCTAGGGTCTCTAAGGTCTCAAGGACCCTAGTAAGTCTGTCTGTCTATTTTGAGAGCCCCATTTTCCCCCATCCTTCTGGTTAGCAACTAAGCCAACAAGACAATGCTTTTCACACATCCTTATTTGTTTTCATGGAGTTTGTAATAATAGTCTAGTTTGTTTTCACATTACACATTACCGGTCTTCTGTGATTATATAACATTTATTGTTTGCATAGAATTTTATGATAGTATTTTGATTGTGAAAATAATGAATGACAATCTGTCTGTATGTTGTCATTTCTCCTTTTTCCAACTATTGTTTTGGGTTGATCCAAGAATACAAATACTTAAGAAAAAAGTGGGGGGGGGCAGAACAGAGTAGTACTGAATCAAAAATAAAAATAGTCCTTACACTCTCACTTCCTTATCTAGTACAGTAACATTATTGTCAGCTTCATTAATGAGGTAGAATTACTTTGCATACTAAGCTGAATCATGAGATCATTCTTGGTAACACTGTTCTCTAGAAAGTGACCTCAGTGTACATGATCTACAGTCCTTCTGTTAGGATAATAATGTTATGTCAAATGAACAGATATGAGAAGGGCTTTAAATATTTTTATTGTGTTAGGTCACAAGTCTGAATATGTTCATATTTAAGATAGCATTTTGAAGAGTGAATTCACCGCGAGAAGACACATTTACAATAGCAATAGTAGCTTAGTAGAGCAAAACAAGGAGATTTAACACTACAGCTGCTGATGCGACACTGATCAATGGCCTTTGTCTCAAGTATTCCATTTGTCAATAAATCTTGCTTGATAGTCGAAAACTAAAGTCATGTCTGAAATCAACATTAAAAACAGGTTAGGGAAACACATATTAGTTTGAAAACATCAAAATTCATGCAGACCGGTGAATTATTTACCTAGATACACACTGCTGATATTATAGGGCACCTTGAACTATGTGATCATTATACCATGTTGTTACAGGTGTTGTGAAGAGCTTAGAGCCTCTGCAGTCACATGTTTCCCAAGAGATGCAAGGACTACTCAAGACTGCTGAAGGTCAGGTCATAGACTCTGTCTCCAAAATTATTCATACAAGAGTGAGTATATATAATGTATTTTCAAAGATTTGTATATTTTTTGAATAATGAAGAAGCAAATATTAATATTGTTGAGGGTAAGGACATATAACTAATTATTATAATGAAAAAGTGAAGGCAGATTTTCAACCATTTAATCAGAGTACAGTCCTCATATCTGAGGGTTGGTGACCACAGTCCTCTACTCTAAACGATGTCTTAAGGTTTTGTGTCTCTGGTGACCAAGTTTTTTATTTCATTCACCCATCCTAGTCTCTACCTTCCCCTGGTCCTCCTACCCTAAACTTTGTCCATTAATATTTCTGTTATTATTCCCCTATCCATAATTATATTACCAAAATATCAAATTTTTCATTTTAAATATTTCTCTTGAAGTTTTTGCTGAGCTTAGTACTTCTTCATTTGTTTACCTGTCAGTGTAGTTTATTCTTAACAATCATCTATAACACCACATTTCAAAGGCCGCCAACCTCTCTCTGGTGTCTGCTGAAAGTGTCCACGCTTCTGACCCGTACATCAGTCCTTGTGCAGATTTTACAGACACATTAATGCTTGGTGTACAGTGAGAGAATGACATATCTTCCCAGCTTTGGCCAAGGTATAATACAAACTGACTACTCAACACTGGTCTGTCAACTGTTCTGCAATGTATTCATCAAGACGCCAGGAAGATATACTTCATCTTCTATGTACAGTACATCTATATAATTGTTGAAGAAATTCCTGCAGATTTTATTGAAATTCTATTAGTTTTAGTTATGTTTGATTTATTCTTCTAAGTATTAAAATTATCAGTTATTTAAATATTAATGTCGCAAGAACTTTCGTAACACAACTCCTCATGATGTAAACTTTACCTCTCCTCTCTCCTCTACTCTCTCCTTCCTCCTCTCCTCTCTCCTTCCTCCTCTACTCTCCCCTTCCTCCTCTACTCTCCCCTTCCTCCCCTCCTCTCACCTTCCTCCCCTCCTCTCACCTTCCTCCCCTCCTCTCCCCTTCCTCCTCTCCTCCACGACGGGGTTAGGGACCCAAATCCAGGTCGTAAGTCAAAAATGCTTAAATAATAAAGTACGTACATAGAAAATCTAAAATGGGTCTCTCTTTTTCTTCTCAACACCACAAAACTCTCACTTTTAAGCTTGCCAGCCATTTTAAAGTGAATTACAAACGAAAATTTTCTCTGTACTGACGTTGGGACTCGAAAATACGTAATTTGACAAAATTTTGGTACGACTGAGGCAGGTCGTCAGTGTGGGTGGTCGTAAGTCGGGGAGGAGCTGTATATATTAGTTCTGGAATTAATAAGTGGCAGGGCTGAAGTAAACACTTTGTTGGTTTTTCTTTATTGTAGAAAAATATAGTTCCACAGGTCCTTAGTTCAGTTGAGAATATATTATACCTTCTTTACTAGGGGAAATGTCTTAGTGTACGTACACAGGAGAACACTTAAGAGAGGTGTTCTCTGGGTAACAAAAAATATGAGTCTGATCTCTCTGACCAAGAGAGAGAGGGAGGAGCAGGCCTCGGGAGTGTGAGAAAGGAAACGCGTCAGATATCTTGTTCTGCTATCATGCGCTGACCTCAGCCTGCCCTCGCTCGCTCCCCGAAAGAACTGCAACCTCAGCCATGCATAACGTCAACAGCTGAGGCACAGTTGAATATCTTGGTGAATAATTTGGTTTTATATATTTGGGTAAATGTTTATATAATACAAATGGTGCTGTTACACCAGTACTGACCCCTGGGGAACCCCACTGGTTACACAGCCCCACTCAGATTTAACACTTTCTACGCTGACCCTCTGTGTTCTATCTGTGAGCCATGATTTTATCCAATTTAAAACTTTCCCCTCGATACCATGAGCCTTAACTTTTCTCAGAAGCCTCTGATGCGGTACTCTGTCAAACGCTTTGCTAAAATCTTAGAAAATAACATCGTAATTTTCGTCATTATCTACTACCTCGAAGACTTTTCTAAAAAACGTCAGCAGATTTGTTAGACAAGATTTTCCCTTTGTAAACCCATGTTGAGAGTCGGAGATTAATTTGTTTTTCTCTAAATGCGATCAGATGCTATTTCCTATAATTGATTCAAGAAATTTCCCCACTACTGACGTCAAACTAATCAGCCGGTAATTTGATACTGATGCTCTGTCACCCTTTTTGAATATGGGTACTACATTTGCCTGTTTCCACAAGTCTGGCACAACTCCCGTGTCTAATGATTTTGTAAATATATTTACGAGTGGTCCTCTTATCTGTTCCTTACACTCTTTCAAAACTCGAGGAAAAATTTCATGTGGCCCTGGGGATTTTGTCTTCTTTAATTTATTTATCTTAAGAACATCTTCTTTTCTGGTAGTGATATTCTTTAATTTCTCTTCTTTATTTCCCCTAAATATCAGTTCCACCTATGGAATTTCCTCGTGAATTTCTTCTGTGAAAACTGATAAGAAGTAGCTGTTTAATGATTTGCTTATTTTCTCATTATCATTGATCACTTCCCCCCGTCTCTGACTTTAAAGGTCCCACTTTGTCCTATATACCTGGAAAATCCCTTGGGATTTGTCTTGGATTCTCTTGCTATCCTGATTTCGTAGTCCCTCTTTGCCTTCCTTACATTTTTCTTAACATTCCTAGATAGTTCATTATTCCTATTTCTGAGCTGCTCTGCCCCTCCCTTTAATTTCTTATAAATTCCTTTCTTATAAATTCTTTTCTTTATTCCTATGTGTTTCATATGTGTTTTGTATCTCTGGTTTCAGTCATTTTTGGACAACCTTGTTGGGTCATTAAGTTCAGTGCTGGTGATGACAGTGCAGAACTCCTGCCGAGAAGCGTACACCAAAATACTTCTGCCCGGACTCAATGCTCTTACTCAACAGATCTTCACTCAAGTTAATGATAACTTTAGTCGAGGCACCAGAGAATGTATGTACACTACAGTATTGCAACTATCAAACTATTTCTTCACTTATTTATTCATAAATCGTTAGTTGCTAGTTAAATAATATACTTAGTTCACTCATCAATATCACTCTTATGGGTATGAATAGTAAGTTATTGTTAATTTAACCCTTAACCTCTGCAATACTCTACTAATTTGTATCTCAAACTAGTTTTATTTTATTTGATTCTTTTGGGAATGATTTGGAAACCATGAACCATAAAAAATTCATTTTTAGTGGGACTGGCAGGCTAATAATGTTGGTTCCTCCAGCAAATTTACTGCTGTTTGTAATATTGTTCCATGACACAAGTATTATTCATACTTAATTAAACTCTATCGGACACTTAACAGAATAATCTTAAATGAAAACATTAATGTCATGATGCATTTTTATATACTGTCAGTACACTAAATTCTCAATAATGGATATTCACCAGAATGGATGTCATTTTCCCCGGATATTTGGGAACAATGTATAGTATGCTATTGACTAGACTTGGTGTGGTGCTTGACTGTGTTTACAGGCCTTTGTGTCGAACAATACACTTAGCTTAAATAAATGTTAAATTGTTAAACACACTAATATTTTCTCTAAGCATCTGGCTAACTGGGAGATTTTTCTATCTGTATTTTATTTTCTTTATTTCTAAGTCACATTAAACTATTGAGATTATTGGTCCACAATTTTTATAGATTCATTACATGTAATAATGGCAACGTGCATATTCATCTAACAGCTGATTGGCTACATATATTATGGAGAGTTCTTTTATTACTCTAATGGTTACTGATTGGTTAGGCAGTAAGTAGACTGTAACATACTACTCATAAAAATACTGAGATAGTGGAAGCAGGTTGTCAGCCATCTTACAACCATCAGAATTGGCAAAAATGACCAATGAGATCACGAACCTAACGTTAACATTCTCAACCATCTTTTGCACATACATACTGTACACAGTACTTGCAGGATATTAGCAAAATAAATAATAAAAATTTCTAATTGGGAGAAGCACTCACTTAAATTGCTCTTCACATACAAACACATGCAGGGGCAATACGGGAAAAAGCTGGGAGACCACAACACTGTGTGGCGAGGCAATAAACTGACTGATCGCACCAAAACAATGGTGCGAGCTCTTGTGGGCATTACCGGAAACTGTTCGTCTAAGTGGCGGGCTCCGCTATATGGAGAAGCAAATGCCGACACAAATTCATTCCGCTAAAAGGAATTCTGTTATAAGGAATGATTACTGTATACAGTTTCATACAAAATTACTACACAGTACTATAGTTAAGTAATAAATTACCGTACTGTAGTTTGGAACTAATTTAGCTACAGTAGTTGGTTGTTTTTTTTTTGTTCGCGGACTTTTTAATAATAGGGTTTTCTTGTCATTGAGGAGTTGAAACCTATTTGTTCCATTTGTTATGTTATTTGATATACAACGAAATCTCGAAAATCTGGACTAAAAGGGGACCACCTGCACATAGAAGCCGATTGTCCGAATCTTCCGTCGAATGTACTAAATGTATGAAAACAATAAATAATGATATAAAACACGCCAAAAATATGGTACATATTAACCTGACCACTGGGGTTAGTTACACCTGACCACTGGGGTTAGTTACACCTGACTTTTTATTGTGAAAAAGCCATAATTTTGAGCAACATATTACTGTACTCACTTTGTACTTAATTGTGCTACACTAAAGGACTAAAAATTTTATCTTGTGCAAATTATGTGACGTTTATACTCAAATTATTCGCTTTCTTCCAAGGAAATTATACATTTAGTGCGTATTGAACCCACCATCTTTACCATACAGGTTGATATGAAAGAACTTATGGCTCAAATGAATATAAAAACCATCCAAATAAATGACAACTCACATTTATACCATTTTTTGTATAATATTTAAAGTTTTATTGATTTTATTTTAATATTTCGCTCCAGATCTTCAAAATTTAGAGAGTGAGGTACAAGGAGGACGGACAGCAGTACAGGAGGTGTATAATAAGGCTGCACAGTCCCTCAACTCTTCCTGCACATCTCTAAACACACAGTCCAAGTCTTTACAAGAAAATATCACCAAACTGACAGCTCAACAGAATGTGTTAGTTTACAAAAAAGTATTTTATATACAGTTGATATCTTTTCAATATAGAACTGTGTAGAAAGTTGCTAAAAGGTTCTTGGATGTAAGAGTTACAGCACATGGGTTTTGTATGAAGGTAGCAGGTAGCACCGTGAGCACTTGGTGACAAGTGATTTTCTCACATACAGGAATTATTACTCTTGCCCCCAACTCCCTAGATGTATTTTGTTTGATTTCTCTTATATTTCAATAGAAGCAAAATATATAATGACAGTAAGCCAGTCTCAAGACCGTAACACTGTGTTGATAAGTTGTGTTACCAGGGTGACATGATCAGTGCCAGTAGGGGTGCTGAAGCTTGCTCAGTTGCATATGACAGAAGTGGCTGGAGGAAGTTTAGGGAGCAGCTGCCCTTTATTGACAACAAGAGGACCTCCCTTCCGTGTGAAAGAACATTGTATGTGGCTAGTGTGAGAAGTGTGATATTAATGGCAGTGAAACATGGGCAGTTAAAGAGGATAACATTAGCAAGCTTCAGCAAGCTGAAAGGAAAATTGTTAGATGGATGTGTAATGTGACTGAAAGACCCTGTTCAGAGTTAAAAGGGCAGCTGGGCATTTAGAATACAGGTACAGTATTTGCAAATTTCTGTATTGAGGCATACTGAGTTGGTTTGGGCATGTGGTGAAAATGGATGCAACAAATTGGGTCAAGAGATGCGTAAGCCTAAATTTGGATTCTTCATCACTTCTTGTCTCATAAGTATGCCAGTGTCCTTGAAGATCTTCCTGAGCCTCCTAGAAGGTGATTTCCAAAATGGGATAAAATCGGTGGGTAAGATTGTGTGCTTCAGTGTTAAATGTAGCTATGGCTCTTCCTGGATTTCCCTTCGAGATGTGTGCTTTTCCTTCTCAGCCATGTTCTTGGTACCTATTGTGACTCCTGAGAAAAAAAATAGGCTAATATGCCAATATGCTGTTTTTTTTTTTTTTTTACTGCCATCAGATTTCTGCAGAAACTGATGCAATTGCTCAGGCAAAAGCTTGACACCTGCTGTCCTCACGTATATCTCTTGCATAGAGGCCGGAAGTATCACTGAGTTCGCAAGCCAAAATATTTGTGGTTAATACAATTTGGTTGGAAGTTGCCGGGATCTAATCTTAGTATAAAAAATGCTCCCAATTACGCAGCCATGATCAATATTTTTTGTGGAGATTGTACCCTCAGGATTACTGTACTGTACTAAAGTTTCACTCATATCGTGTGCCTGTCTATGCTAAGAAATACTGTTGATTGACAGACATCGTAGATTTAACTAATATTTTAATTGTTTAGATAATACTTTTAGATGAACTACTTGATTTGTTTAACTATATTATGGATGGTAATATTTGTTTTGAAATTATACAGTTCTGGCTGTGAGAGGTGCAGTTGAAATAATTTAGTTTCTTATATTACAGGTTAACAGAGTCTCTCAGTGAGCGAATACGGGGGTTGGTACGGGAAGAGGTCACACACGCTTTACAAGAGCACCAGGCAATAGTTGATGCCCGAAGTCGTGCCCATACTCCTGCCCCAACATCACACACACTTAACCCTAAAGTGGCACAGCAGCAAGTTCAAGCACTTATTTCACAGGGACAATTCAACGCAGCCTTCAAACAGGTGCTCTTTCGTTTTTTCTTCTTCCTTCTTTAGTTTTTTTAGATGAAATACACATTTTGAAAATAATCACACAATAATTAAATTAACATTCAGTCAACCAAAATATGATCGCTCCCCTTGGGTCCGTTGGATCTGAGAATGAGCAAATACCTCAGCCACTCATTGTGTGTGTGTGGGGGGTTGACATACCCAGGTTTTCTAAACATTTTATCCTGTGTTCCAGAATGAAAAGTATGGAAAGCGATGAAATAATTTTTTTGTTGACCTAACCTATTACCCTATACTATACTCAAAGAGAAAATATTTGGTACTTTGCATCTAGTGTATAAATGAGAGATACAGTATCTGATTTAACTGATGACTGCCATAACTAGAGGTATGTGAATAATTTTTAAATATTAGCTGGTTGTACTGTACTGTATATAAAAAGAAAAACAAGTGCAATGGTTGAGTTTCCCAGTTGGAAGTTGTGGGAGGTGAATGATAGGAAGCAGATTACTGTATTTACATGTATGGGGTTCAGTTGCAGTTTGTTTTTCTTTTCATCACTGTGATGTTAATAGAACATTTTGTTAATAGCTTATACATAGAAATACAGCAGTGCATTGATTTTTGGCATCTCCAAACTCTGGCCTTTTTAACCTGACAAACTATAATTTAATTTGACGCAAATCATCTGTTGTGTTTATACTCTGTTGGTTTTAATTTGCTAACTCTACCCTTGCAATATATAATGGTATCCTGAAAATTGCCAGCATCAGGTACCGGTACTCAAAGGAAGAAGTTACATTAATATATAATAAACAAGAAAGTTGAAATATTGCAGTTACTAGTACTCTATTTAGGTGAGATTGCAAACAAATTTATGTGTGGACGTGCCCTTATCCTCTTCACCCCTTGTGAGTTTACCAGCCTGTCAGGCAATCAGTCACCCTTCTGTTCATCAAGTACTGTACTGGGCATATACTGGCTTGTGAATGTACCTGAACACATGCTAGTATTGTATTGGTTTAACTTACCAGGTGACCCTTAAAAGATGGTGATTGTAAGTAGATGATGGGTGCCTTCTGTTCCACAATGACAGTGGTCAGTTATATAATCGGGATCATTCTGCACCATAATTTATGTTTGGCGCCTTAATTCTACTCGGGTGATTTACTGTGACTTGTGGCAGCTTTTCCTCTCCCTATTGATCCCTTCTTCCGTGAGTAGCGATTTTCATTGTCATGGAGGAAGTACACTGTACCCTCGTTAATTTGGATTGTTATAATTCGGATTTCGGCTAATTAGTATGTTTTTCTCAAAAATGAATTAAACGATTCAAATTCGGAATGAATCTGAAATAACCAAGCAGTTCCGAAAAGTCGATTATTATTATTATAGGAATATATTATGAAATAGATTAAGATGATTGAATTATAGGAATAGAATATGAATTATATTAATATACTGCGCAAAACTACGTTTGGTGTGTAGTCAGAGAGAGGTGGTGGTGGAGGCGGGAGGGAGGACTACACACCACCTCCCATTCAACAGCCTGTGATCCCTTTATAATAGCAGTATGCAAACTCACCATAATTCCCATATTAGTTAGGTTATTTGGCACTGAGTTAATAAAACATTTCAAAAAAATAATAAATTTTCCCAAAAATACCCATAATTCAATCCTAAATAAGCAATGGCGGTCTCTTTGTTTACAGAACAGAATAGTATCAGCTGATCGTTCCTGCTCTCCCTAACAATGTTGCCAGCACTCACCATTTCTCACGCACTGGATTTTTCAATAATTTGAGTGACCCAGAGCCACTTTCTTTGTCAACTTAACCTAAATAAGCAAAAGATCACTAAATTAATGGTATAGCGCTACGTGCGCTACCCTTGGCTTTCCGCTTAAGCTATAACTATGTTCACATTTCAACCAAGCATGTACGTGATAACTGCTCATGCAAGACCTGCGTAAAATGAGTCCCCACTGTACAGTACAGTCTCTCCTTGACTTACAACGGGGTTCCATCCCGACGACCAGGTCGTAAGTCGAAAAGGCGAAAATAATACATAAAAATTTAAAATGGGTGTCTCTTTTCCTTCTCAGCACCATGAGAACTCTCACTTTTACGCTTGCCAGCCATTTTAAAAGGATTTACAAACAAAAATTTTGTCAGTACACAGCGCGATCACTAACGTCAGGACTCGAAAATAAATAACGTGAAAAATATTTTATACGACCATGGCCGTCGTATGTCTGGGTTGTCATAAGTCGAGGAGAGACTGTTTTAATGCTTGTGTTGTACATGTGTGTTTATTTATGTGGTGCTGTAATGTGCCGTACGTATGTGTTTATATGTATTTCTTTATTGTAGGCACTGTCTGCATCTGACTTGAGCCTGGTTGTATTCGTGTGTGAGCGCGTCAACCCACAACAAGTCTTCAATATGACTCCGTGCCCACTTAGTCAAGATGTCCTTCTTTCCTTGGTGAATCAGTTATCTCATGACCTCTCCACCTTTACAGATCTCAAGATCAAGTAAGTTAAGCTTTCCTTCACTTTTAATATCTTCGTTAGAACATGTTGGAATTTCATGACCAGTATACTGTATGAGTTTTAAGAAAGCAAGTCATTTGATGGTGTACAAGGATTTTACAGCAGTGTTGAAAAATACCTTCTAGGGAGTGGAATCTTCAGGTCTGGGCTGAAGCATCTACCCATACTGAAAAGGTTGAAATGGGTATTGCCCTTGAAATCCTCATAACTAGATACAGTAAACACCTTTTTATATGTGATGTTGTGTCTCTTAAGATCTTCACCTAAACTCAGAATTACAAATACATGAATACAGAAGTAATTAAAAAATAGGTTTATCCACCAAACCATAAATTACCATAATTTATGGTCAACTGCCCTCTGCCAGGTAGCCTTCATAACATTCTGCACACCAAACCTTGTTAGGTCAAGCTTAATAGACTCCTTCAGTGTTATCCCAGGACAGAGTTTACCATCATCCATCTCTCTCCATCATAAACATAACTCTTAGAGGAGATTGGAAGCAAAGGTTGGCCTTTAGAGGTAGGAAACCCAATAGAGCCAGCACACACCTTTGCCACAGCCAACTGGGTTACAGTCTTGGACCAGTTCTCACCTAACACCAGGAGGGTAGCAGGTGTACTCACTCCTGCTCTTTTATAAAAACACTTATGGGTAAGGTTGATGTTAAGTTTCTCAGAAAGCTTGTGGTGGGCCAGCATTAACATTGGCATTTGTAAGTGCCTATGGGACAGTAGTGGACAAGTATCTCTGTCTGTCTTTTTAGTTGGTATTGCAGTACAGTAGTAGGACTGAACCAAGTCCCATGCATGTTATACTTAGAGTGCACTAGTGTACATTTCAGGGAAGTTGTGTGCTGGTTGTTAACATACACTGTGCACTCATTTATTCAGACTTTTTTTATTTTTTCTTTAATTATTTTTAATGATTTCAACGATCTAAATTTGGAATTAATCTTAAATAATCGAGTGGTTCAGAAAAGTTGATGACTATTATAGAAATATATTATGAAAAAGATAAAGGGTGGAAGGAGTGCTGTTTACACTGAGAGGACAACTTACCTCCCGTGCTCATCAGCCTGTGATCCCTTTATAACGACAGCTTGCAATTTCACCAAAATTTTTGCTGTATTATACAGTATTCCTGGTCTCTTGTTTACAGAGCAGTAACAGCTGATCATTCTTGCTCCCCCTAACAATCTTGCCAGCACTCACCATCTCTCAAGCACCATTGTTGTTACTGCTCAAGAGGGCTGGTGCTTACCACAGGATCAGTCTTGAGCACTTAGTAAATAATATTGTAGCGTATTTATCAGAACATATAGGTTAACTTGAGTTTGGTTCCCATTGACAATAAAACCCACTATCATACCCCAAAACATTAAATCAGTTAACTAACAATAAAAAAAACCTACCTACCTAATGATAAATAATACACAACTACTGTCATTTACTACTTAACACATTCAAACCTTAAAGAAAATACTGTCTCGATGAAAACATGC
This sequence comes from Homarus americanus, assembly GCF_018991925.1. NCBI lineage: Eukaryota > Metazoa > Arthropoda > Malacostraca > Decapoda > Nephropidae > Homarus > Homarus americanus. The sequence continues at coordinate 308,623 of NW_024750697.1, forward strand.
AGCAAAAACCATTAAGGAAAAGCTAAATAAAGTTATTAAAACTATAACCATGCAAGAAATACTTGCTTTCAGCTACTATTGTGAGGCTTCTTAGGGCCATTCCATGAGTTTTATTTTGATGTAAACAAACACAGAGTTGTCACACCTCACAAAATTTGCCAACCACTGTAACAGGTGGAACTGTGGTCAACTGCACATGGCAGAGTGGACAGTGTATGTTTACTGTAGGCTAGGTTAGAGTGTAGAGATGTATGTATAGTACAGTATACAGTGCTTGTACAATCTCTCCTTCATGGAAGGAGAGGAAAGTGATAGTAATTAACACCTTCTACAGTAGATGGTACAGGACAAAGGCAGGCCATCCTGTATCATCATATCACCATTTTGCTTGCCTGCATCTCAAGTTGAAGACGACAATATCTGTGGGTGAATACAGTGTAGTGTATACAGTAGTATATTTTATTTATTTAAAATATATTGTATGTGTACATTGCTGTTTGCAAAAATAATACAGCTCTTTGTCTGTGCAACTGCAGTTAAGAGTCTGTATGGTACTCTGTGCTTAATGGATAGTTTAGATGTGGAAACATTCACCAGTGCCTAGAAAAATTCCATAGATACAGTATGCGATGTTTTCCAGGGATAAGAAATTTCATCTCACTATCCAGAAACCTCTCAAACCTTGAAATGCTCTGCACCAATTGTTCTGGCTAATGGGGAGATTACTGTATATGCATTAATTGACACGTGGAGCAGTGACATAAGTAGTGTTCCAGCTGACACACAGTAGTTCAAGGGTTAAACTACTGCACAAAGAACTGGGTACCTAACTTCAACATTTCTAACTTCTGTTGTATATACTGTACATGGTGCACAAAGATATGTATTGCTTGAAGAAGAATTAATATTTACTTAATGAATAGTATTTTCAGCTGGCAAGTTTTTATGTTCTGTTTTTTTGTGCAGGCTTGCTGCTTCGAATTGAGGTCAATCCTTTTTTGCATGAAAAAATATGTAAAACTCACTATGCAACTTACAGTTGGGGATGGATTATAACTGTGTAAATACAGTAGTCCTTGTTCTATTAGGTTCAGGGGGATTCTGTGTGCTTTGTGTTTTTTTATGGCTAAAACATAGGTATTTCCTTCAGGGAATCTGTTCTCTGGCTCAGATGCAAGGTTGGTTCAAAGTGTACACTTTTACAGTAGTAAGGTTCTTCCTAGGGCTTCAACCATTTCCTATTAATTTAAGGTACAGTACACTGCACACCGTCTACTATCATACTAACCATTTCTGGCAATGGCACATGAGGTAACTTGCCTGGTTACTTAATAATGCATCCTAGTGGTCAAACATCTTATTTTCCTTTGAATCAGTTATCAAATATGTTTTGCTGATGCTATGATTCTTCCACAATGCATCTGTAAGCTTTTATTATGGATGACATTTTAAACCTTGGCACAAAGAAATGTTGATACCTTGTTTAGTCTTACAGCATGCAGAGAAAGCATTACAGTATATTTATTGGTTTTGGCATACAGTGCTCTATTAGCATCTTACTGTAAACAAATTTATTGTCATCAGGTATTTGGAGGAAGCAGTTATGAATTTGGATGCATCTCACCCTGTAACCTGCGAGCACATGAGACCAGTCCTCCAGGGATTTCAACGTAACCTACACACGTACCTCTCTGCAAATCCTAACCATAAGAAGGTCAAAATGCTTCTTATGGCTGTCAACCACCTTGTTGCCTTGTAAACCAGTATCAGCATGTGAGGTGTAAATACTTATTTTTACTTAACCAGCGAGGTGTAAGTACAGTAATGTATCCTGTCTTTCAGGTGTAGATAACATGTGTGTTTTATATAATTTGGATATCATTTAATTTCTCATATTTCAGTATGTGATTTGTTATCCTTTGCACCTCTCATGTGAAATATAATGTACAGCATCGGTACTTTTCTTGCATTATGTGGTGTGAAATACAGTACATCATAAATTTTTACTTGCCAATAGCTCTGTCACTACTGAAAATCTTAGCCATTACTTTCTCTAAACCAATTCTATCTGTTATCAATATGTATCTGGCTTTTCCATGTGCTGCATCATCTAAAGGGTTAATGGCTTGATTGTGTTCCTTATATTTTTACTTGAATGATTAATGCTGTGAGCATTCAGCCATTTTGCAGATATTCAGGGAAGACAAAATTTTATTTGTTTTTGAACTTTTTTGTTATTTATTTAATCCTCTCTATTTCTCATACTAGATCATAATTTGCGTAGAAGAGAAGAAGTCCGTCCCTTGAAAAGGTTTATCACACGAGTAGGTATTTAGGTTTATGCACATTAATATTTTTGGTCATCATGGAGAACTTGTTGATACAGTACTGTATCACTTAGTAAAATGATGGAATTATCTGGCATGCATGAGGGTGGAATTTCATGATTAAACTCAACATAATTTTCAGTACTGAAGAGCTCTCCTTAGTGAACACTTAACATACTTGATGTGTTCCTGAACATTGGTTTTCCTTAGATACACTTGTTTTAAACTGACTTATATCACGGAACATTCCCCCCCCCCCAACCACATATTTTTACCCTGAATTGTCTCTAATAATGACAGAATGGTGAAGTAAAAGCAAAGATAGTTAGAACTGTGAACAAGTGTACAATAGGAATGATATCATGTACAGAGGAAAGACAAAGGAAAAGTGATAAGTTTAGATTTAAAAATTGATGTGTTGAGGCATTTTGAATAAGGGGAGCAAGCTGTGAATATCACTAGAGTCCTATGCTTGATGTTTTAAACAAAAAAGTTTTCCATTCAAAAAATTCAAATTTTTTTGTTGAAATTAAATTTCAGTGTTTAACATCATTTGTGGCATTTTCATCTTTTTTTATCTCCAAAAGCTTAGTTTGAAGTAATTCTCAATATATGACCTTTTCTTCTTCCCTAAAATATTTGTTCACATTTTTTTGTTTTAATTGAAAAACAGTACTGTACTATTTATTTATATAAGAAAAATATTATAAAAACATCCCCTCGGAACATAACCCCAATTATAACATTAGACTTGCAGTAATATTGGCGCGGCAGGAGCGTGACCGAGATACGTTATCAGCTTCATTTTATCTAGTTTATTACTGTACCAACAACACATGCTAATTTTACCTCCTGAATGACTCCTGCCAGTTCTACAAGAGCTTGTGGACTTGAGTAGTTCAGTAGTTACAGACAAGAAGATAAATTATTATTTGGAGGTAGAGAGGCAGCTTTCAGGGAATTTCATAGGGATTATTTTAATTTTCTCATCAAAAGTAATAACAAACCTTTTCATCTTAACCCTTTTATGGTCTTTCAACACAAATTGCATCACTAAGCACTCCTGTGCCGGTGCAACTCCTCCCGCTCAGCTGTGTGTCACACTGAGAGCACCCCTTCTATAAGCAGAAATGTGGGAACAGTGGACTGGCCCTGTGAACCACACAAGTTCCTCCCACTAGCCCCGTGGGCTGGTAGATGCATCTCTTAAAGGTGAAATATGAGTTTGGATCGCTCTATACTTATTAAAAGGGTAAACGTTCCTGTTACCGACTTGATCTATGTCGAAAGACTGCTAGGGGATGAGATTTCCGACCATGGCCAGAAGTACCAGAGGGTCAGTACCACCATATGCAGCAGCATCTATTTTACTTTACATTTTACTTTTTTTGCTCAAAGTACTGTAGGAAATAACAAGATATATTGTCAGAATACAAAATATGTAAACATAGCCAACTTTGATCATGCCCTATACAAAACTATCCAAATAAAGCAAGAACAAAGGAAGTAGCACAAGTGAGGAGCATCTGCAACCTTGTACCGGGGACTGGTCCAACATGAGTCCAATGTATGCACCTTGGAATATAAATATACCCATGTACGTGCATAACATAAAATAATTAGTACCGTTATAAAATATACATATCATTGAATGTATGTTAACCAGATGCTAACTATACAATATATATGATATTGAAAGAAAGAATTCTTTCATTGAATACAATTATGTAGATACTGTACTGTACTCCATGTGGTCTTGCAGACTTTATTATTAGCATCTCATTTACTCTATGGTGTATTCAGCACTGAACAGTAAATATCTACTTAAAATACTGCTTCTAGTCGACATGCTTATTTTGTCCAAATAAACCCCGTATTTGCGGTTGTTCAGCATAATATATGTACAGTGAAACCTAGATCTAGCGGATATAGCACCTCCCGGATGCAGCCACCACATGGTTTTTGCGCCAATTCATTTGTTGGCATCAGCCTAACAGTGTGGAACTCCCGCAATTCTTTGTTGAAATCTTTTATTTTTGTTCCCTGACCATTGTCAAGGTACTGTACCTGTATTAAAGGCTATTGAGGAAAAGAGGTCAGTGTAACAACTGCTAGAATCATGGAAGAGTTGACATAACCAAACAAAGCAGTGTTGTACATAAATCAAAGCGAGGAAAAGCTTCAGGAATTTTCTCTGAAGTTTGATGTGAATACTGAAAGTTCAATGTCATCTAGAAAATTTTTAAAGCATCCTAGTGATACAGAATTGGATGAAGCCTTGTAAAAATGTCATCTTCAACAGTGCTCAAGTGGTGTTGATGTTCATGGTGTTGAATACAGAATGCTGCAGAATCATTTGAAAATTCCTAATTTTAAAGCAATCACTGGTTGGTTATGACATGTTTTATTTAATTTTTTTTTATTGCTGTGTGTGGCATGTAATTTTATACTCCTGTCTAATGAACTTTCAGTTCTAGTGGACTACCCTCACCCAATATAGGCCATTAGATGGAGGCTTCACTGTACAGTATTAGGAAATTAGATATAATCAAACTTAAACAAATGTTTTTTTAAAGGTGCTGTTATTCCGGTGTAACAGATTTACTAATTGTGTTTTACTGTATAAAGATGATCATTGGTCTTGTAGATGGAGAAGGTTTTGTATTTCCTCTAACCAGGTTCAAGAAAAAATAATAATTAGATGCAGTGATATACCATACACTTTATAAATATTTCACATCTTATTATCCATACAGAGGAATATATACAGTGATGCCAATCACCAATGATGGATACTAAAGATTATGCTTTCAAAATAGTTTTCTTATTGTTTACAAATTATCTTCCATATAAATCCAATTTTCCAGGGTTTTGTGTCATGTGATACAGATTATTCTCTTCTTTATTAATTTAAAATGCCAGATAGTTTATTTACATGAAATGCAATATTTATTTGGTTTTACAATTTGCAGCCCTTATAATTCTTTTGTTAATATAAAATGAGGAATTTGATGCTAAGTTATGAGGTTAAAGTCTCATACAATCTTTACTGCTTATCATTTCTCTTATGTGTATGCTATGCCCTATGTGCTTACAAAATAAGTAAACTGTATGACATGTAAACATGCAGCCTTGCTGGTTATCATCATTCCAGAAGTACATCAAATTACCAGACTTCTGCATATCTAAAATGTTGTTTAACCAGACTGATTGAATCAACTGCAGAATAGTCACACCAAGGTGAACATAATATAAGCTCAATTGTGTGGCCATTAAATCAGCAAGGCATTACAAGTTACTGGTCTGTGTTTTATGAATTATAGAGGTTCTTTTTAGTGGTGCATATCTATTAAATGGAATTTTCTTTCAGATATTACATAAAAACAACAAATCACCTTCCTAGAGTTATGTGGACAGTGTGTTAATGTATAAACATATGGTGAAAATATAGATAATTTTCATGTGTTTACAGTTTTTTTTGTATTTTTTTGGCAAGAGACTTTTTTATTTTTAAGTAATAGTGAATATTGAATTTATAATTCTAAGGTACTTGGTACTTCCACTTTACAGCCATTCATCATTATGCTATATACTGTATATAAAGCTCAAGTATTGAAACATAACACATTGATGAATACTGTCAGAGGGGGCAATCTCGGTCTCACTGATTGCCAATCTGGTAAAAAAAAATTGTCAAGCTCATTGTTCTTGTGACATTAGTTTTTCTTTTAATTTTTAGTCCTTTTTTTTTTTTATTCAACAGTGAACAGAACTATAAATTGTTCCTTTTAAATCAATTTCTTGTTGCTGATGTGTAACTTAAAACAATAACCTACAAGGAAATAATGCCACTGACTTTAGGAGGTTGACATACACCACTACTGCATTTACTATAGCTCTAAGTATCACAACCCCCCCAAAAAAAAATGGTGATCAAATTTCTTTACTTTAAACATATTGTGAAAATTATTGTTTTGATAAATATTATTGGAAACTTTTTGTATCATGTGAACCAATCATGATTTAACAACCATATGTGCCACGATAACTAGATAGACTCTTGGGAGATTAGGATGGGTACAGTTACAGAGCTCAGAGCATCTGTACTAAATAGTGCCGCTAGACTGCTTGGTTCAGTGCTGATCACAGCCCAGGAAGTGAATGAAGATCTTGATTCTCAAACTTGACACATTTGTCCAAAATATACTTATTATAAAGTATATAATTATAAAGTACTGATCATGAGTGTTATGGCCTGTGGAGATTGACACACATTGTTATTAAACAGGACTATAACTTAAAAATACAAATTATGAGTTTTAAACATGCTTTAAGTTTTAGTTAATGACTTCATAAAAATAAATGAAAATCATTGTTTTATTTTAATTGCTCATGATTCTAATTAAATCAGTGATGAGAAAGGAGTAATTTTTGCATTTATTATAATTCTGCTTTTTTGTGTACATTTTTGAGGAAGGTTATTTAATTTACATAATTTACAAGAAACTCCAGGTGTAAATTGTTGATGAGGTTGTTCAATGAAGTGCTGTCTATTTACAAGTAATGCCATGAAAGGGATTTTGTATCAAGGGTGCAGGGCATGGGTTTTTAAAGGAGCAAGATACAGTACTGCATACATTATGGTGTGTTAAATACATGAACCACTCGTTTCACTGTACAGTACATTGGTGTACATTCCATATATTAACACAAATTGTTTATGAACATGTAATATTACCTTAAGGTTTATTTTTGATAAAAAATATATAATTCACAGTGAGGAAATTTTTTCTCGTTCTCATAACAAGTATCTGCCTCTTATATTAAAATTATATTAGGTTATACTGAAGTGGGAGGAGTGTACCACTGTAGCAAAAACTTTGTTGTACTGGAATTAACACTTGTTCCAGTCTCCCCTATGCAATAATTAGTCTGGTAAGGTGACGTACTTCTGTTTTGTTAATTTACATATGTAGGAGAACGAATAAATTTTATTAGGAAGTTCATTTATTACTGTTATGGATTTGCAGTGTAATCTTTATCATAATGCAGGCGGAACTGAAGCATTAATTGTATTTTTGTATACTTTCATGGAACTACTTTGAGAAAACATGCAATTCATTTTCTGGTAATATTTTTACTTTATTGTTAAGAATAAATTTCTGCAGAGTTGTTTAACCCTTGCACTGGTACTTTTGTTTAATATAAACTTTTTCCTTCCAAGGTTAAGAAAAATTTACTTGCATTAATTTTGACAAAGTAGGGTCCATTTTGGACAAAGTACTGTACTGTGTATTAAATTTCTTGAGAATTTCGTAAGCTCATATTTTAACATCATGTAAAGAAAGAATATATATAATTTTTTATTTACTGTAAGCACAAAGAAAAATAAAGTTATTGCATGCTTTATGCTCAGTTTTCTCACTGTTTAGAGAAACTAATGTAAGGTTAAAAAGTATGATAATTCCAGCATGTAAGAAAGTCTTTGAAATGACAAAATGTTGTGTTTTAGATGTGGAGGTAAACATGTTGAGTAATGTTTCATATGGCAGCAACCAGAAACTAAAATTTTTACTGATGTCATTTCCTATTGGAAGTATTTGTAGTACTCACTTTGAATGTGTCGAGCAAAAACAAAAATTAATAAAAGTAGTCAGTGTTCTGCCATTTATGAGTGAAACACTTTTCAATGCTTGATCTCAGTCATGTTACAAATCCACTTACCAGTTTCCAGCAAATTTCTGAATAATTATTAATTTACTATACACACACACAGAAGGTGAAAGATCAATTACATCAGTACTCCATACTCTGTACCCCCTCCTCTGAATACTATACACCTCACCCCTCTAATATGAAGTAATGATCGAGTCATCTATGGTCAGCATCACGGTATGAGGGTTAGATAATATGGTTTTTATGACAGTCTATAGAGAAGAGAAAACTCAGCATGTAAGGGCATTAAGTAAGCAGGCATTCTGTAATTAGAGTTGTTGAATATGAGCTTTAGAAAACTCCTTTAACTGTGTAAACCAAGAATATCTCGATGACAGTCTCTCTACAGCCTTTCCCACTATACATATATATATATTTTTTTTTATTTGAATTTATTTTCTTGAACTTGAAATTGTTAAATTTTGATTTTTATATACTCAGTAATGTGTAATACTAAATTCATTATCACTCGTTATACAGTATATTTATATATTTATATTTATACTACTGGAGTGTACCTAACAACCTCTGCTTGTCTGTCCAACCATGTGTGCACTTAAAGCTTTGGCCATTCTATCTTTTAATTTGGCACTCAGGTTGTTAGTTCCCCTGGGTGGTTGTAAATGGGTATGTACCGTAAGAGTGGGTAACATTTAAAGTGGGCTATGAAGTATGTTGTGTTGTCACCAGTAATGATCACTTGCCATTTGGTATGAGATAGTGGCAGTCTCCTGAGCATTGCCTAGTTCTACTGTGGTGTTGAACAGTATTGGGACTAGGCTAAGATACACAAATAAATGCAGAGTACAGTACGTATAGCCATATCCCAAGGCTCCCTTTATATGCAGCTCTTTTAATTGTCAGTCTCAAACCATTTTTCTTGTGGTACTACAGTAAGACCTCTATGTATGTTGTGGATACAGTACATTCATAGAGAACACAGTGTAAGGCAAAATAACATAAATTGGTATGCCTTTTTCTCATGTTTTAATTGGGGAATACATTCCTGGGGGGGGGGATATTTTTTATTACACTTGACAGAATAACTACCAAAAGAGGTATAGTATTATAACTAGTCTAAACAATCATTGATTACCATACATGTACACACAAAACCAGTGAGTATTGGAAATATTAATAGTCGGAGAATATGAACAGTACTGTACTGTGACTGGCTTGTAATGCTATTTATGGGAGCTCAGACATATGCCATGCTCTCTCTCAACTGATTTGATGTGCTGGAAGGGTCAGGTTACAGTCTGTTGTCAGTGATACCACCACTTTTTTTTTTATATAATCTGGAATCAAACATTTCAAGTTAGATTGTTGAACTGTTACACTTTATCATAGTTAGCAAAGGAGAACAGCAGGCAAACAGAGATGTTATTAAGATACATACTAAATAAATAGGTAGAAATGAACAGATTTGGCTCAGGAAAACCGCGACATTAACGGAATAAATTTTCCCCATAAGAAATAGATAAAATACTGGAGTTATGTTCCTGAGCCTCCCTTTGCTCCATGAAATACATTACATATACAGCAATTTATAGAAAATAGTATATACATATAAATAGACAATCATTTTGTATTATACTCACTGATGGGCAGATGTGGTGGAGTGAGTGTGTGGTGGGTAGTGGAGCAGAGGAGGAGGGTGGCTCCTGCTCTGACTGGGGTTCCTCGGCTTCTGGTTGCTCCTCACTTGCAGGCTGTTGTGAAGATGCTGCTTCTGCCTTCTGGCGACCAAAAAAAGAATCCAGAGTTAACTGCTTAGTCCTTGTAGATCTCATTATAGCAACTAAGAGTTTCCTCCATGTTGCATACAATCATGAGCTACTTTTTTTGGTTGGGTCATCATCAATGAAGATTTGAAGATTTGCATACCTTGCTGGATCATGTTGAATTCTTCTGCCATCCTTTTGAAAGTTAGCATTTGTGGTTTTTCTTCGTCGTCTTCAACAGGACGGTGTTCTGTTAGCAGTTGAAGATCTTCATTAGTAAGCACTTCTATATGGGATGCCAGGACCTGCTCAATATCCTCAGGTTCCAACTCATGAAAGCCTGCCTGTCTAGCCAAGCTGAGGATAACCCTATTCACAGCTGGGACTAAGTCTGAATCCCATAAAACTGTTGATGCACTCGGGCCATAACTTCTGTCACACACCATTCAGGCAACTTTCTGAAACCTTCCCATGCCTTGTCAATGATGCCAATTGTATGAAGAATGTTGAAGCCGCGACAATATTCTCAGATCATAGGTATATTTTCTCCGTCAGTAGCCTTGAGCAGTTAGTCCGTGGTTATTCGTAAATAATACGCCTTGAATGCGGCGATGACGCCTTGGTCCATAGGCTGCAGCAGTGCTGTCATGTTGGGAGGCAGGAATACCTCGAACATTGTCATGTAAGTCGTTGAGATTGGGAGGATGAGCTGGAGCATTGTCAATGACAATAAGAATTTTGAAGTCCAGTTTCTCCTTGGCACAATAATCCTTCAGTGCAGGGACGGCATACACAGTTAACCATTGGCTAAATATGGCTCTGGTTATCCATGCCTTCTTGTTTGTCTTGTAGATAACAGGAAGGTGATCCTTAGAGTAACCTTTCAGGGCCCATGGGATGGCACCTAAACATGCATGAATGCTGTGGAAGCCTGACAAAGAGTGGGAACGCTGTGAAACGCTCCGTGAGTGAGAGCATAGCTAGCCTAGCTGAGAGCGTCGTAGCGCGCCAAGAAGAGAGAGAGGGTGATGCGCCGTACAAAGTAGTCTGTGACGAAGTTATACTGAATCGGCGGGACGTTGTCCTAATCATGGGTATCTAAAGAGTAGCGAAGTTATGACGTTATCGGGGACAATGTTAAACAAGGACTTACTGTATGTTAGCGACAGAAAAGTGAAATGAAGGATTAAGGAATGACATAAGTAGAGAATTTACTGTACAAATACTTATTACAACAGGCAGTGCTCAAGGATCTGCCATCCATGCCATTTGCTTACCCAGTAAGCAGCTGATCAGTACTGTGAGGCATATGATTTATTTTGATACCCCTCTTATTGTCAACCCCTTTAGAATATCATAGAGAACCATCAGGTCATATGCTATGTTTGACAGTAAAGCTGCAGAAGCAATAAGGCCACACACAGATGGAGAGTTGCTTAATTGCATTATAATATGTATTAAGACAACTGGTGTAAATATTCTTTTATCAGAGGTTAATTAAAACTAAAAGAAAATATTTATGTTGTAGTCAAGTAATAGGATTAATTTTCATAATCTGTAAGTTTCTCCATATTCTTCAGTTTACCCAGGAAAGTTCAACAAAACAGTTGACAAACCATATAGGATGCAACTATTAAGTGTACATTGAAATTCTGTGTTTTTATAACTCAATCTTTTCTACCTTAAAGGAGTAATTTTCTTTTAAAAATATATACCCATAAAAATTTTTAATGTGGAGTTTTGATAAGTTCTGTCCATTGTATCTATTATGTATTTATATATACTCTTAGATATTCAAGTTTGAATTGGCTTCTTACTGTTTTTTTTTCCAAAGGAAATAAAGTTCAACTTGAAAAAGTCTTCAGTTGTAGCTCCACTATATAAGCCCATTGCATTTGTTGTAGGTGGTTGCACATGAATGTGATATTAGTGTACAATGGCAAGTATACACATAGATTAATTTTTTAGTTTACCAAACTTGATTATCCAGGATGTCACAAAATAATATTGTATACTGTACATTTTTTCTTCATTTTCATCTCGTCTTAACAGTATACAGTATATAAAGATAATGCTAGTACTAAGTTATGAATATCAAAATTGTGTTGCAGCAAGGCTGTGGTAGATCACATCCTGAATGGTCAGTGTTTTGTTATCAGTGAACAATCATTTGAGCTTGATTTGGAGATCATGTTCCCTTATATTTTATTTTTTTTTTAACCTCTTATGTGAAGGATTATAAAATTTAGGTTTATGGGGGAGCTGATTTCACCACCGTTTGAGCTTAACTCGTTATTTCAATAAATCTTACAATATTGTCTTGTATTTGGAGATGTTCTCTTTTTTTTATGAATAAATTAATTATTTAATAAGTGTTTTCTTCTTATCCTCTAGAGTACAAATCTTTACTACATACTGTATAATTATATGATGTGCATAAAAAATAAATGTGTGTAAGTGTTTAACATTTATTAAGGCTATTGGAAAATACTGTAACATGAAAATAATTTTTTATGGCCTATGGAGCTTGTAAAGGATTCTACAAGAGAGAGTTCACCATTAAGTGGAGCCTGTAGAGTATATGCAAGTTATTGAAGTGTCATGTTGGAAACTAAAAATCTTACATCATTCTCAATAAATCAAATCCAGATTCTGTGGTTATTAAAAATACTTTTGAGACATCAGGTCAGTTGTTGTTCGGACTCAGGTTCACATGTCATGAATCCCTAATGCATCCAGTTTGGATTTCAAGCCTTCAATGGCCAATTGTTCCGGTCATGGATAGTTGATGATCCACTTGGGAATTGGAGGTGTGAGGTACAATCTCAATCTGGCAAGAGCGCCAGTGACTTAAATTAGTCCAGGCTCTGCACTACACTTTTGTATATCATTTATGGTGCTGGAAGTTTGACACTTGATTAAAGTTGTATGACACTAAGACATCAAAGCTTTCACATTAAACTTTTGATTTAGGAGAGAGTCGCCTGCTGGGGAGCCAAATCCAAAATGGCCACCAGTGTGCATGGGAAAACATTGAGGCAGTCACAACTTTGAAACACTAGAAGGCATAGTATAAGCAGTCACGGGCTGCCTAGTGGAGTCAGTTGACCCCTTCCTTTCATAGTGTAAAGAATTAGCCTAGCAGAATAACTGAAGAGACTTGTGGAGCAGGTACTGTTGACTATATATTCGAAGTGTGGAGTCAAGCTGTGAAGACCTGTTAACAGTGTTGTGAAGAGACTGGCAGGACAGCCAGTGGTAATTTGACAACTCTAGTGAGATACCTACTGCTCTGTACATACGACCATAGCCACTGGTAACCAGTGGTGGAAGCTGGGTAAGCGGAGAAAGAAAGGATCTTAACAATATTATGGGGTGGGGATAATTCTTCAGGTGGAAGCTCTGGGTGACTATTCTTCAGGTGATCCGAAGAATTTATACATTTATGAGGGCATTTATATATATTTTCATCAACTGTAATGTCACACATGCATGCAAACACATGGACGTTTAATAATGCACATGTAGGCCTAGGACTATACACTGAGATGGACAATTATTTAGAGAAGAAAATGTTGTTGATATATTAACTAAAATACATTGCGAATTTATTATGCCTACTGTGGGGGTACGTGATATTTGGTTCGCACTCAGGATGGGATGGAGAAAGGAAACTCACAATGTGCTCTCTGTATACATGTACTATACTGCCAGACTGGGGGTCACTAATGCTAAGGGGGAATACTTAACTAATCTTAATTTCTAAGGGTCGCTGCCACCAGACTCCCTCTGGACAGCATGTAGCTCGTTAGGTAGCGTGCAGAGTGGACTAGGCATTGGGTTAGGTTTTCCATTGACCAGATCGATAAGGGGAAAGAAGGGTGAAACCATAACATGTCTTAATTAATTTATTCCTTATAAAGCATACTGGTAAAAAACATACAAATGAATTGGTCTTCCTCAGAAGAACAACGAAAATGTTGGTTACCCAGATGGGCACCAGACGTCTTACATTAATGGCGTGTCATCCAAATACTTATTGCATAACAATCTGTGACCACCTTACCTCGGTCATTCCTTCTTACACTAGCCCTTAACACATCAGACTGCTCCACCTGTATGGAATATAGCACCATCGGTTATCGTACATAGTAGCACCATCTCTACACACGTTCCACTCCACCCCTGCAGGTATGGGACTCCTTGTAACTTTTAGGTATACACAACGGGCCCCTCGTTCGCACACCGCCCTCGGTGGGTAAAGACGAGGGCTTCACCCAGAGACATACCAGTACTATTTCTACGCCTGGTATTATAGGTCGCTCCAAGTGACGACCGCAGAGCTTTTCACGGTCTCCTTATTTGTTACTACTCATTTGGAGTGGTGTGCTGGAAATCCACAGGTTCACAGTGGATTGGCATAGCTGGGAGTAGTCACCACCTGGTGGGACGCTCATAGGGATAATGGCGGCCGCGCAGCAAGGCACTCCGACCGTATGGAACCTGAGGTGACGGTAGAACGAAAGGGACTGAGAAATAATGCCTGACGGGCGGTTATCACACCCCCTAACACATTACTATTACACTTATACATCAGGCAAAGCTTTAAACTGTAATAACTTCTATATAAGCCTTAATTATAGGGCGGGATACAGCCCGATAGGACGCTGACCTGAGGTAGGCCTACAGTTTCCAATCTTTAATTTTTACTTTTATTTCTTACGGTTCTCACCTGAACACTTTTCGGCATATTGTCACTCAGGCCTTATAAATACATATCTTAATCCTAAATTACACACTAAGGTAAGGGTCTGGTTTGCTAGTTCCTGGGTAAATTCATTGGGTTATAATATCAACGCGGCACACCCGAGGCGGCCTAGGCGCCAACCCAAACAAAGCCTAGCATCGTATTTTCATGGCGTGGGTATACAAGATATTCTTTTTGAAGCATAGTTTCTAGATCACTTCCAACACTTCACATAGTTCTGATACCTTTATCCTTTTTCCAGATCATTGTTCTCGTGTATTTTCATATGATATCTGTGGAAGTTTTGTTCGCTACACGTTCACAGACGTAAATAGTATGACCTTCAAACCATGATCCACACTTAGTCCTACAGTACACTACCCAGGTTCAACTGGACTTTCCCAATCATCTTATGGATACCCTGAATTCTCCTTAATGCTATGAATACATACAATTAACATTATATAACTGTACCTGGGTACAATACAACACATGGTCTAGTAACATTGAGTAGGTGAGTTATCCTTTAACAATGTTTCCCGTTTTCTGAGATTCTACAAGCGCGGTGGATTTGAATGTTATATAGCGTAATATGATTTAAATGGGGTTTTTAGGAATGACAATGATGTGCGCAGTACAGTACAATGCAGCTTGGTGGCTGATGCTGGGAGGAGGCAGCGTGGTTACAAGCGTGAGTAGGGAGAGCTGATTAGTGAGGGTGCTCAGAGGAGGTGTTGCTTGCTGTGGGCTGTAGCTAGAAGAAGTAGGTCACCACGAGGTGAGGTTTTATATAGCGGAGGTAGGCGTGGCTTAATAGTTGACCTCAGTCATATAAGGCGGCACTGGTTGCTGACCTAGACCACGAGGCATACACTGGGGAATTCGAGGGTCGGCTAGTCAGCGACAAACATCGTTTGTAGGGGAGGAATCCACTACAATGCTCCCCCTTCCCTCCAGGAGGTGTAGGAGACTTGTTGTCTGCAGGGTTGCATCCCACATGTGATGCAGAACGGGCGGTGCAGGAGACTTGTTGTTGGCTGGGTTGTATGCCACATGCGAGACATAACGGCGAGGGCGTGGATGAGCCGGCCGCTACGGGAGACGACTGTCTAGATACATGAGATCTGTGGGAGCAGAGAGGGAGAAGGAGGGTTGTGGAGGCGATGAATGGTGTGCTTCCCTCGCGGCAGGTACAGAGTCCTCAGATGCGCCTGCTGGGGTGTGTGGGTCTGGGTCAGGAGCAGGGGCTGCGTCAGGAAGAGGGTCTATGACAGCAGCAGGGTGCAGGGCAGTAGCAGGGTGCAGGGCAGTAGCAGGAAGTACCTGAGGGAAAAAAAAAGGTGTGTGGGGGGCGATGAATGTTGTGCTTCCCTCGCGGCAGGTACAGAGTCCTCAGATGCGCCTGCTGGGGTGTGTGGGTCTGGGTCAGGAGCAAGGGCTGCATCAGGAAGAGGGTCTATGACAGCAGCAGGGTGCATGACAGCAGCAGGGTCCACGACAGCAGCAGGGTGCAGGACAGTAGCAGGGAGTACCTGAGGGAAAAAAAAGGGTGTGTGGGGCCGCCTCAGGTGCATGAGCCGCGTCAGGAGCAGGGGCTGCCAGGCAGGAGTGGAGGAGGGTCCACGTCAGGAGCAGGGTCCAGGACAGTGGCAGGGGGTGCTGCTGGGCCGGGGACGGCGTCTGAGGCAGGACGGGTGTGTTGGGGTCGGTAGGACGTGGTGCTTGGGGCAGGAAGAGGAGCGGCTGTCTGCTTAGAGTAGCAGAGCTGCTCTAGGGTGTCTAACCTGCGGTGTAGAGACAGTAGCTGTAGAGCCGATGAGAGCTGCCTCTGTGTGGATAAGCCAGTCTTCCATGTTGCTTGAAGACTGGGAGAGTGATCGGCTTCTCCTCCATCCTGTGTGAGTACGAATATCCGGGGATCACCATTTGTGGGGTACGTGATATTTGGTTTGCACTCAGGATGGGATGGAGAAAGGAAACTTACAATGTGCTCTCTGTATACATATTATATTGGATGTACAATGCAGCTTGGTGGCTGGTACTGGGAGGAGGCAGCGTGGTTACAAGCGTGAGTAGGGAGAGCTGGTTGGTGAGGGTGCTCAGAGGAGGTGTTGCTTGCTGCGGCTGTAGCTAGAAGAAGTAGGTCACCACGAGGTGAGGTCTTATATAGCGGAGGTAGGCGTGGCTTAATAGTTGACCTCAGTCATGTAAGGCGGCGCTGGTTGCTGACCTAGACCACGAGGCATACACTGGGAAATTCGAGGGTCGGCTAGTCAGCGACAAAAGGCGTTTGTAGGGGAGGAATCCACTACACTACCTTTAATGAAATGGAACATACTTTGGAATGTTTGGAAGGCAACTACCCATTTCTGTTTACCCTAGATCCACAAATCTCTCCTCTTTCTAGACAATTCCTGTTTTATCTCCTTGATTAATAATGACAGCAGGAATATAACTTTCATTTTATACACTTGCGTCGCATATGAATAATAATATTGTCATTTAAATTTTAAAACCTAGACAGTTCTTAGTTTGCATTGCCGTCACAACTTTCATATCCTTTGCGCAGTCCGCCGTCTTGTAGGTATAGACGCTACACGGTAAAATGATCGCCATCATAAACAAACACACCTACTTTGTAAACGTAAGTTATAGATAATGGTGAAATGTTACTGTCGGATGCCACAATACACCTAAGAAGAAAGACAAGCCCCGACCATTTCACACTCTCAGAATGATGAGATATATCTATTGCATGTGTTAAAAATGCCGGATTAACTGATTGAACAAAACTAAAATACATGTTTATCAGCTGTATTCCATAACATCGGAAAATAAGTTTTATCTTTAGATAAATATTCAAATACTAAACGTCTTAGGTAATTTTTCGCTCCTTTCTGCATATTTCTTATTAGTTTCCATTATACATATTTACCGTATACCTTTTTTTCTTTCTTATTTATATTCAAGTATAAATTTCAAACGTGTACATGTAAATACATTTCTTTACATTATATTGACACTTTTGCATCTGCCAGTCACAATAAATTGAATTTTGCAAGCGTCCACTATCAGACGACAAACCTTGGTAGAGTCTCTATCGAGATTCCAACAAAACTTCAATCACACGTCAAGGGGTCTCTTTCCTATTTCCAGTATATTGTCTTGGAAATGTCTTTGGTCTTGGACAGTATACGAGTTGTCAGCTATCTGGGTTAATATTTTGTTTCAAATTATAAGGGTGTTTGAAATGTTGATTCACTATATATGTGTGTGTACATGTATTTGTCCATCTATCTGTTGCCGTTATGCTGAAATACAAACATTTTCAGACAACAAGTCCACCTGCGCAATTTGGTCTTCTCTTGTCAACGGCGGCCGTGTTGTGAGGGCAGCAGCCAATTTACCTTCAGTCCATCATCACCAGTGACTAGTTTAACGTCTGTACTGGGCGGTGAGCTCCGATCCCCGATCTGACCAGCGACAAGCAGAGCAGCACCTCCTCCTTATTTCTTATTAATATTTTAGCAAGTATGAAATAATTTATATTTGTTTTGTGCTGAACTGTTGTGTTAGTGTGTTAATGATCCAGAGTAGCATTAGCTTGTTGAGGCGACGGGCAGACGATTGTTGGCGCCGGCTTATACTGCATCGTGGGGCGAGACCATGCCCGTTCTATATAGGGGAGCCCGTGGTCTTAGGTCCTGTCCTGGAGTGACTGAGCAGATAAGGGTATTTTTTTTTAATTGCCCGACCACTTTTCTCTTTTTTGACATTTTCGTCGGAAACAACGGTTAGGTTAGGGTCTGATGGCAAAACCTGGGGGTCCGGGGGGGGGGGGGGGCTGGGGATCGCGCCCCCAAGGTTATGTTTTGAAATTAGTTAATCGAAATTTGACCTTTAGTTCCGGGGCAAGTAGCCGTTTTAGTTATCCCCCCCCCCAAAAAAAAAGTTTGGGAAACTTAAAAATTCGTTTGACGTTATTATTCTCTGCCACCTGGTTGAATTGGTGTTAGAAATACTCCAAATGAGGAGATATAAACGTTGGTGATGGTTAAAACAGTTGGCCGTGTATTGGCCGAAACTGCAATAATACCGATGAGGGATTGTGAAGGTCAGATTATTTGATCAACTGAGAAAGACGATGGTATAGTTGGATGTGATTGGGAGAGATTAAGAAGAAAAGTGGCGACTTGAGTTTTAGTGAGGTGAATGTTGTTGGGCTTGTGGAGTATAATGCCTCATCTAAGGGGTTGATTAAACGACCTGAAAAGAACATAATGACGTCATACAGAAGTCGTTGAGAATTGTTGTAGTTAGTGGTAGTGGCGTGGGTAGGCTGGTGGGGTATGATGCAATCTCATCGACGTTGCTTTAACTGACGAGGAACAACTTCTAATATCGGGGAGGTGGGTGTTGTGTGGTGGGTCTGTTACTATGGAGGGGTTTCTGTATCTGTGGATGTAAATTATCAGTGTTCCTCCCAGACCTAACATTTTATTAATCGATAAAATATCTTTAGTTCCTGTTTACTAAATTTTTAAGTTTAACAAATTTATTGACAAAGCTTGGAGTACAGTTTGCCTATTGAATATTTCAGTCAGGTCTTGACACTGAGGGTGGTATCACTTCTCACTGCCACGCAGGACAGGTTCATACACAAAGACATGTGGGTGATGTAACTGTTCACTGCCATGCAGGACAGAGGTTCATACACAAAGACATGTGGGTGATGTAACTGTTCACTGCCATGCAGGACAGAGGTTCGTACACAAAGAAATGCATCATATTCATTAGCAGTATATATAGGTCAGAGTCATGTGGGTGATGTCACTGTTCACTGCCATGCAAGACAGTGGTTCATATACATTGGACGTCATATTCTAATTGAAGACTAATTAGTGTGGGCTAGCAAATTTGGGATAAACCGCAAGAATGTCCCCAAGCACACCCGATTCAATATAGGGATTACAAAGTTCATGATACAATAAGCCAGGTGGCCTGAAGTCTTTGACAGTGTCACATTCAATAATAGTGTTCAAGTGTATGCTTTAAAGGTTTGACAAAGTTTACATGCTCGTTTCACCTTCATATAATGGCCCGATAGCTTAATTCATTGTCAACATGCACACCTAGGTCCTTTTCGCATTCGGTCTCTATTAATGCAGTTTCTTCCTGTTGGGACATGATACACATCCTTTCCGTTGGTACGTTCCAGGTGCATCCTCTTACACTTCGTGAATTTGAATCTTAGAAGTCATTTCTTCTACCACTCTTGAGGCTCAGATCTTTTTGCAGCTCTCGCAGTCTGTTTGGTTCCTAATTTCCCTAAATAACTTGGCATCGTCCGGAAACATTTGTATGGAGGAGTGTATAGCTTCCGGTATGTCATTTATGAAACAAACAACTGGCCCAGTTACTGCTCTGTGGTACCCAGCTTGTCACGGGTACACATGACGATTTCGTACCATTAATCATCACACACTTTCTTGCGATTATGCAAAAAGCCTGCGATCCACGTTAGAACACTTACCTACATCCCGTACACTCAAAGTTTTAATTCTCGGCATTTCGTGGGGTACGCTGCTGAAAGCTTAGGCAAAATTTAGGTATATATATTGTCGACATTGCCTCCGTTACAGAATTTGGGTCCAAGCAAAGTACCTTGAGTATTTGTGTTAAGCTGGAGCGTCCCAGCATAAATGAGTTGGCAATCCTTACTTTTTACTTTACGTTTATGCTCATCACCACTGATCGGCTCGTTAGCCGCTTTGGCGATCGGTTACGTCTGTTACGCACTGTTGGCAAGTACTGGGCATGCACCAGCTCCTGAATGTATCTGAACTTGCTCCAGTGTTGATCAAGTCTGGTCTTGAAAGAGCTCACACTCGGTGTCGTCACCATACTCTTTGGTAGATTGTCCCAAGAGTTCACAACTCCCACTCCGAAAAAGTTACCCCTCACAGTTATCCGGACTTGCGGCTGCTTGAACCTTGAGCTGTGTCCCCTTGTAGGGCGAGCGTCCGCCAGCTCCAGGTAAGGACACTCGACTGAGTAGTGCCCTCTGAGACGCTTGTACACCTCAATCAGATCTCCCCTTGCCCGTCTGTAGTACAAGCTAGGCAAGTTCAGGCGCTCCAATTTCTCCGGGTAATTGAGGTGTCGCAGTCAAGGCACCAATCTGGTGGCCCTCCTTTGCACATTTTCATTCAGCGGGGTCCCTAGCATACCTTGGGGTCCAGGCGGGCTGATAGTACTCCAGGTGGGGAAGCACTTCACTCTTGAAGATCGTTACGAGGGACGGACCATCTAGATATCTGAACAAACTTCTTAGAAGACCTAATAACTTAGATGCCTGGTTTACATTTTCGCAATGACCCGAGAACTTAAGTTCATTGTCAACGTAAACACCTAGGTCCTTTTCATATGCCGTCTCAATTAATGCATTCTCTTCGTCCCGTTGGGACATACGAGATGCCTCCTTACCGTTGGTACGTCCCAGGTGCATCCTCTTACACTTCGTGACATTGAATCTCAGCAGCCGTTTCTTTGACTATTCTTGAAGCTCAGATCTTTCTGCAGCTCTTCACAGTCCGCTTGGTTCTTAATTTCCCGAAATGACTTGGCGTCGTCTGCAAACATTTGTATGGAGGAATGTACAACTTCAGGCATGTCATTCATGAAGCAAATGAACAGTAGAGGGCCCAATACACTGCCCTGTGGTACCCCGCTTGTTACGGACACAGAATCATTTTGTGCCATTAACCACCATACAATGATTGCGGTCATGTAGAAATTCCTCTACCCACGCCAGGACATTTCCCCGAATCCCGTACTCTTCCAGTTTAATTTCAGCCTTTCATGGGGTACATTGTCAAAAGCCTTTGTAAAATCTAGGTAAATATTATTACCACCCTTACCTAGAATTTGGGTCCAAATATCCGGTACCTCGAGTAATTGTTTAGCAATTGTTGGCAATCAATTACGAGGTTGTTTCGTTGTAGATGTTCAATCATGGCATCTTGTAATGCTCTCAAGTACTGCTGCAATGCTGTTCAGGCTCACTGGTCTATAATTATTCGTGGAGGGACGATCGCCGTTTAGTATAGGACTCGCAAGCCATTTTCCAGTCACTGGGGACCTTTTGTTCATCCAGGCATTTATAGAACAGGATCTTCGGGGGCTCGGCAAGCTCGTTGCTCAACTCGTAGCACTCTGGGATACACCAGGGCCGGGACACTATGATCCTTTAGCTTTGACAATTTATTTATTCATAACTATCTGAGAACATAATGTGGGCCAGCGCTGTGTCGAACCCGTCTGTCCTCAAACACAAGAAGATTGTTCACATCCTCTCGTGAACACCGAAGAAAAGCAGCTGTTCAACGCTCCACCTTGTCCTGGTTAGAATATGCTTAACTACCATCTTCAAGCCTCAGGTCCGATACACCTACTCGCGTTTTTAATTTCGACTTTGCCTAGCGGTAAAACGCCTTAGGTTTTGACTTGACCTCGCTCACAATCCGCCCCTGAAACTTTATTTTTTTCAGCCCTTCTACACTCTTGACTTTGCTTGGTTCCTGGATCTGGTACACATCTTCTGTCCTGCTCATAATCTGTCCCAACCTACGTCTCTAATTTCTGATTTTTTTCTTAACTTTTTCGATCGCTGCATGGTATTCCTGGAGGCACTGGGATTGGTCTTGGGTATATATTTATCGATAAATGGTTCAATATACTGGCTATGATGTTCAGCGTAGTGTCTGCTTTCTTATATATAAGTGGAGGCCGTTTTACACAAGATGGGATGCTAGCTACTTTAATTTCCTTAGTCAATAAGTTAGGTCGGTGTAGTATTTGTAATATATTGTCCTCTTATAGATAGTAAGTAGTATTGTATACCTACATTATGTAAGTTAGGTATTTGTAATATTTGTGAATATTTTTTTTATCTTGTTGGGTTAAGGCAGGATGTGGGTGCAACCAGCTATGGTGATGACGGCGATGCCACGTGAGGAGTCTGAACCTGAGGATCCGGGGCCCACGTTTTGTAACCAGTTTATTCGCTTACTCCTAGTTATTATCAACTTAATAGCATTGGTGAGTCTTGTAGTGTACCCAGTAAACATTTGTTGTACCTTACCTAGTAAATATTCACTTGTCTCGCCTGTTTTGTATGAAATAGTTGTTTACTTGAGCGAGACAGTTAAGCTAATATTTTGGGCGCTTGTGCAGTTTAACCAGTGAATTGAAATTATTTTTCTATTGTAGCCAACTAATTCTTACAAAGAAAATCACCAGAAATGGGGTGTAATTACTATTTTCATATATTTTTCTGTAGTTATAGATGATAGACGCTCTATCCAAATACAACAGATGCCATTTGTGGAACTTGATATGTCGACAAATGTTTCCCAAAGAACGACCGAACGCTTCCCAAGGATCTTTCCATATATTGCTTTACCCAGCCTACTTAATACGTACTATGGTGGACAACGGTTCTTTCCCTCAGCCAGCCACATATACTACCCATTTTGGGGTCACTAATCATAAGGCGATAACTTAAATCTACTCTTTATTTTAAGGTCACTGCAACCAGACCCCCTGGACAGTATGTAGCTTGTTAAGGTAGCTGGCAGAGTAAGCCAGGGATTGGGTTGGGTTTTTCATTGACCAAATTGAGAGTGGGAGGAAGGGTGAAACCTCAATCATAACTTAACTAATTTATTTCTTAACCAAAACATATTGCATCCCGTCACAATACAAAAATAGTTGGCCTTCATCAAAATTACTACTATGTTCATTAGTCATACACGTCCTTCATCAAATAACTACTGTTATCTTCATTCTTCGTAAAAACCATTGACCTCCTTACCTCGGTCATTCCTTCTTACCGTAACACCCAACACATCAGACTGCACCACCTGTTAGATTATAGAATCATGTTATGGCACCACATCTCGGGTACACCTCACACCTACAAGTATGGAACTCCTCGGTAATTCTTCAGGTACACATACCAGGTACCTCGCTCACACTCTACTCTTGCTAAGTAGATAGGATACTTCCCAGGTAATCATACCAGTACTGGTTCCATGCCTGGTATCCTTAGGTCGCTCCACGTGGCGACGGAAAAGCTTCTCAAACACAATCATGTTCTCCTATCCTGGGTGTTGATATGTAGGGTCTTCACAGTGGAGGTTGCATAACGGCCATAAGCAGTACACACCACACCCGGTGGGTTCCTCACAGTGGAGCAGTAGTGGTTGTTAGGCCTACGCTCTGGGTGTACACTTGTTTTGGTGAGAAGTCGGGCGTCACTGAGAATAATGACTGAGGGGCTATTATCACCACACTATTACAACTCTATTACTTCACTTTATAACATTAGACAAGGTTTTAAGATGTAAAACTGCTAGACAAGTCTCTTGAGTGCTGATGAAGCACGATGGAGTTCACTGACCTGTTTTGGTGAGAAGCCGGGCATCACTGAGGGCGATGCCTGGCGTCTCACACTGAACTAGGCCTACAGTTTCCAATCCTTAATTTTCACTGACATTATTCTGGTTCTCACATATACACTTTCCTATCTATTCTGATCTTATTCCTTATAATTATATATCTTAATCCTAAATTACTTACTAAAGTATGGGTCTGGTTTGCTACGGGTTTGCTACATAAAGGGTATCGTTAAAGTCCTGGTGCATTTAAAATATTAGTAACGCAGGTTCTATAGGAGACAAAAACAATCTGTATTATGAATTGGATAGATAATTAAATTTTCTTGTGACAAGAAATTTCTTCTAATCTTTTTTTTTGTTTTTCCAGTTAATCTGCCCCAACACTACTGAATGGCTTTAATAGAAGAATTAATTATTGTCCTCCTCTGGTTCGCCGAGTTAGTCTGTAACAACGGTTAGAAACATTGCTTCATCACTAAACATTAAATTGTCAAGAAATGAGACGTTATTTTCAACTTCATTAAAATTGTGACAAAGCCAATTTTCCAACAACATTTGATGGACTTAACTGAATCTTGCAGGTCTCTTATGCATTTTCACTGATAATTTTGTTGTGTTTTAGCTACATCTAGTTCCAGAGGAGCCCGGTTTAGTCATTTCCGTGGACTAAGAGTATTTTGATAAGCTTGCTCTACAGTCTCGTTTACTCCATACTCCCAGTTCATGGCTTGTCAATAACGGAACCAGTCTCTTTAAACTGAGTTTGTGCGGTGCTTCCTTCTTGTAGCGAGTCGTAAATTTTATTCTAACCGCTGTTACAGACTTTAACTCGGCTAATCAGAGGACACGATTCACCTTCTCTTATATTGAAACTATTCAGTATGGTGTTGGGGCAGATTATCTCGAAAAACAGAAGGAAAAAATTTAGAATAAATAATTTTCTTTGGTCTTAAAAACATGAATGAATTATCTCCAATGCATTTTGCAGATAGTTTATATCTCGTATAGAACCTTAAGTTATAAAATTTTTTAACTGCACCAGAACTTGATACTTTTTAAGACCGTAATTTTTACGTGACACCTAGGGTGTGACAGGTTATATGCGTCAGTGAGCCATGAACTCATCCTGCTGAGTATGCAGTAGGTAATAATTGTGACAAACCTATGTAACCTAATAACGTTCATGACAGATGGGCAGTTTATGCATCTTGGTGCTGGGCACCATGATCATGATGAACCACCCCTACCTGGCACAAATGATGGGCCAAGATATGTTCTCGATGGCGGCGAAAATCATGATGGCTTCCGGCAGCTTCATCTTCGTAGTTTCCTTCCTCGGGTGTTGTGGTGCACTCAAGGAAATAAAGTTCATGTTGATGTTGGTAAGGCATTTTCTTAATCATTCATGATGTTGCAGTATAACAAACATTTTGACCTTTGTGATGTGTTACTGTATAGTGAATACATTTTATCCTTTTTGGGGGTACTACGGTTAAGACGGGTGTGCAGGTAGAGATTACAAGGCTTTATCCTAAGGATTGCTAGTTCACGACCAGGGATTCCAATGGGTAGATGGCTTAAATCAGAATTTATGTGATGACGGTAAAAATTGATATTTAAAGTTTATTCAGGCAGAAGAATATAGTGGATAATAGTACTATTGACATAGCTGAGCCAATTGAGAGCCTGAGCTCTAGGGTGCCTATTACCCCGAAGAAGTCTTGTTCGATGAGGGTTAAAGAATGAGAGAAAAGCGCGGCGCTCTTCAAGGGTAGCCCGTGCGTCCTCTGATTAGTTATTTCAATTTTCAATTTCAATTGTGTATTCCTTGATAGAGGAAGCGGGATCCTAGTGCTGTCACTAGGTACCCCTATACAATAACACCAGAAGCATCTGGCAAGTGTGACAAGTATATACAGTATAAATATTATAAAGGGGCTTACTAAAGCCTAAGGAAGGAAGGAAGGAAGGATATTCCTTTAACACATAATCAATGTTATTTACATAATATCTGGCCAGTATGGGGAGGATCATCGTGTCTCCGTCAGGGGGTCGTGGAGTGGTGGTCTAGTAGGCGTCACGGAAGCGTTGTGTGTGGGGACATCTTAGGAGGTAGTGGATAAGGGTGCTGCTGTCGGGTCTTCTGCATAATGCACAAGAGCGTTGCTCAGGGGATGCGGGGATACCAATCTCCCAAGCGAAGTCATACCCAATGATGATACGGGCAGCAATCACGTCCCCTTTCCGCGACCCTTTCCCGTAGACGTACGAGAGGTCAGGAAGTTTACGGAGGACATCGTACCAGGTGGGCGGGGAGTCCAGGGGGATGGCTGCTTCTCGAGCTTCTCTCTGTTTGCGGCGAATTTGGGTCCTAATCTGTAAAAGTGTTCGAGGAACAACGTAGTCAGGAGTGGCCTTGTTGCAGCCAGTCTTGGCAAGGCCATCTGCTGCCTCATTCCCCAATTGATACCGACATGACTGGGTATCCATAGGAATGTCACAGGACGGCCTGCATCCAGAAGTGTTGATGTTAACCCTTGATTAGTTATCAATACGATTTTTACCCCGGGTAAACCCCGCCATCTAGTGCCCGAGCACAGTACTAAAATATAAATCGTTTCAGGAGTAACTGCTTTAAAACTCGCGATCATATTCCTCGCCTATACCTCTATACTGCCTTCAGTCGGAGACTTTTCATTTATTATAATACTCAATTAGTTAATGTTCTTAGAATAGTTCAATTCATTATGTACTATACAATATGGTATGCTGGAAATCAATCAATACAGGCAATGCAAGCTCACGTAAATGACTTGCATATGTAGGTATTGTAGTGTTACTTTACCCCCATATACTATACATAGATAAGGGACTTGTTTACATGGGGCAACATTTCGTATGGTTGTTTTCAGTTATTATTACTAATGGCTCCTTTGTGTTCACAATCATTCAAAGTACATAAACTGAAAATATTGTCCCCATTATAGTTTGCTTGCACTACAAAACCATCCCCCCAAAAGTATGGGGGAATACATTATAATGGAATTTAAATTAAAGGAAGGCTGAATGTTGATCATATATCGAAATATTTATACATTCAATTATTTAACCCTATAAACATTTCATTCATGGCTAGCTTATCTTTAGTTCCTGTTTACTAAAAACAAAATAGAATTCCAATATTTACCTCGAAAAGTTCTCATGGATATGCCATATGAGAAACACGATGGTGTGTGAGAAGAGTTCTAAAATAAATGGTAGAGTAATCAAACGCGAAATACGGCCTTTATTTTCCACACACAGTATTTCATCTTCGTGGCGCTGTTATTTATGATTCTATTGGCCGGGGGCGTCATCGGATTGATTTTCATGAGCAAGGCGAAAGCCAGAGTGATCTCCGTCATGGAGGATGCTCTCAGGGATTACGAACCAGACTCCACAAACTCCAGCTTCACCTTAGCCTTGGACCTGTTGCAACATAAGGTACGTCCCTACATGTGTTTTACTTAATTTCTAGATGTAATATTGTGTGTTGAAATGAGGACGATAATCAGGTAGGTAGGAGCCTTTCAGAGCCAGTATCCGAATTACCGCCCCGTCACATGCCAGATATGTTAGGTGAAGGTAAAAGCTGTAATTTCACCTCTGTTCAAATGAGAGAGAGAGAGAGAGAGAGAGAGAGAGAGAGAGAGAGACTCTACTTATCAAAACCCCTATACCCCCAAAAGCCCTATGGAGACGGGAGCAGGCAGAGATGACTGCCGTGAGTCTCTAGTCACGACTCTGCATATGGGCGGCACAGATAAGATGGTCGTTTATGCACTGGGATCTAGGCAGTAGTGCAATCTGACCGTTTGTGCGACTGAGCAGCCCTTTCGAGGAGCCACTCTGCTCACCCCACATGGGGAGAGGGCTAGAAAAGGTGCCCTAAACATAGCCTGCCTAAAAACCAACCTGACTGGGCAACCGTACCCAGTAAGGTTATCCTTGTGCGGTCGAAAACAAAAACAAACTATACAACCTCTTATGGTCAATGCATCGAATGTTGGAACCCTTCTGTATACTGGCACAAATCACCATCCTGTAAGAACTGCCCTTTTGGCAAGAGTTGGCTAGGTATAACTTCGACACAGCAGCCATTAGCTAGTCCCGGCTCCCAGACGAAAGTCAACTTGCAGTACAGGGGTCTCGCTATACCTTCTTCTGGAAGGGTAATCCTGCTGCAGAGAAACCACATTTATGGACTAGGCTTTGCCATCCGCCAACGCATCCTACACAGGCTAACTGAAATGCCTATTGTGATCAACGAGCGCCTCATGACGCTCAGTCCCACAGAATCACTCGTCATGCATTTTTCATCAGTGCATACGCCCCAACACTGGATGCAGAGGATGATAATCAAGGAAGCCTTTTACGCTGACCTCGACAGTGCTAACCCATATCCCCCAGAGAAGATGAGGTTGTGCTCCTTGGTGAATTCATTGCCAGAGTTGGCAGAGATGCTGACATTTGGCAGGGAATCATAGGAAGAAATGGACTGAACACGACCTCACTATCACCAATACCTTGTTTAGGCGAGGTGGGTGGAGGACTGCAGGTGGCAGTAGGTGGTGATGATGAGGATGGTGCAGTAGTCCACTTCCAAACTGCTAGTGCATGGTGGTGGAGATCACTGAGGGATGGTATTTCCAGGGTTGAAAGAGCTTTGTTGTAGCCGGATTAGTCTGTGCCGAGCATGATTCTGAAGGCCCTCTAATGTACCTTCTCTAGCTGACGTTGTTGAGAGAAGATGACGAGGCTGGTGACACATACGTTAATTTTGGGATAATAAATGCATTGTAGATAGTCCTACGCTCTGGCGTGGGTGCCCCAGGTGACCCGAGTCGTCGTAGCATGTAGAGTCGGTCCGAGGCTGCCTTGATTGTGTTGTTTACATGGGCCTTCGTCCAGTTTGTGGTCTATCGTTACACCCAGGTGTTTGGCAAATTGCATTAACTGGAGAGGATGGGCACCCACTGTAACTGCTGGAGCTTGCACTGGAGTGGTGGTGGTATTGATGTGCATGACTATGGTTTTGGTGTGATTGATGGTGACCTTGTGCTCCGTAGTCGATGCCTGTAGCCTGTCCAGGGTGTTTTGTAGCGATGAGTAGTCCGGTGAGGTGTTGTCCACTGTAACCTCCATAGTGCAGTCATCCACGTACTTCCACCTGTGAGGAGTGTCCGATAGAGCGTCGTTGATCAGGATGAGGAAGCACAGTGGTCCCATCTTGGTCCCCTGGGGAACACCGCAGGTGAGGTGTTGGAATGTGGAGACACAACCCTGGTACCTGACTGCCTGACGACGTTCACTCAAGAAATCAGTGAGCCATGAGACCAGGTTGGTGGGCAGCCCTTGTGCAAAGGCCTTGTTGATAACAGTGCAGTGATAAACAAGGTCAAAAGCCTTTCTGAAGTCAACAAGGGCAATGGCTAGTGATGTCTTACGTTTCTCCAGGTAGGTAGGTAGGTATGTATGTATGTATGTATGTATGTATGTATGTAAAATAATGTATATAATTTTTTTTCAGATGCAATGTTGTGGCATTGAAGGTCAACATGATTGGGAAAAATTCGCCTCTGAATTTAATGAAACTGGCTATAAAATTCCAAAGTCTTGCTGTAAGGATATAACCTCGTATAGTTTGGTGAGTACAGTACCAACCTAGCTGTTACTTTCCTTCAGGTACCGAATGGATATCATGACCTGTATTCCTATGACTTTTCTAATTTTTTCCTCCCAATTAAAGAGAAGTTAATCTACAAAGCATTAGATTTCTGAATCTTCAGGATGTGTAGGTCAGTGACGCAGTAGAGACTGAGATAGAGGCAGACCTGCATTCCAAGACAGACCGTAAAAATAGACCAATCACAATAATATACCGACACGACAGCGTAGTTATAGGTCAGGTTAGGGCCAGTTCTTGGGTAGATGCTGAGGTGCTTATCACCCAGACTCGCCAGCAGAGATTTCCCCGGAGCTCAGGATAATGTTAAAAATGGCATTGTGCAATAAAGCAAATTGCATTGGAAATTCACTATACTGTATTGCAATACTCGGTGCATAATATAAAACACTGCTCAAGAACATTAAAGAACATAGGAAATCTCTAACACTGTTTTGTGGTCAACCTGTCCCAACTCGGGTAGCGGGTAAGCGGTCGAGGCCTTTGTTACTTTTCTATGGTCATCGTTCAGTGTTCGTATCGTTGGAAGCAGAGTACTCGGATTACATAAGCCCGGGAGGCTGAACTAGTGCAGAGGCAAGCACGCCGACTTCCGCCTCTGGTAAAGGCAAGGCTTCGAAGAAGACTGTGTCAGGAGACGAAAGTTATGCATTGTTAAGCTGTAGGCTTATTATCGTGGCGACTATTGAATTATTTTGTTTTTATTTAATAGGTGGATCTTTTTTTTGTTACACGTGTGTTGGACAGGCCAAGAATGTATCTTATTGAGACCATGTTGAAATGATCCCTGTTTACATTAATTCGGTTAGCGTTTTCAGGGATGCAACCCTATCATAAATAGAGGGACACCTGTATTGTTTGAGTTTTGGGGGTTGCAATTACCAAGTGACAGTTAGCAACTACTGTTCACACTGGTCAAAAACTAAACTAATTTTAAGAGATTTTTTTTTACGCCAAACAAAATTTTTTAATTATTTATTTACTTAAAAACTTGCATTTTGAGATTCTAAAGGCAAAGAAACACTTGCAACCCTTTAAAGATTTTTGGCGTATTAGACAATCTCACGAAGAATTAAAAATCTTAATACAGTACACATACTGAAAGTGGCTGTAGTGATATTTAGGGGAAAACATGAAATGTGTACAGTCGGCAAAAAAAAATTTCTGCGTCCCTTGGTCTGATGGCCTCTGCAACGATCACTGACTGAGCCATGTTAATTTTGTAAGGTTGGTAATTCTGGTTGTGTGATGCATTGTATAACCAGTATGGTGTATTTCTTATGCCACGTGTAGTTAATACAGAGAAATTAACAGGAATCACCCGCGTAAATGAGTGCTGTTCAGAATTCTTGGTCCGGTGTCATATTGTATAACACCATAAAGGTGCACAATATATTTTTTGACTACATATAAATGCCTTGTATACCGGTATACAGTAGGTAATGGTAAGTTCAGGTTAGGTAATAATCTGCCACCTTGGATGAAAAATAAAATTAAATTCAGCATAGCTAAAGAGAAATGATACAAGTTATTAATTAATACTGGCATAGCACTGTACAAAGCAAGCAGAAAAAGAACCAAAAAAAATTAATGAATTCCCATACATTACATACAAACAAATTCAGTGAACATCATACATAACAAGCTGCAAAATAGTTACCAATTCCTGCTCCATTGTCTGCTTCCTCTATCCTCGTATTTCTTCTGACGGTGGTAACCAACTTTTTACTTTCTGTACCAATGTTTATGTTGCATTTGAACCGTGTGGTATTGTAAAAATTAAGACTAGAAAAATTAAAATTGGATAATTAGCAGAAGGGCATTGCAATTAACGTCTTGGTGTTCTCGTAGTAGAGCGCTATGCCATTGATTAAAAATTAAGATGTGAAACCACTTTACTGTGTTGTCTTGTGGTCTACTGTATGTCGCTTGGTGTATTTTGCTGTTTTGCTAGTCAGTGCAAATGGCGGTGTATGTTAAAATTTCCTACTTCATTCAACTAATATTTTTTTACTTTTTTTTCTCTAAATTTTTTTATTAGACTTGCGGGGGTCCCTTCTGGCGTAGGGCCTGGGTCATGCCCCCCCCCCCCCTTCCTCCCTAATTACAACGCAAAATTAATCAATTGGCTGTTTACCAATAATACCTGTGATAATCTTAAGTTGATAATATTTTGTTGTTTTCAGGTGGAGGAATGCCAGCAAAACCCAAATGAGGAGAACTCACACATTGAAGGCTGTTTTTCGAAAGCTATTAGTTTTGTCACGAAACACTCACGCATCATAGGGAGCGTTGGTGTCAGTATCGCAATGATCTTGGTAAGTAAGACTTTTTTTATATAATTCTGAGGGTCACACAACAAGTCGCAGGTACTTTAACGGACAGTGTTCGGTGGATTTGGTATCCTGTGTCGCACTAGATTAACCCGTTATAGTACATCCTTCTTTCTTCACACAGCCAAACTTAGGAATGCTCTGCCTTCTTCCGTTTTTCCACACTCATATAATCTATCTCACTTCAAAAAGCTTGGTTTCCGGCATCTTTTTGTGTATATTAATGTAATCTTTAATTTTTTTTTTACCTGTGTCTGGGTGGGCTATTCCCCGTAAAAAAAAACGCGGGCTGAGTTCTGACGAGGCTTTATGAATTGAGATGCGTAGTTCAGCAATTTTTTTTTTTTTGGGGGATAATTCATGTGAGAAACCGTCTTGCCTGCATGAAAAGGACTGGTTGCAGAAACTAGCAACCTTGTCAAATATTTTTTCGGCTTTGAACGAATTTAATTTGTCACCAATGCCAGTGTTCAACACAAGACAAGGTTGAAGCAATGATTAAAGAACTGACATTCTGGTCAAGCTGCGTGAATGTAAATTCCCTTCACTGCTTTTCAACGCTACAAGACAATTGAAATCCATGAATGTCCTAGATTCGCATGTGAAAGGCTTAATAACAACACTTCAAGCAACTGAGCTAGCAGCTAGGAAGTTACCATGTCATCAGGGACACGTCTCCGAAGTGGATACGCAATCCATTTGTAGTCCCCCCCAGTCCCACATCTGTCATATCACGAACAGGAGCAACTGCTGGAGTTATCGTCCGATGAAGGACTACAAATACAATTCGTGCAAAAACCACTTGTGGATTTCTGGGCAGGAGTCACGGAAGAGTATCCATCGAGAGCCTCGAGTGTATTGATGCCCTTTGCTACTACGTACTTGTGTGAGGTCGGTTTTTCTGCGCTGGCAGCAGTGAAGACGAAGTATCGTCAGAGGTCAGATGCTGAGAAAGACTTAGTGAAACTGGGCTCAATTGCTCCCAGCTTCACTAACCTTTGTGCTGAAATGCAGGCACATTCTTCACATGAATAGGTAAGTAGCAATATACCAATATTCATGTTCCGAAGACGTCATAACATTGGTTGTTTGAAATGTTCATTTATAGTGCAGTGTTTATATAATTGTTACAATGACAAGTGATAGGGGTGTGCTAACTCTGTCCAAGTTTGGAGTGGGGTGCGTGATACAGGGAAAGTGCAGATAATAACGTTGTGACTTGTTCGTGGCCTTCATTGACCTTACTAAGGCTGTCCAACAAAATTCATCGCCATTGTGAGGCAACTCCACGATGGCATGACGGCTTAGCAAATATCAGGGACTTGACGGGGTATTGCGAACTATTTTTTTTGTAGATCAATATCCTTAAATTTGACCCTTCCCTTCACGGTACATCATTTACTGACGTTTTTTATACACCATCCTTTTTTTATATAGCTTTTTTCTTCTAAATTCTGCATTTGAATAAGCAAATAACATACAACACAGTATATTGAACTTTAAGAATACCTCCATAATAAAGGAAACGCTTTTTAATATTTACTTAAAAGGATTTATTTAAATATTACTGCATTACACAATAACATCACAATATTTAACAGGAAACTAAATTTCTTCATTGTATTTCAGATTTTTGGACTCTTCTCGTCTCTTGCTCTGGTCAAGATGATCGACTCTAGATACGACTCGGTCTAAAATATTGACTCCATTTGTTTCTGCTCCAATAGTACACAGTACTTATTTTAACGAATAGTTAAAAAAAACATTAAATGGAGTGAGAAAATAATTCGGGTTGACATTTTTTCCTGGTGGATATATTCAACAGCACTTGGAGAAGTTTTGCACTGGATTCAGGCTGAGGAAGACTTGAGAACGAAGCATCTAGTTATTCAGATTTTATTGTATGCTTTTTATTATTTTAAAATTTTATTGTGAAAAGGAGCGTTTTACATGTAAATAACTACCAGATAGTCCAGGCCATATGGCGTAAAGTGTACTTTTGCAAACTAATATCTGGTTTTCATTTGTAAATTTTAGTAACCTT
The DNA here is from genome assembly GCF_018991925.1 of Homarus americanus. NCBI lineage: Eukaryota > Metazoa > Arthropoda > Malacostraca > Decapoda > Nephropidae > Homarus > Homarus americanus. The sequence goes on from NW_024750697.1 coordinate 342,699, forward strand.
GTTCCTTTCCGATTCTCATTGAACTTGTGAGTGTTTTTCATCTACACAGTTGTACAGTTTTGAATGTTTAAGGAAATAAATTAGAATCAACAGTTTGACTTATCAGTCCAGAACATTATTTTTTAAATAAAACTGAAGACTTCCACATTAAAAATGTTTTAATGGTTATTTAAAAAAATTCTACAACGAAAAGCGAGTCGGGATCATTGCCGTCATTGTTAGAGGGCATGACTGTCCAAATTTATTTATAATAGTCATGTTGTAGTACTTCAGTGAACAACACTAATAATTATTTATGGCTGGATTTTATTTATTATTATTTACAATAGTTGAAAAGTGCCTAGTATATTTCCCTCCCCATGACCTGTATTGTACTACCAGGTGGGTATTAGTATTTGTATAATGATTGTCCTCACATTGGGGATATTTAACTGCCCATCATATGCTTCGATAACTAATCATTGGCTTGGTGCTGCAGTCATGTTCTTTGTCTCAAGCTATTGTGTAGTGTTTTCTTTTATAATTAAAAATTTTCTCCAATACGGTTTTTTTTATCTAAATCATCCATTGCTTTTCTATGAAAGATAAGTCCATTGTAAACATACTGTAGGAATAGATCGAGTGTTGTGCCCTCTGGCTTATCTGTCCACATTATAAAAGAGCAGGTGCATACTTCAGCGTAAGCAATAAATGTAAGTATCTGTTTCATCAAAGTATTTTCATAGTTTAATGCACCTTATGCATTATAGATAAGTATTGGGTCAGTTATTAAATAAACAGCTCCTGACAGGCTTTTACCAGTACTCTACAGTAGTTAATAATTTAGTTTTTTATGAAATGTTATAAATAAAATTTTAAGTCCTCGTACTAAAGTTTGCCACCATGCTCAAGTGGTTGTCATTGTACTGTACTCGAGACTAAAATTAATAGGTAGCAATTATAACTTTCCTTAATATTAAAGCATAATATTTAATGAAAGGATTAAAATTTATGAAAATATCGCATGAAAGTCAAATGACAGAGCAAAAGTCCAGAGTCTAGATTGTCTCCAATGAAAATTCCTCGTAATTTGAGGAATTATACAGGCCCGGGTTCGCGTTGAAGGCTCTATATCTCTTGTTCAAGAAATGAACCTCGGCATCCCTCAAGGTGGAGTCCTGAGTCCTACGTTGTTTAACACTCATGCACTTCATTGCATCTCTCCCGTGGCCGACAGAAGTTGACCACTCGGGATATGCCGACGATGTCCTCCAAGCCCCTGACTACCTCAGCATGCAGGAAGCCATTGATCTGGTTTCCAGAGTGTGAGTCACTTGGTTTCCTTCTTTCAGCTGCGAAAACAAAAGCCATGTGGCACGGTCGTGTTGTACCTCCCTTCTCTTATCAGGGAAGCCCCTGGACTGGGTTAATGAGAAAAAATACCTGGGTGAGTATGTAACTCTCACACGTTGTCAGATCCCTGGAGTCCGCTATCTTCGAGACATGCTTTCGGCGTCTCGCTCCACACACTACCATGTGCAAGGGTTCCCTTGGTGCCACCATCTCTGTACTTATCACCATGTACAAGTCATTTGTCCATTCCTGTGTTGATTACGCCGTCCCTGCCCTCGTCAACATTAGTCGGACTGCTGTCGACCGTCTCGAAGTTATCCAGAGGAAAGCTGCTCGTATCATCCTTGGGGCTCTTCAGTGGACACGCTCTACTTCTCTATATACCAAACTTGGTTTTTCTCCCTTACAGGATTGTGTCCAGGAGTTTTAGCTAAAAACTACCGTTTCCATTCTACTGGATCCTCGGGGCAACTATGTCCAAGCTGTCCGAGGCCGACCTCCATCCAGAAGACAGTGGCGAGGGTCACTCATCCGAGCCCTTCAGGAACACGACCTCCTGCCTGATATTGTCACCCCTGCTGTTGGTTAGTCTCCTCCCTGGCTGGATTTTCAACCTGAAGTGATTGCCCTCGGTGGACCGCTCCCGAAATCCCACGTAAACCCTGTTATTCTCTGCAAATCCCACCTCTCCAGGATCACCCACTGGTCCCCAGGTAGGGTCGTCCTCTACACTGATGGTTCTGTTGACCCCGCTACAGGTCGGGCCGGGGCTGGTGTCTACATCTCCCGTCCTGATGCCCCTGAGCCTATCAAACTGTCTCAAGAGTTTCTCACGGGGCATCCTCCATTCAGGCGGAACTAATAGCCCTCCTTGCTGCCCTTCTCGCCGAGGAAGAAGCCGATGGTTTCTGCCCCCTGCTTGTCTGCTGCGATTCCAGGTCTGCTCTCGACGGGATCTCATTGGATCAGGGGGGAAATAAGGATCTCATTCTCCGAATACGAGGGTTAACATCCACACTTCAGGATGCAGGCCGTCCTGTGACATTCCTATGGATACCCAGTCATGTCGATATCTTGGGGAATGAGACAGCAGATGGCCTTGTCAAGACTGGCTGTAACAAGGCCACACCTGACTACGTTGTTCCTCGACCACTTTTACTGTGGATGGGACAGAGTCGGAAAAGGGCTGGTATCCTCCCATGTGTGTGTCCCCTCTGTCCTGGAACCCACCACCTAACTGGATGTTTCAAGTTTCTGGCTCAGACTTTACCGACAAGAATCGAAACGGTAAAGCTTCATCTTTCTAAAGGGTTCACACATGGTCGTGGAGTATAGAACGGGTTTCCAATGTAACTTTGACGGATGTTGCATTTTAGCGACACGTCAAAACAGTTACTCGCAGACTTTAATCGGGGAAGTGCTAGGCAAGACACTCATGGGGTACAAGCGTAAAAGGCACGAGGACGATAGCCAAATAAATGCACGCTTGGAAGAATCTATTGGGAGAGCATACCTTACGAACACCGACCGATCTCGTGGTATAAAGCGGGAGCCATACGGTGATGCAAAAGACATACGCTAATCTCGATCACAACATTACCAGGGTGGTGAGGTCCCTGTAAAGATGCAACAAAATGACTGCGTAACGTGTCTGCCGACCGCTGCAGAAATAAATACATCAGGGAGGAAAAGAAACCTTACTTATGAAAACCAATTGCAAAACGGGCAAGTAAAACCTCACCATTCCGGCTAACCATGGAGGCACACTCGCTGCAATTAAGATAAAATATCCTTGTTTTATTGTATTGGTAAAATTTTAAATTAAACTTTCTAATCCTAATTTAATATTGTCTTCAGTGCTAATCTACAGGAGCAATTTAGTTGGGTTAGTCATTTTGACCATAAATTTCAGGTAGCAAAAAATATCCTTACAGTCTAACAGAGATGTAGGGCTGCAATTCAACATCATTCGATACGAGTATACTTGTACAGAAAAAAAGGTTAGCAACACGGATACATCACAATAGTAGACCTTTTGTCATTTGCTTATACCAGGGTATTCCATTGAATCAATGCATAGACTATTCTCGGTTAATAATTATTTCGAATTTGTTAGTGGTGAAATTATTTAGAACTCCGGTATAAATCAATATTTTTATTTTTTTTGACATTATATGTCTTTGATCTCGCTCAACAGTAAACCTGACGTGTCTCCAGTTAAGAACATTCAGCTGTAATCAAGAGTAATGAATACACTGTACCGAGTGTGGCAGAAGAAATATCTTTGTTCATCATAAGATCAAGATAATTAGGTAATAAACTGCTGTTGTGCTGTCGCCAGTGACTACACAAAGTTTTATAATATTTTCCGCTTATAAAGGTTTCTACTGAGTGGGTCATGTTTGCCAACAGTAGTTACTTTGTTAATATTACTCATTACGGAAAAGTTGAATTTCTTGAGATCAAACAAAAATAACTATTATAAGGCTCTTAACTATATATAATAAAAAACAAACTTAAATATACAAACATTTATTGGAGTATACAGAGTGCATGTAATATTGCATCATTTAATTATACAAACAACGGAAATTGGATTTAGTGGTCCCGGATTCTAAAACCATTCTGAAGGTCCTACTGATACATTAAAATACAAAAGGTAAGAAATATTTGTCATGTAAAATACAGACGTTATTGGTACAGTACAATAATGCTTGTGATCACATAACGTCTACATCATTCTTCTTCTATAGTGAATGAAGACTTGAGAGTTGCCACATCATCCAGGTTTCCAAATCTCCCATGCTATCCAGTCAAATTTCAGAGATGGTATGATATTAACTTTCAGTGGCCTGTAGAGACCAAACCTTATTAGTGACCATTAAACTAAAGACGAATTTAATGCGACCAAAGTCAAGGGAACTTACTGACGAGATATTAAACTCATTTGGATGTCTTAGTACACGTCACCTTACATTACTAACTTTTCTCATAAAAATAATCTTAACATTTATCTGTGACAAACGGATGATTCTGTAACCTTGACACTTAAAGGAAGAGATAGGTGAATAAATAAAAGAGAGAGAGAGAGATAAGATGCCCAGAAGGTAGTGCCAAGGAATACAAGTAAGGAGGGAATGAAACATTTGGAAGAGCCAACGCTTGAAAGCAGCGGACATCATGTGGAATGAATATTGCAGGTCCTGTGCTAACCTTCCAACCTTTATTCGTTTGGGATACTAAACTGATGCCAAAATGATAAGTACAAATTCTGTATAAAATTTACAAAGACTAAGGAATTATAATATGCAATATATAAATTACGTACAAATATAGATTATGATTGTGCTCACTCACACACGTGCATAAATACGATAAATTTTGTTATACATACACATTCATACATACCTACTAACATATACACACAACATACACACTTTCTTGAAAATATATTTAACATTGTCTGTCATTAACACAATCAGCGTAATGTAAACCCTTACAGTTTCTTCAGAAGCTGATGATAAGCCAACAGTAGCTTCAAAGGAAACTAATTTGAGGCGGTATATGGCAACACATTAATATCATCATGATGTATGTGGGACAGCCGCTACATATTTAGAACAATAAAAACATTATTTTAGTTGGTTAGGATAATGTAGTCTAAATTAATAAATACCGAGCCTCTGTAACCATCAAAAGTACTTCTCATGTGCTTTACAATTTGGTTTGTGGCTATATAGTATGATTAGTGGCTTTACAATGATAAAAAATGCGAGTATTTAATGATATAAGTAAGTTTACTGTTATCTGTTGTAAAGAAGACCACTGATGCAATACTATAACCAAGAACTGGTAGTAATGTTTTATTTTCTACCCATAGTGTTGAACGTTAATATTTGTGTCTACGGTTATAATCTCAGGTGTTAATTTCTTAGATGAAATAATGCGAGTCCAATTTGTTTACTCCATTTCATGGCTTACTGTACCAGATTATTCCTTACATTTATGTCTATGTCCAAAGAGAGCCACCAGACTGGTACCTGCCACTTCGGTACCTCGGTTATCCAGAGAGATTAGAGCGCCTGCAACTGCCAAGCTTATATTACAGTCGGGCAAGAGGTGACCTAATTGAGGTGTATTAACATCTCAAAGGGCACTACTCAGTCGAGTGACCATACCTAGAGGTGGCGGACGCCGGCCACACAAGGGGTCGCAGCTCAAGGTAGAAGAAGCCACAAGTCTAGAAAACAGTGAGTGCAAACTTTTTCGGAGTGAGAATTGTGAACTCTTGGAACAGTCTGCCAGAATTTTGTGACGGAACCGAGTGTGAGCTGTTTCAAGACCAGACTTGACCAACACTGGAGCAGGTTCAGATACATTCAGGAGCCAGTGCAAGCCCAGTACTTGCCAACAGTGCGTAACGGAGACATGACCGATCGCTCAAGCGGCTAACGAGCTTATCAGTGTTGAAGAGGATGAAAAAATAAAATAAAATTACAGCTTCTCAGGCTTTCTCACAACCTCCTAGGCTACACCAAATCTTTTCAGCCTTCTCACAACCTCCTGGGCTACATCAAAGCTCCCTAGGCCACCTCATAACCTACACCAAAGTATCACTGGTCTCCTCATAACCTCCAAGGCTATATCAAAGCTTCCTAGGCTCCCTGAAAACCATTTAGGTTACACCAGAACTTTTTAGGCATCCCATAGCCTCCTGGGCAACACCACAGAATCCTAGACCTCATCATAACTGGTGAAACTACAACACAGTTCATATGACAGCACATTGATGTTTTACGAGTATTTTACATATAATAAAACATAACATGTACTGTTTAAGTATTTTATAATTTCACATTACCTTCCTGAAAACCCCCGAGTTTACTCTCATAATATTTTTAAATGTTGTTAGAAAAGCGTAATTACTAAGCTTGTTACACATTGTTGAAGTACAGTAAGAACATTATAACAACGACCTATCAGCCTTGTATCCGAGACTTGCTAGGTAATAAAATGTAGTTTTCCAGATTAAGAAAATTTTCTAATAAAACAACTTAAAGTTAATATTAATTTCCACGGGTCACACAGATATGGAACACGTTGTCACTGCAAACTTACCTTGACCCTGAGTTTTAACAGTAGTTGTCATTAATCTCAAATATCTCGTGTAACATCGACCTTGACTTGGGGAAAGTTGATATCATACTTCTGTTTCCAAAGTTGTAAAACTTTAGTCTTATTGTTAAGGACTCGGGCACTGTGAATCTGTCAGCTACTCTGCCTATAAATATTTTTGACAGAGATATTGACTTAGCATATATAAATATAGTTAATGTGTCATATAGTATATCAATCAACCAGAAGATGTGGGCTACAGCATTTAATTCCTGATGTTCTTAAGAACTTAATTAAGATAAGAGCCATGAATGCCATCCTTCACAATTAACAATATATTAAACACCTTTAACTCCCAGATAAAGTGTGACCCCTCAAGACATTAAAATACAAAACATCCACAAACAAACACAACCCGGGAGCAAGAGACACTATACACTACGGCACTGCCATGGTTCACCTTCCTCTCGCATGTCACCTCATTATCTATTTACAAAAATATAATTTCACAAAAAACTTTTAGGAAATACAAAATCTACAAGGCTGCAGTGTTCAAGGAAGGATCCAGTGATATACTGGATCATCCCTCACCTGGAAGTACTCTGTGTAGGAGAAATGTGAGGGGGGAGGATCCAGCAGTACTGTGAGGGGAGGATCCAGGTGAAATGTGAGGGGGGAGGATCCAGGAGTACTGTGAGGGGAGGATCCAGGTGAAATGTGAGGGGGGAGGATCCAGGAGTACTGTGAGGGGAGGATCCAGGTGAAATGTGAGGGGGGAGGATCCAGGAGTACTGTGAGGGGAGGATCCAGCAGTACTGTGAGGGGAGGATCCAGCAGTACTGTGAGGGGAGGATCCAGCAGTACTGTGAGCGGAAGTTCCAGGAGTACTGTGAGGGGAGGATCCACTACTGTGAGGGGAGGATCCAGCAGTACTGTGAGGGGAGGATCCAGCAGTACTGTGAGCGGAAGTTGGATCCACTCTTTATCGCTGCCTAGTGTGTTATCAAAACCGCAGACCAGAAAAGGTCGGTCTCCAGAGGAAAATTTGCTTAGTACAATGTATATAACATATGAAAATATATGTCTAGTTGTGTAATAAGAAGCGGTTATACGTCCTCCATATAAAGAGCTGTTACTTGTAGGTGGATGGAAAGAAGAAGTAATGAAGGATGTGTCATAGCCAAGAAGTGCAAGAAATGAAGGAGGTGACTAATGGCAAGGTTTTTGAGACTGGGAGGAAGGATAGATGGGATGTAATTTAAACATTAATCATGGAAATTACAGGAGAAAAGAGAGAAGTGAACGGATGAATCGTCTAATATGAGAGGGAGGCTGAGGTGAGACTAGGAACTGGTTGATGATGGGTATTTAATTAATAGTTATAAGTGGGAGTGTGGAGTGCATCTCAACAAGTAAGAAGAAAGCGAACTTGGCTGATGAAAGAAATATAATAGAGGTGTGAATGAGTCGAAAAGAGTGAGCCTAGTTTTTTAATGTGTCAAATACAGTGCTAGGTATTTAATGGTTCCAAGGGAGATTACTGGAAAGAATAATTTTCTATGTAACTGAAAAATCGTGTTAATGATCAGGTTTGTTAGAGGCTATAAGATTCACCTTTTAGGGGTTATTTGTTCCTCTATGCTATGGTCCAGAGATGTGGCTGAAGGTGGGTGATTTACCGAGAGACTTAACTGGACATGGACATTAAGAGAAGCAAAAGTTTGTGGAATGTCTGTGATGGAAACCATATTAATGTTCTTCAGGGGGTTTCAATAATTGTTAGTTTATAACAGATCAATAAACGACTCTGGTGGTGATCGAGTTGAGGTCTATAGAGGGACGACAGCTGGAGAAATGGTTTAAGACGTAGTAAATATTCAAAATGAGAGAATAATTTTTTTTGGATGAAGGGTGGAATACCGTCAAGCTCGAAGCCTTTGGGTGGTTGATGCTAGATATACTTCAACATAAAACACTTTTAGGTATGAATGGTTACAAGAAAGGGTGGGGGTGAATTTAAGGCAAGTACTGGAGAGGCATTGTTACCAGGTTCAAAAGTTGTATATCAGGTAAACACATAATCTAGTACTGGTTTTATTTTGAGTTGTGGTGGCAATTATGAGATCAGCACGGGTGAGAAAAAATATGGACGAATTGGAGATGTTGTGAAAGGCTATGACTGATAGCAAGGAAAATTAGTGTTTTAGAGAGGAAGAAATATTTATTTTCTTTGTTGGTTGTATGTATGTACATTATATTTGAGAGAGGCGGTGCGTGTGTTGTGAGTCCATTGGTTTCACTGATGTTCAGGGTTTGATGAAGGTTTGTTTGAATTTATATATCAAAATATGTGGTGTATGTGTGTGAGTGTGTGTGTGTGTGCATGCGTGTGTGTGTGTGTGTGTGTGTGTACGCGTGTGTATGCGTGTGTGTGTTGTTACAACCGTGTCGTATTTTTCTATTTTTTTTTATATAACATGGTTCCATATTCATCCTGTAATGATGTGTTGTATTTACTATTATATAATCTAGTCACCTTAACCCTGTGCTGTTAAGGTTTTAACTGTTATTATTTGTTCAAACCCATTTAGTATTGTAACAAGCATTCTTTGTTTCTCTACGACCATCTGCATCGTTAAACGACCCACCGGCTGGTCGTGTGGCGGGAGCCGACCTTATATATAGGACCCACCAACTGCCGGAGTTAGTTGAGTCCTCTTGTCATACAGTTCACATCCTTTGAGTGACACTCGTCACCTGTTATTTATACCTAATTTATTTGTGTTGTTCCTGTCGCCACCAATGTGGTATATCTATGTGAGTACCTATTTATGTCTTCATTTATGTCCATCAGTATTTGTTTAGTTACATATAAGTAATTCAGTGTTGTTTCACGTTAGTTAATTTCAGTGTTAGTTTTTATGTTTATGCAGTGTTAACGTAATCCAATGCCTTATTTTTATTCTTTTGATGTTTCATTGTTTAGTATCATTTGTGTCTTAAAAGTTTCGATGGTGAATCAATTTGTTGTGACGGCCAAGGAGGCTCTTTTTTGTGTTAATATTTAATTAATTAAATTCTTAAAGATTTACTTTATTTATTTTTATTTATTTTAATTTACTTCACTTTTTTTGTCTGGTTACGTCTAGAACCTGGATATTTTTAAGAGACGGCGTAACAGTGTGTGTATGTGTGTATGTATGATTGTGTGTGTGTGTGTGTGTGTGTGTGTGTGTGTGTGTGTGTGTGTGTTCGCGCGCGCAAAGACCATCATACAACAATTTACAATTATGCTTTTACATAGATGGATATAGTAGAAAACTAATTTTTACATAATATGACGGGTTAATATTTAATATCTCAGAAATTACACGTACTCTCTCCCAAAAAACTATCGGGCCCTTTTCTCATCGATACAATGTGTCACATTGGACGAATATTTCCGGTCACTAATTGTGATTCGTGCAATATGTTGCCTTCCTAGTATCTCTGAGGGGAGGGGGCGTCGGTGGTAGAGCGGTACCGCTCTTGCCTCGCAAGCAAGATGTCACGGGTTCGATTCCTGGGCCGGTGGAAAGTTGTTTGGACACACTTCCTAGCCCCCCCTTGGTCCCTGTTCACCTAGCAGTAAAGTAGGCACCTGTTGTAAATTGGAAAGTTGCGAATTCGTATTCTGGGAAAGTTGTTGGAGCTTCCAATAACTTGCTTCCCAGATGGGCGCTGTAAGCGCTTCACTTTGCACAGGATGTAGGGGGGTGCCCAATAAACTAAAAAAGTGTCTCTGAGGTTGCCAGTTATTATTTCTGGCATTTGTTGTAATTATGGTGAATCACCGTGCTCCATCTTTAGTAGAATAATATAATGATATTAATGTAGTGCAAATATGTCGACGGCAGTCAAATAGTGGGTGTTTTCTGCTGGAAATCCATGACCAACACCAGTACCCATGACTCCTTGGAAAACACAGATTGCACCGACAGACATGGAGAAACGTAATTTTCCGAATAACAGTACTGTATACTGTAGCTATAAATCAATGTTTGTTAGCTATCTTCTTGTTGCTTAGGCCTCGTGTTGCCTGTGATGTCTCCATAGTGACTGTCAATCCTATGGGAGGACTTGGCGCTATCGTCTCGTAGTGTGTATCAGATAATGTTCCGTTGCTAGCACGAATCAAGGAGATGATACGTTATATTCATAATTGTTACATCATCAATTGAGGTAGAAATGCAGGAATATTTAAATACAGCAAATCATAATGTCATTGTAATTGGATATGGCATCATAATACACCTGTAATTACTAGATTTGCAAATGAATGTAATATCGGATCACAGTGTTTCATATTTCGTTCGAAGCGATTCTATTGTAACCTTGGTTCATGAATACGTATATAGTAACGTTATATTCCTATTTGGCAACTAATCCCCTGGAGCTGAAATAGTATCGAAGGTTCATAAATCAGCGGAGTTACTCGAGACGTTATTGGTTTTGTAAATGGTATCACAATTCATCCTATTTCATTACATTATGTAGATAATACGTGCTGTAGGTGGTATACAGCAGATGTCATAGATATTATCAGGTGAAAGAAGAAAAAACGAAAGGTGTAACTCGCAACCAGAAATACCAACCGAACCTCGACTGTTGTGCAGGTGTTACTGTGTTCATTTCCAAATACATCGAGCCGGGGAAGCCGATTCTTTTTGGGGAGAGTGTGCATAGATAATACATCTTGTATATATCAATAGATGATACACATTGTACATGTCATTAAGTAAAGTAATACACATTGTACATATCAATAAACCAAACATTTTCAACATATCATTCGATAATACATGTTGTACATAATCATTAATCATACAAGTTGCACATATGAATATATATCGTTTTTCATTAGAAACGTTATATTTAAGTCGTACAAACAATAATAGTCAGTGTAGGCATTACACTGATTAATTTCCATGATAATTTTTGTGGTTAGCGATTTTCAGTTATGTTGTCTTGTTTTAAGTTTTATTACCATGAAATATTAAAAAATCAACAAACTATTTCTGATGAAAGTATCTGTACAAACTAATGACCATAGGTAACACACACTGGCTATATGTTTGAACAAGTGGGTGATAGAGTATGGGGTCTCAGGTCTTCTCTGGGGGTGGAGGTGGCGGAGGTTCTCGACAAAAGCAAAACTTACGCAGGTTTGGGAAAGTGTTCATGATACAATGGGCCTGTTCTCCATACTTGTTGGTGCGGCTCACGTCCTCTATCTGTAAATTACACTTTGTTGTTAATATTTTCCACATTCTTCACTCATTTCTTAAAATTCAAGAGTCCGCATGGGTCTCTTGTAAATAAGACTTGGCACCAGGGCCGGATTCAGGAGTGGGCAAAGTGGACAGCTGCCCAGGGGCCTCCACAATCTGGGGGCCTCCACATGTGCGGTAGTAGCTATATCAGGGCTGGTCGACTTGAAACCACATGAATGGCTCCAGTCATGTCTCACTTTTGTGTGTGTGTTGGGAAGTTGTACACTATCAATAAATATACAGTTAATTAAAAATTTCCCAATGTTCTAATTTCCTCAATATAACTGCATATGGCTTCAAAATTCTCCAAAGAAGTGTTCAAATTTCAAAATTTTCCCGGGGGGCTTACAGCGCCCCCCGGAACTCCCAGATGTTTAGGCTCGCTTCACTCGCCACCCCACCCTCTTGGGTAGTTATAATGAGGGGGGCCTCCACAAAGAGGCTGCCCATGGGCCTCCACAAGTATAAATCCGGCACTATGTGGCACTGTTTTCATAATGAAGTTGACATCTTATCATTCATATTAAATAAATTGTTTATCTAAAACTTATTAACTGTTAGCTCTTTATTATATCCACCATTTTTGTTAACCTTCAAAATGTGTTTATACACATGTCTGATTTAATAATTGTTTAAACTATTACCAATATTGAAAATCTGAGCATAATCCCTTGAGAAAAACATCTCTGCCGGATTTGTCTATAGTGGCGTCCAGGCCAACAGTATACAAACCTGTTGAGAACTTCCTTGTTACCTCTCCTCATTTCTCCCTACAGGAGAATTTCTCTCGTATATTTTTATTTATCTGCCTGAGCAAGTATGGGAACTTATTGTACCTTAACGTGGAAGGAAAATCTCTCCTTGAAAAAGACTGCAAAAGATCCCATTAATGGAGAAGTTGATCAACTAAAAATGTAAGCAAGAGAACCCATCTTGACAGAGAACGTGTCTAGCCTTAACCCGTGGGAAAGATAACCTACCTTGACAGAGAAGGTGTCCTGTCTGATGTTGTAGGAGAGAGAGGCCTCGAAGTGGGCTTGTCCAGGGACGGTGAGAACGTGTACCTGATACACCACCTCAGTTACCTGTGTCTCGTCAGTCATGTCGGGCACGAAACCGTCCACGTCGGCGTTCTTCTTGAAGGACAGCAATCCTATCAAGATGACCAGGATTAAGATGAGGCGATACAGGTAAGGGATAGTGAGAAAGGTGGGGGATGCCGAGGAAGGTGGGGAATGCCGAGGAAGTTGGGGAATGCCGAGGAAGGTGAGGGGTACCGAGGAAGGTGAGGGGTACCGGGGAAGGTGATGGGTACCGAGGAAGGTGATGGGTACCGAGGAAGGTGAGGGGTACCGGGGAAGGTGAGGGGTACCGGGGAAGGTGATGGGTACCGGGGAAGGTGAGGGGTACCGGGGAAGGTGAGGGGTACCGAGGAAGGTGGGGTACCGAGGAAGGTGAGGGGTACTGGGGAAGGTGAGGGGTACCGAGGAAGGTGAGGGGTACGGGGAAGGTGAGGGGTACCGGGGAAGGTGAGGGGGGGAAGGTGAGGGGTACTGAGGAGGAAGGTGAGGGGTACCGAGGAAGGTGATGGGTACCGAGGAAGGTGAGGGGTACCGAGGAAGGTGAGGGGTACCGGGGAAGGTGAGGGGTACCGAGGAAGGTGAGGGGTACCGGGGAAGGTGAGGAATACTGAGAAAGGTAGTGGGTACTGTTAAACACAAAAACACTGACCAGTGGAAAGTAGTGAAGAAAAGGGCAACTAGACGGGTACTGAGGAAGATAAATATAGCAGCTAAATGTTTAAAGTCATTTATTCCTCTGAAGGACGAAATGGATGTTAAGAAATTTAAGGATAAAGCGGACATAGAAGGAAAGGAAACTGAAATTGTTGGAGATTGTGCCTTCTGTGGCAGGGACAGGAGTAGTAGGATAAGGGCGTGTTTTCCAGGAGCTGGGGTGTGTGACGTAGTAGATATGATGGACAATATCATGTCTGGTAATGGGAACAAACCTCAATGAAAGAGGCAACGACATTGGCTGGTGTAGGAGTGAAGCCCTCCTAGGTAAATTCAAGGCAGCTATCGAATATATTAGGATTAACAGCGGTATTCCTATCATAAGTGGTGATCTGCATAGCAAGAATTGGCAGTGTTTGGTTGTCAAAGACAGTTGGCATCAACAGCGGACTTGACAAATATCGCTTGACAATATTATTTCAATTCGTTGCCAACTGGGATAGCCTCTACGGCAGAAGGGACCTGTATGCAAGGCATGGGGTACATTTATCTAGAGGAGCTCTCTCGAGAGGGCAGTTGAAAGGATGTTGAAGTGTTTAAATTGCTAAGGGAGCATAAGTGCATGAGGATATATCTCAAGAAAGTGCCTAGTTATCGTGTTGGGAGAATAATATACATATTTAGCTGTCGAACAGAGAAAACTTCATTCATAATGTTGACGTAGAGAGTGAACTAGCAAACAGCGATCACAAGGAAGCGATAATCAAAATAACACAATGTCAGTCGAAGGGAAATTCCCATTAAAGTTCCAGATTTTTCTAGGCTAAAACTTGATGGTTTGAAAGGACAGCATGTGAATCATCAACGTTGCCAGACCATGTAATGAGTAAAATTATAACCAGTTGTTTTAAAATATTCTCCTCGTTCCAGGCTGCCCCGTGCACCTCACATCTCTCCAGTAACTCATGGCGGGAACACACGCTTATCACGTCACGTGAGATCATGTGAGCTCACGAGGCCTTACAACCGTGAAATCGGCAATAGGATTCACGCTTGTCACGTCACTTCACGTGATTTTACAAAGAAAAAAAATTTTCAGCTTAGTCATGAACACGAGAATAATAGCTAATAGTACTTAATAAATTTTAATGTGCTTACTAATACAGAATTGAATGTTATGTTAGTCACTTAAAGTTTATAATATAATTTATTGCACTTTATTAAAAACAAAAAAATTAAATATGTTCACAATTTGAAATGGATGAAACCAGTCAAATACCTATTACCTATGGTCCCTGTAATTAGGTGACTTCGTATAATACAGAACTTCGTGTGCTCGAACAATTTCTCTGAGTAGTTCTTCCTTGTCAAGAGAAGCACTGTAAATAGAACCTCACTCTATCACGCGTCCCACGAATGTGTGCTGGAACAGAAAATGTGAGAGATGAGCTGATAGGGAGCTCACATGATATCACGTGACCAGCAGCCGTGACAGCATTGTCTCCAAGCAATACAATAATACACGTTATTGGCCTGCATACTTATCATGGTCACGTGAGCTCATGTTAGATAGCAATGTGTTCCCGCCTTCAGGGTTGCCAAATCAAAATGTTTTCAACAATATATATCTTACTTCCGGATGAATTTGCAATGATACTAGATAAAGAATTATAACCTATTTTTTGTAGTTTACCTCCACGTTTAATACGCCAACTGTCAATCAACTTCAGGTTGTGTGGATGTACTACACCTGTTCATGGTGGAACGAAGAGATGGTGAATACACATTAGTGTTATTTATAATGTGTTTGCCAACTTTCTGAGAATGTTTTAAGGCAAATTGCTATATAGTAGCTGGAACCCGTGGAACTTCCACGAATTCCCCGACCCCCACCCCCAGACCCTTCCGACCTTCACCTGTAGCCCCCATACCCCAGACCACATACCCATGAGCACCATGTATGATATAGGATGATGTAAGGAAAGTTAAGATTAAGTATTATATACAGTTGGTTGCGATCGAGTGACTCCTCAAGATTTTAGCTATGACAAGTGATCGCGGGCCCTTCGTGCCCGGTGAAAGTTTGAATGCTCGTGCTTGGCTAGCGTACAGCGAATGAGGGTGCGCCAAGTCCGTAGACTTGCATCATTTTCCAGCTTAAATAATATGGTTAATTAATGCCTTCCTAAAGAAACCATCGACATGGGACCAGGTTTGTTCCACTCTACCAATTTTTTGCGATTTTTCCACCAAGTTTGATGAAAAACGATTGTGCCGTTTCGGTTGCCCAGAACAGACAGACAGACAGACAGACAGACAGACAGACAAACACACACCTAGTCCTATAGTATATTAGATACAGCCATGATACAATACTAATTTGTTTTAACCTAGGAGTAATAGAGGTCACTTATCATGAAAAAAAATCACATTTTGATTTTTAGCATGACGTGCTACCCCTCCCCTCCAAAAAATAATAATAACAATAATGTGCCATGGAGCCTTTTGTATTGCCAGCGTTAGCAGTATGTTCCAAAGCACACGCCCGTAAGGAGGCCAGGAAACTGCTTTACCGAGTTTTATGAAACTTGATGACAACACCATGTGGGATCCCTCAAGTGTTTGTAACCACTTTTTGTTTGTTTTAATCAAGTAGCCCATAATTAAAACAATAATGTTGCATTCGACATTCTCAGATGCCAAAAAAGTTATCTAGCTCTCATTTCCGGGTGTTTTGTAGGGTATA
This sequence comes from Homarus americanus, assembly GCF_018991925.1. Taxonomy (NCBI): domain Eukaryota; kingdom Metazoa; phylum Arthropoda; class Malacostraca; order Decapoda; family Nephropidae; genus Homarus; species Homarus americanus. Next base: position 358,940 of record NW_024750697.1, read on the forward strand.
AAGAAGCTAAATGCACAAATCCCATTCGTGTAACAATTTTATATTTGTAGAATTAACACCAACGATTTTCATGCCCGACCTACTCTTCCCAGACCCAACTTTACTCAATAGTATGGTAATATATTTCACGAGGAGCTGTCACGGTGTGTTACAGGCAGACAAGAAACACGCATTCCTGTATTATTGATGCTAATGTTCAATATAATTAAATGCATCAGTTATTTTTTTGGGTCATGAAAGTCGTAAAGGACACAATATTTAGAGACTCCAGGCCATCAACTCCCGAGGTTCACACCTCACTGGGAGTGTAGATTGACAACGCTGACTGTTACAATTGGAAAGACCCCAACTGTACAGTATCTCAAAAAACAATCTGCCAGGATGGGTCAGATGACTTCCGACATGCAACTCGTGATGTCCCGGGAGGGTTGGTAGGCGTGGCTCTGTGGCATACTGATCTTACTACATTTGGTAACCAAACATCATATTAATTCTGCCGAAATAAATACACATTGCATTACTTATGTTAGACTTATACCAAATTAAATACGTCTCAATATCTATCATCCGTGGTCTCATAATGTTTCATATAGAGCAGTGATTCTCAAACGGGAGGCACTTGGCTCCCAGGGGAGGAATTTCAAATCCAAGGGGAGGAATTTTAGCCAGGGGAGGAACTCCAAGCGGGGAAAAAATGTACTTTGTACACTGTGTATATATATATCAAACGAAATACCAATATACACAACTATAAGGGCGATCACGAATTAACAGTTTACAAAGAACTGCTGCTTCAGACTTAATCCTGTCTGGTGTTATTCAGTGATACATTGAGTCCTGGGTGACAACACACCTATCACCTGTTTCCCCTAGTGTCTCAGTATGACATATTACTCCTATACCCCCCAGTTATCCTCATCTCTCCCTCCCCACTCGTCCTTCCCTCATGTCTGTTACCCTCTGGTGGGAAGAGTGACCACAGGTAAACCCCCACCTCCCTCATCCATAAACAAGCCATCTCTCTCTCTCTCTCTCTCTCACTCTCTCTCTCTCACACACACAGTCCACCCCTTCCACCTATTAGCCTTCCCCATCTCACGAGTATACAGAGAATGAAATAAAGAGGGCGATAAAGAATTAAGATTAAGAAGAAATAATGAAATAAAATAAGAAAGGTAAAATAAAAGCTTTTGTTACAGGGTGTATCATGGTGGGTGTGGGTGTAACATGGTGGGTGTGGGTGTAACATGGTGGGTGCGTGTGTATCATGGTGAGTGTGGCTTTATCAAGGTAGGTGTGGGTGTAACATGGTGGGTGCGGGTGTGTCATGGTGGGTGCGAGTGTGTCATGGTGGGTGTGTCATGGTGGGTGCGGGTGTGTCATGGTGGGTGCGGGTGTGTCATGGTGGATGTACAAATGTGGATTGTCGAGGGAAGTGTGGCATAAGTTTTAGATGTGGGTAACATACCTTTAGTTGGGAGGAGCTTCCCGGCCCATGTGATCTTGTGAATAATAAGCTCGTGACAAAGAGAACGTTGTGGAGCGGTGTAGGTGTTGATATAATGGACTAGCGCATGGGCAGCCCTCTGCACTCGATCTTCCTTTATGCTTACCGCCTCCCAAGTGAGGCAGGCACACCAGTGAGGCTCAATGAATGCATCAGCACACGTACGCGAGGCAGGAACCTGTACGGGTTAGAGAGAACACAAAACAAAAACAGATATACAGGCAGCAAGAAAGTCGATACAGCATCGCTCTTGTGTTTTGAGAACAATTGATGGTCATTTTCTTATGACTAATTTGTTTTCTGAATTGTGGACCTTGAATTTCTTTTTTAATAAAACGGAATCAAGTTTTCATTCTTCTGTAACTATACATGAATACTAATATATAAAGGGAAACAAAAAACGCATCAATAAAACGTTCATTATAAACGCAATATCCACAGTCAGTCAATCAGAGTATCGTCCTCATTTCTAAGGGATGGTGACCACAGTCCTCCACTCTAAAAGTTTTGAGGTTGTTTTTACCAATCCTCCAATATTTTGTATCTCTCTGGGGACTCGGGGATTCATTTTTTATTTTGTTAATTTCATTCACCCACCTCACTCTCTGCCTCCCCCTGGCCTTCCTACCATAAATTTTACCCATTAATATTTGTTATTATTCCATCATCCCTAATTATAAGACCAATTGTTTCTATTAAGTTTTTGCTACTCTTAGTATTTTACACTTGTTTTCCTGTCAGTGTAAATTACTCTTAACATTCACCTATAACACCACATTGAAAAGGCCGCCAACCTCTTTCTGGTGACTGCTGAAAGTGTCCACGCTTCTGGCCTATACCCTGTACATCAGCCCTTGCCATTTATGACCTTTTAGCAGCTATTTTTTTTTTTTGCAAATTGTAGTTAAAGTCCCTTTTTATTAGGTCTTTTAGATTATCAAATGCTGTTTATGCTTGACCTATTCCTGTTATGATTTCTTTTGCACATTTACCATCACTTTAACATTAATGTACTGTACTTCTCAAATACCTGTGCACAAAAAAAAATTCATTTAAGTTCCCTGTTGGCTTCCATAATTTCAATATTTGGATTTATTTCCAATTTGGAAACAGCCATTACTTTGTCTTTATAGCATTAACTCTTTAACCCACATTCGTCACCTTTAGCCACTAAACTGTTAACCAGTTTTTATCAATATCAACTGACAAGTTTGGGAACACTGACGTTAGAGGTGGCCTTAACAAAGGTGTACAATTTTTATGCTATTAAAGCCCGCAAATAAATGTTGACCTCAAATTAATTTAATAGTAAAATTATAATGCTTAGTGCTTTATTTGTATATCATATTCACGGAAGCTTTACAAAAAATTTAAAAACAATACTGTAATCAGGAAATAATTCAGTGATTTGGTACTGAAATGTTTGCTGCTGTGAAGGACACACTGCACCTTTAGGCTCCAGCTTTATATAATCACACCACCCCCCCGTCCATGAAATTCAGTTGCCTCTGAAGATGTCTTGAATAAAGACGAAAGCCAAGGTGCTGCATTGTTTACGAAGTTCCCAAGCGCTTTCGTGTAATTCACATCTTCAGGGGTGAGTACAGACTAAGGAGTTATACTTGACAAGGCTAATATATACAGTAGAGGAGAGTGAGATCAAGTCCCTAGGGGATAGCAGGAGTCCACAATGTTCCGGTCATAAGGCAGTAACTCTACTAATCTCCTTAATCAAAAAAATTGACCATGCCATCTCTGAGCACAGCAGCTGTCCGTAGTCAGGTCATAGGGTAAGATGACCCAACCTTCTCACCTGGTTACAAATCTTCTTAACAAAATTATCCAGTTTGTACATACCATTACTCAAATTCATGTTGACAGATTCAGTATGTTTAATGAGACTGGATTCTATAATGTTCCTACTGACAATTCAATTACAAGGTAATATTGAGGAGGCATTATCCCAGTCAATGCAATTTATTATCTCTCATATGAATGAACAGAGCATTGGATTCCTGTTTATAAGCTTGATATAGTCAAAATTACTGAAATAATAACTCGGATTAATATATGTTTTTATTATATAGATTTAACAAATATTTCTTGATACTTTATCTACCTTTTTATACATATTGTAAGTTCCAGACAGTTGCTGCCGTAATTTATGCTATTTAGAGAGTCCTTATAAATAAAGGGGGGCGACGGAGGGAGGATGGCAAGGTTGTATGCTCCGTGGCCTGTACTTGACGCCTTGTACTGTACAACACCGTTTCCGAGTACGTAATACTCTACAATGACCTGACTCAACCGTGACGTGGGTTTTACACTGAAATAATCCAGAGAACTTCTCGATATAAACCAGAGAAAAATGTTAAAGACTAACCTGACTGAATAGGGAAATGGATCGCTCTGTAGCCTGGCCCAACCTTGCCCCTGAGAAGTGGAGAATGTCTTGCATGGTGGGGTACAGGTCGAAAGGGGTTGTGAGACGATGGATATTCATTCTGTTAGTAAAACATCGATTAGGGGAAAACAAAATGAAAAATATCCACGGCTTTGAATATTGTTTGCAGTGAACAGATGGTAGTAGTATGAGAAGGAGGTTTATTCATAGGAATAAAGCTCCTCCTCACAGACGAGTTTCCTTCAACAGCATACTGTACTACCAATCATGGCAACATTGCGAAGTCTAATGATATTATTTAAGAATATTGTTTTTTGTGTTTAATAATAATAATAATAATAATAATAATGATAATTAATGGTTTATTGAAAGAGCATGACAGCCAAAGAGCTGAAAGCATACGATAATCAGAGATGATAGCTTACGAGAGCTTTCAATACAAAAAGAGAAGAAACATGGAGTGAACAAACAAACGAACAACAGATCTGGTAAATTTAAATAATCTCATTCGCTATAGTTCAGCCGGTCTAGTGAACTGTCTGTTGAGTTGATAGTGGCACCAGCAGGGTCGTTTCCTCGGGACAGAAGGACGTGCACCTAGGTGCCAAGGGCCACTCTCAACCTCCTGGTAGTCACAATTTGCCTATGTTTTTATATACACCACATGGTCCTGGTAGGTCTCTCGGCTCACACAGGGTATTAGGGCGAGTTCTTGTTTCTCATTTGATGTAGTTGGAAATACTCATTTCTCACTTGGTGGAGTTAGGAGTCCTCACTTTCCTCCTGGTGCAGCTGGGACTCTTCATTTCTCATCGGGTGTTGATGGGATGGTGGGTAGTAAGGGCTTCATGGGCCGTGTCCACTGACCGCGGGGCACGGACTTGTCACTGTCTAACAATTATTTCCATTCTTTTCCAATTGATATGGTCACCTTTGTATATCTTTTGACTGCACTGTTGGTGGGAGGATGTTGATATATACTGGTGAGAAGGAGGAGATAGGGAGGAGGGAAGGGGCCAACAGTCTGGCTGTGCGGAGCAACGCCAAGAGGCTCTGACTCTGGTAGTCGTGCCAGATTAAAGGAGGGAAACCAGAGCTAGAGCAGATAGAGATCTGGGTACCCAAAAACGATACGGTGACACGCATGCACACGTGCACATGCACCCACGGGTCGTGTCACGGGTCCATCCACACCACAGTGTGACATACCGTCCACCTCACTCACCCACCAGACACACTCTTATCAATCACCTCTTTACCACCTCAGAGTTAGGTACCCATGTGCCAAGCAAGTGGATTATAACGAAATTGACACCACTGATATCCTGGACCAGCTGCTACTATCATAAGCTGTGAACTTCCCCACACACGGTCAAAATACCCTTGACCTTATCTTAAATAACTTAGTGGACCAGTACCAACCACCTCAACCAATGCCTCCTATCGGGTGTAGCACACACCTATCAGTGCTCTGGTCCCCAGCTGCCACTACCAGCCAAGTACAGAGACCCTACATCAAGACCTACAGGCCGATTACTGACTCTGCAGTGCGCCTCTTCGGGCAGTGGATAGTTCACCATCCCTGGACTGAAGTACTTAGTGTGGATGACGTGGACACCAAATGGTTAAATTATACCAACACCACCACGGAAGCTCACCACCACTTCTTCCCCGAGAAGTCCGTCAGATCACACCCAGCTGACTTGCCCTGGATCACACCTCGGATCAAAAGACTTATGCAACAGAGAGACAGAACCTTTCATCTCAATGACCACATCCGCTACAGGTCCCTTTGCAACCAAGTCATCCGTGAAATACGCACTGCAAAGAAGTCCCACTACCCAACCAAGTTGCAACACCTGAAGCAGACCAACAACAGTCAGCTGTATGGTCAGTTTAAAGAGCTCTGTGGACTAAACAATAGGACACCCCCCCCCCTTCGTTAGCCATCTTACTAATGGTGACGCAGCTGAGCAATCAAACTACCATTTCACAACTACATGCATGCCAGACGCTCCCCCGGCTTGACACAACCAGTCTCCCTGCTTACCTACCAGCCCCCTTACCCACTGACTTAGTAGAAGAATTTGAAGTAGCAAAACGTCTGGACAAACTGAAGTTAAAGCGCTCCACCCCCCCTCCCATCGACTTACCAATGTAACTCTACAAGGGGTTCTCCCCGGAACTAGATAAATCCCTCTGCTTAATCATTAATGCTTCCGTCAGCCAAGCAAAATACCCAGCTGACGGTAAGACCTCATATGTGTCACCAGTGCCCAAGTTAACCAGCCCACAATCCTAAAATGAGCTACGATCCATTACAATCACCCCAATACCCAGCTTAATATGTGAAAATTTCGTGTTTGACTGGGCCTATGCTGATATTGCAGGCGCCATAGATCCTCAGCAATTTGTCATTATGAAAACTTCCTCCACCACTCACTGTCTTGTCAGCTTTCTCCCATGTACTTATACCGCCATCTGGAAAAATGAAAAACGTCTGTAGCTGTCGCCTTCATTGACTTCACCAAAGCATTTGACCTAGTCGACTACAATTTAATCATCAACAAAGTTATCGACCTCGGGTTTCGAAGAAGTCTTATACCAAAGCTAAAAGACTTCCTTAGTGACCGACGCCAAGCCATACGCTTCCAAGGGGCTGTCACTCGACTGTGGCGTCCCCCAAGGCACCAAGATGGGAGACCGCTCTGCTTCCTTATGCTTATCAATACTGCCCTAAGAGAAACCTCTGCTCGCTGAAAATATGTCGACGACTCCTCCATTGGGATCAGTGCCAACAATTCTGCTCCCGACTACACCGCCCCCCAGGATTTACTGAACAGTCTCCAAGATTGGGCCATCAACAACCACGTCACCATGAACTATACCAAGACCATGGTTATGCACATCAACCTCTCCTCCGACGTTGTCCCACACACCTTTCATTACACACTCAAGGTTGTAGACTCCACTAAGCTTCTCAGCGTCACTACAGATAAACTAAAGTGGAAAACACACGTCAGTGAAGTTGTCAAATCCTCCAGTTTCATTCTTCACCTCCTCCGCCGACTCAAGTCCCTCTGAGTTCCTGCCCCCGAGCTCCTCAAGGTTTACTCAACATTCTTACTTCCCAAGCTCACCTATGCCTCCCCTGCCTGGTCTTCCTCCCTAAATACGCTACAGTGCACATCTCTAAAGGAAAGGTTTCTGACCTTCACATCCAATTATGGGAACACTGGGGGTGGGGGTATGGTTAATGCAGGGCTTGCGTTCTTGGCCTGTCACAATATTGGTTATCGATGAAATGACTGTCAAGGGCAGTCATATGCCAAGGCTGTAAAAATGAGTGCAAACTACCGTGGGATTCAAGTCCTCATAAGAGAACATAATAGCGTTTCAGTATTTGTACCACATTGCGGACATTCTCTTCATTACAGTACTTGGGAAAGTGGCAGCTGTACGCTACTTCGATTTCATACATCAATATGCATTTTTCACAGCATCTGCAGCACGTTATGCGGCTCTGAAGCAAAAGTTGTCCCAGGAGAAACACTGTTGTATATGCCCCAAATAAGATGACAAACTCGTTGGTCTTGTCGAGCTGATGAAACGAAAGCCAGTGTACAGTCACGGGAAAAGTCCTGTCAGTCCTCCGTCCAAACCATAAAACCCGAGACTCGTGAACTTGTGAACCCGAGACATCACACATTACGCCATCCATGGGCCCAACAATGCGTTTGTCTTGGATTCACAGTTCATGGCTGTGTTCTTTATACCCTCGTCAGTACCCCTTGTGCTGGGTTGTATGCCATTGCTCCACAAGACAGGTTCTAGTAATCTTGATATAAACTTGATCTGATTATTTTTTAAGCTGTAGACAAGTATTGCTCAAGCTGATGACAATTCGATTAATAAATTACAGTATATACAGTATACCTTGTTCCTCGCTCAGTTCACCTTGATAATCTAATGGTGACGACATTCCTAGAAGGTAACCAAATTTAACTTAATGGTGGCCTCAGTACCATATGTTGACCTGTATTGATATAATAAATTTAACCTTGGAAGGTGACCTGCACAGATATAATGGTGACGTTAGAACTACAATATGGCCTTCACAAACATGATGGTAGATGACCTGCACAAACATGATGGTAGATGACCTGCACAGACATGATGGTAGATGACCTGCACAAACATGATGGTAGATGACCTGCACAGACATGATGGTAGATGACCTGCACAGACATGATGGTAGATGACCTGCACAGACATGATGGTAGATGACCTGCACAGACATGATGGTAGATGACCTGCACAGACATGATGGTATATGACCTGCACAGACATGATGGTATATGACCTGCACAGACATGATGGTATATGACCTGCACAAACATGATGGTAGATGACCTGCACAGACATGATGGTAGATGACCTGCACAGACATGATGGTATATGACCTGCACAGACATGATGGTATATGACCTGCACAAACATGATGGTAGATGACCTGCACAGACATGATGGTAGATGGCCTGCACAGACATGATGGTAGATGACCCCCACAGACATGATGGTAGATGACCTGCACAGACATGATGGTAGATGACCTGCACAGACATGATGGTAGATGACCTGCACAGACATGATGGTAGATGACCTGCACAGACATGATGGTAGATGACCTGCACAAACATGATGGTAGATGACTTGAACAAACATGATGGTAGATGACCTGCACAAACATGATGGTAGATGACCTGCACAGACATGATGGTAGATGACCTGCACAGACATAATGCCGACCTTAGAATCCCAGGTAAATTTCGCTGATTTCATAGATTCAAATTCAGAAGTGTTAGCAGCACTGACCTGACGTTATCAGCAGCAGAAGGGTAGGTGGTCTTAAGGGCTGGAGGAAGGTAAAACGACATGAAGGGTAGTCGCTCCTCCTGCTTACCCTGTTGCGTCCCTCGGATGGTGGTGAACCTAGGTAGAAATGAATTGGAGTTTGCATATTCACTGTATAGTACTGTACAGGTACTTCCTTATGTATTATTGCATTACTTTTATTGGACTACAGTATATTTTCTTTTTGTTCCTTTCCCTTACTTTTTGTACCTTCACCTTTATTTTGCAATTTGTACCTCGTTCTTAAATTTCTTGCAACTTTTACAGCACCCTCGAGTTTCTGATAAAAAAATAAGTATAATAAAAGTGGAGATGAGGATCGAATAAACACTAGCGACTAGAATGTTGCATAATTTACAGTAGCTAATTATCATTTTACTCACAAATATCCGTCCTTTTCACACGTGGAACAAAATATTGATAAAATAAAGAGCAGATTCACCTTTTTAAACTTCTACAAGATAATGAGATAAACCACAAGGGAGAACATTTTCTTTCAGATGTTAAGTCTAAAAATATTCAGTTTAAAAAATACATTCACCAATATGAGACCGATCTTTTAGTGTCGTCAAATACCCAAATTATTAACACTTTTATATCCAAACTCTGAGAAGTTTCGGACTGATGTGAAGCGAAATGTGTCATCAATGTACAGTATAGCCTCTGTCCACAACGAGTACATGAGTAACTAAAACAGTGTGAGCAGACCAACACGATCTTCAACTGTGGGTCTTATACGAGTTCATTGGATGGCACGCATGAGGCAATGAAGTCGAAGGCATCATCAATAAAAGCCTCACCAACGCCTGATATCCAGACTACAAGGAACCCCAGATCCTCGGACCCAAAAGATCGGGAAAATGTCTAAATGGAATCATAATGTTGCCCCTGAGAGGACACACCTGATGTGGAAATCGTGTTCTACTACCCCGGCATTTACCTGTTTTTCCCGTCGTGCAGTTTGAGCAGCAGGTGTCAGCGAGCTTTAAGGAGACAAAGAATAATTTGAATTACAGGTGTATAGTACGAGACCTTGACCATATATATTTGTTTTATCTAAAGGTCAGAGACTCGGGTTCTAGGCGATATTATCCTGCAATTCAAGAATGATATGAGTGTTTCCAACTCTATGAAGCCACTTGAGACTTATCAAATTCAGATAATCGAGTGATCACGCCATCATCTGAGGCGCCCAAGGTAGCATTTGACAGGTGATGCAATAATTTGAATTCACCTCTTCAAAACTAACACCAAAATATATAAGTCAGATAAAGAACAAAGCAACAAAAACAGAACCCCAACTATCAATGCGGGAAGGATGAAAGAATTAACAATATCTCATGATTAAATCAACTCTCACGGCGGTTCAGACTGATAAAGTGGCAGCTGGTGAGAATGCAATTCACGATCTTCAAGACGAGTTGAATGAACAATTAGAAATAAACAAATGCAAAACACCTTCCCTAACACGAGCAAAAGAGGAATATCTTGAAGACACGAAACCTCAAGCAATTAACATGAATGCCAGAAATCTAGTTAATAAGTTTGAAATACTGACTTCATATGGGGACACAACATCAACCAATTATCATTAGGATCAGCGAGTCGTGGGGACGAGATGACGTATGACAGGATAACTTTTATTTACCAGGACATCAACCACTATTCAGAAGGGACAGGGATACAAGAGGTAGTGGTGTGCTACTGTATGTCAAAGAGCACCTGACAGTAGCCAGTAAAGACGAGCTAACTAAAAAGGGAATCATCTGAATCTATTTGGTGTGATTTAAAATTACAAAACAGAAGCAAGCTGACAATAGGAGTGTGTTATAGAGCACCTCTGCATCAGAAGGGGATTTTAATCACGGGACGACAGACTGGATGAAGTTTGCCATAAAAGCCGAGGGAAACTAGATATTTTTTTACTGAATCCACATGGAGAGACAGCATTCTGGATTTAGTCTTAACGATTTTAGAGGGTAATGGTGGGCGAGATCCACTTCGGGGGGAAAACTATCTGGGGCAAGTAGCCACGACATACGAAGATGTAATATAATCTCTGAAATTCGGGAGAGTAGTTAAGGAGGAATACGAGGACTTCAACCATGGAGATTGCAAGTTCATGAGAGACAAACTACAGAAAATTAAGTATGGGGTGTCGTTAAAGAGGACTCAGACATAAACGAATTATTGTAAGACTAAGGAAATCCATAAGATAACAGTAGAAGAATATATTTCCGGAAATCGAGAAAGAGGGAATAAGACCAAGTGGATGACTCACAAATCCAGATAGCCTGCTAAAGAAAATGCCACCTGAGGAATAACTATCAGTGCACAAACCTCATGCTATGTGGTATACAAAAAAATACCCCTATATGTGGTCAATCAGGAAATTAGATCAGTCAATCGGCACTTCGAAATTATATTACCCCCAAATATTAAGAAATATCTTTTTTTTTTTCTTTTTTTTTTTGCATATACCAAGAGCAAAATGAAAACCGAAGATACTGTTTGCTCTCGAAAGGATGATAGGCATACAGAAGATGCCCCTAAATGATTACTTTGCATTAGTATTTACACAAGAGGCAACGAAAGTGTACACTATACTCCCGGCTGTCCCTCCCCCCCTCAGTGTTCCATTTACACCACTGTACCTCTTGTATACCCACCTTCTACACTCGCTACACTTTTTTTTTTACAAGCAGCACAGGGCCATTTCAACTCTTTGCCATTCTTAAGTCCATTGCCCCTTTTTCCTACCACCCACCTCTTCAATTTCTCCACTGCTTCTTCAATACTACCTGCTATCAGCTCTAAGTTATTAGTATGTAACTCGCAGGGCAGGGCAGGGCAGGTCAGTTCTGAAGTCCCGTGATATTACCTCCAGCACCATGATCAATAGAATAATTTTACCTCGAATCCCTCGCTCTCCTTCCTCGCCATTTACTCTCATGAAAGTTTTTGAGCCTCCATGCAATGTTATAACCACTCGAACAAATTACTCCTAGCCTCTTAACTTTATCAATACCAACTACAAATGATACCTTGTTAAATGCATTCTCTACTTCTACGCATACAAAGTACAACTTTCTCTCATTCCCGAAATATTGCCTCTGTAGTCCTCGTACCTGGCATGATTCTCCTCTGCATATCGTTCGTCATCTCTTTCCACAACTTTCATAGCTGATCTTACAGAGTTAATGGCAGCCTGTCTGGTCATCATTTTGTCACCCGCTCCCTTCTCCTATTCTCTTTCAACCTTTAGGTATGTTCCTTGTACTGCTTCTGTTGCTCCTTCTCTGTCCATGTCCTATTTAAACTCGACATTCTAGTGTCGATCGTAGAATTTAAATAACCATAGTCATTTCACCAACAACATTCTTGTTTCTACCCACTATTTGCATGCTACTCTGTACACCTCGCCTCTACCATCCACACTATTCAGTATACAGTATATGCAAATTCGTCCTGTTTATGATTCTTATTCCTGTAAACCTCACTTCTGGCCCAGCACTTGTCCACCATCATATTACTGTATGCTTGCTGGGCCCTTTGTCCATTCACTCATTTTGTCAGCCACACTAAGCAGAACGTCTTGCACCTCACATTGTGCTGGCTAATTCCACTCTTCTCTACTCGGCATAAAATGCTTCCCTTATATTCTGATCCCTAAATTTTCACTTCCTCCTTCTTGGAACATACACCTTTATCCCTCCCCTGCGCTTTTTAAGCAACTTGTCACATACAAGCAATATGTGCTGCAAGGCACATTCTTCTGCTATAACCATTACATCATTAACAAGATGCCTATCTGAATTCCTCAAATAAATATATAGTCAATTTGGGTTTTGTGCCACCTGACTCGTACGTGATCAGCCTACTTGCCCTCTTCTTAACCAACATATTAACATATTGCATACAACCATAATCCGTGTAACTGCAAACTTAAAATATCCTTTACCACCATGCACGCCTTCATAACCCTCATGTGTGTTCAAGATGGCCTTTTCCCTTGCATGCGGCTCCAACAATACATACAGCAACTTATACCAGAACTCGTCCTTCTCTTGAAAACCATAAGTTTCGCATTCACCTCTAGTTCTTTCTCCACTCACTTTTCAGCAATCATAATCCAGTTGACCCAGAATCACTACCCTTCCAGTAGATTTTGTACTGTCATTCCTACAAGTGACCAGCTTTCTTGATTCACTTTTCCATCTAGTTTCCTCTACAGTACACGGTAGACATCAAACTTTCTGCGGCTCTCTCTCAACAATGTCATCTGTTCTTTCCCGCATACTACCAACATTCAAACTTCCACTATTCGTACAGTGTTTAGATGATTTTTGTTCAACGGTTTACTTCTGTTCTCTGATTTTGTAATAGTAATCATTAGTACCGGTAGTTCATGTACCTGTGCCCATGGTCGCTCATCAGGACGAGGATGGTGTTATTCAGGTGGCCATCATTCCACAGCGACGTGAGCATCTCGACCAGGTCCTGGTCAGCGACGGACACTAAGTTGTAATCATCGTGAGACAACTCCCCGTGGAAAGCAAAGGCAAACTTGGGATCTTTCTTGTATTCGTTCATGAAATCGTACACATAGTTGAAAAACACCTGAAAGTCGTAATGTTTATAAGTTAGATAATAAAATTTGTTTATGTGTGGCAATAATTTTTTGTGTTCAGGCGTATATTTTATAACACGTCCTACATGTGGCTCCAGTGATACATTCTTTAACCGTAACCAGATCTTATGTTCTTATAAAGGAAAATCAGGGAGAAAAAATAACTGGTGATTTTCGGACATACAGAGAAGTAGTTTGAAGACAGGAAGGGGAAAAGGAGGGGGTTATGAAGGAGGGGGGAGGAGAAGAAGAAGAAGAAGAAGGAGGCAAGATGGGGACAGCAGAGAGTATGATGGGAGAAAGAAGGGGAGTGAAACGAAGGGCAGCAGGTGAAGAAGGGGAAGTTCGAGGAAAGGCAGGAGAGGCCTAGGTGGGACAATAAGCAAGATAGAAAGGGACAAAAAGAAAAAAGGAAATGGGCAGGAGGCGAGGCAGAAGGGGTAGGGGGGGGGAGACAAGGAAAAGCTGAAGGGAGGCAGGAGAGGTGGGAGGAGAGGAGAGGGAGGAGAAAGGGAGGCAGGAGGAGAAGGTGGTAAGGGAGGGAAGGCAGGAGAGAAAGAGTAAGGAGGGAAGGCAGGGGAGAAGGAAGTAAGGAGGGGGAAGGCAGGAGAGGGAGTAAGGAGGGAGGCAGGAGAAAGAGTGGGAGGGAGAGCAGGAGAGGGAGTGGAGAGCCAGGAGAGAAACAAAGAGGGAAGGCAGGAGAGTGGGAGGGGAAGGAAGCAGGAGAGATGGGGAGGGAAGGCAGGAGAGGAGTAGGAGGAAGGCAGGAGAAAGTGAGGAGGGGAAGGCAGGAGAGGAAGTGAAGGAGAAAAAGGCAGGAGGAGGGAGTAAGGGGAGGGAAGGCAGGAGAGGGAGTAAGGAGGGAAGGTGGGAGAGGGAGTGGGGAGGAAGGCAGGAGGAAGGTAAGAGGAGGAAGGCAGGGAGGGACACACACAGGGAGCCGAGGGCAAGAGGAGGCAGGAGGCAGGGAGCAGAGAGAGGGAGGCAGGAGGCAAGCAAAGAGGAGGAGCAGGAGGCAGGGCAAGAGGGAGGGAGAACAGGGAAGCAGGGGAGCCAAGAGAGGGAGGCAGGAGGCAGGGCAAGAGAGGAGGAGCAGGAGGCAGGGCAAGAGGGGGGAGGAGCAGGAGGCAGGGGCAAGAGAGAGGCAGGAGGCGAGGCAAGAAGAGGGAGGAGCAGGAGGCGAGGCAAGAGGGAGGAGCAGGAGGCAGGAGGCAAAAGAAGGGCAGGAGAGCCCGAGGCAAGAGGGAGGAGCAGGAGGCGGGGAGCCAAGAGGGAGGCGGGAGGCAGCGAGGCAAGAGGGGAGGCAGGAGCCGGGGAGCAAAGGAGGAGACGGGAGGCAGGAGCAAGAGAGAGGAGGCAGGAGGCAGGGCAAGAGGGAGAGGGAGCAGGAGGCCAGCAGGAGGCAAAGAGGGAGGAGGCAGGAGGCGGGGAGCAAGAGAGGGAGACTGGGAGGGCAGGGCAGAGAGGAGGCCAGGAGGGTGGAGCAAGAGAGGAGGCAGGAGGTGAGGGAGGCAAGAGAGGGAGGCAGGAGGCAGGGAGCCAAGAGGAGGGAGGAGCGGGAGGCAGGGCAAAGAGGAGGAGCAGGAGGCAGGAGCAGAGGAGGCAGGCAGGCAAAACAGGAGCGGGAGGCAGGGAGGCAAGAGGGAGGAGCAGGGAGGCAGGAGCCAAGAGGAGAGGAGGCAGCAGGGAGGCAGGGAGCGAGAGAGGGAGCAAGGAGGAGCCAGGAGGGCAAGAGGGAGGAGCGGGAGGCAGGGCAAGGGGAGGCAGGAGGCAGACAAAGAAGAGGGAGGAGCAGGAGGCGGGGCAGGAGGCAGAGACAGAGAGGGAGCAGGAGGCAGGAGCAAGAGGAGAGGGAGGCAGGAGGCGGGAGGAGCAAGAGAGGAGGCAGGAGGAGCGGGGAGCAAGAGAGGAGGAGCAGGAGGCAGGGGCAAGAGAGGGAGGCGGGGAGCCAGGGCAAGGAGGAGGAGCGGGAGGCCAGGGCAAGAGGGGAGCAGGGAGGCAAGGCAAGAGGAGGGCAGGAGGCAGGGGAGGCAAGGAGGAGGGAGCCCAGGAGGCGAGGCAAGGGAGGACGGGAGACAGGGCAGAGGGGGAGGGCAGGAGCGGGGAGGGCAAGGAGAGGGAGCAGGAGGAGCTGAGGGAGGAGCAAAGGAGCAGGAGGCGGGGCAAGAGGGAGAGGGAGGGCAGGAGGAGGCCAGGGGTGGGAGGCGAGAACCTGAGAGAGAGGGAGGAGCAGGAGGCAGGGAGGGCCAAAGAGGAGGGAGGGCAGGGAGCCGAGACAGAGGAGGAGCAGAACCGAGAGGGCAAGGAGGAGGGCGGGAAGCGGGGGAACCCAAGAGGAGGAGGCGGGAGGCAGGGCAAGAGGGAGGAGGAGGCCAGGAGGCAGGGCAAGGAGAGGAGGAGCCCAGGAGGCCGAGGGCAAGAGGGAGGCAGGAGCGAGGCAGGGAGGCAGACAAGAGGGAGAGGGAGCAGGGGCAGAGAGGGCAGGAGGCCAGGGCAAGCCCGGGAGGAGCCGGGAGGCAGGGCAAGAGGAGGAGGCAGGAGCCAAGACAAGAGGAGAGCCCAGGAGGCGGGCAGGAGTGAAGGGAGCCAAGAGGAGCAGGAGGCTGAGGAGCAGGAGCGAGACAGAGAGGAGGGCAGGAGGCAGAAGAGGGCAGAGAGGGAGGCAGGAGCAAGGAGGCAAAGGAGGGAGGGAGGCAGGAGGCCAGGAGCCAGAGGAGCAGGAGGAGCGAGACCAAGAGAGGAGCCAGGAGCAGGGAAGAGAGAGAGGAGGCCAGGAGAGCCAAGGCAGGCGAGGCAGGAGGCGAGACGGGAGGCCCGAGGGAACAAAGAAGAGGGAGCAGGAGGCAGAGGCAAGAGGAGAGGAGGGCAGGAGGGCAGGGCAAGAGAGAGGAGGAGGCAGGAGGGCAGGGCAAGGAGGAGGGAGGCAGGAGGCGGGGCCAAGAGGGAGGCAAGGGAGGGAGGCGGGAGGCCCAGAGACAGAGAGGGAGCAGGAGGCAGGGGCAAGAGAGAGGGAGGCAGGGAGGCAGGGCAGAGGGAGGAGGAGCAGGAGGAGGCGGGAGCCAAGAGGAGCCAGGGGCAGGAGGGCGGGAGCAGGGGAGGCAGGAGGCGGGCGAGGCAAGAGAGGGAGGCAGAGACCAAAGAGAGGAGCAGAGACAGAGAGGAGGCAGACAGAGAGGAGGCAGGAGGCGAGGCAAGAGAGGAGGCAGGAGGCAAGGGAAGAGAGGAGGCAGGAGGCGAGGCAAGAGGGGAGGCAAGAGAGGAGGAAGCAGGAGGCAAGGCAATATATCTAGCATCAATGTTTCTACCACTGTCACCAGTGGGTTTATTCTACCTGGCAGCAGAAGGTACGAGAGTTAGGATGAGACTTACCTTGTGGCGAGGTGTAGCCTTGAGGCAGAGCTTGGGGTGGTTATGGAACTCCGGGTAAGTAGTGACATAGAAGGGCCTCATGTAGTGGTCGGTCGGAGGACTGTCGAACCCTCGCAGCCTATACTGGAAGGTTCCTACGTGAGGCAAATCCTCTGCGTACACTGTCGGATATAAAAAACATTGATCTACAATATTTATGACAACGAAGGCACTAAGTAATCATACACATATGGTCTAATTATTGCTGAACGGTTTTACGGAATGAGATTTATTGTGTCAAAGGTATTAACTATCGAATGTAAAATTATACCCCAAAAAGTTTTATTTCTTTACCAAGACAAACATAATATTTTCGTGATGGGAAATTAGCACACTTATGGATTGTAATTTTTTATGACTTACAAGTGACATAACCATTCTTCTTGAAGTCGTTCCAGATAAAAGGGTATGTGTTGACGTATTGAGCTTGCTCTCCCATTCGCCGCCTCGTCTCTGGTAATTCTAACTCCGTTTTCCCTGTCAGATGAAAATTACAGTTACTGACAGACATTGCAGCTTCCATGTGCTTAATTCTTCAGCTTTACAACCTAACAAGCGTAAGTTGTATGGTCATAAAATAATATCTTGTCTTATCGTAAAGATCAGTAATGTTTATCAGTGTTGCCCTTCCAACAGATCAACATTACTTGACATACGGATATGTAAATAATGGCCAAGTTAAGCATGCCACTAATTTGCTCACGAATGGCGCCTGTTTATAGACCATGGTGATAAAAACTAAACTCGTAGGACAAAATTACCAACCTGAAAGGAGAATTGATCCTAAAATCCACTGAAGTCTGGGGACGTTGGCATGTTACATGGTTTTGAAGCATTGTTCCACGTCTTTCCTACACCAATATGGCCTGTCGACTCAAGACACGCTTGAAATTTTCCTCGATATGTTTAAGGTCCCCGAAAGACATGACTGTACCGCTCATTTCTTTATAACATGTTCATGCGTCTTTGTGTTTCCGTCACCTGTTCTCAAAATAATGAATGCTTTCTTAAAATAAAGGGGGGGTCCAAAAACAATTTGTACACACATCTGCTTAGCTAGGCACACATTTTTGTAATATAATGGGATACAGTTCAACACACAAATTCAAGGTACACTGAAGGGTACACAGCCCGTTGCACCCTTATCTGGCAGTGGGCCGCTGTCCTCGGTTGAAAGTACCCACTCCAGGAGGTATACTTATAATATTGTAACTGATAATGGCAGTCTATTTGTGCTACTCATAAAGTAAGACCTAGTGGTCAGTTCTGTTTTGTGTAATTGTTATAGTAAATTAATTGGTAACTGAACCTAAGTTTTATTGTTGCGAGTGAAGGTTAAAATTGCCACAGTATTTAGATTTGATTTTAATAAATGTTGATTAACTAGAATGTGTGTGTATCACCACTCATTCTTTCTAACAATTGCCATCCTTGAAATTACACTTGATGGCTCGTGTGCCTAACCTCGAGTGCATACCACGCTGCCAATTTAATTGAGAGGTTAATGGTAGAAGTTATATTCTAAAGAAGAACCTGGAGGCGGCAGGTCAAAGATGCAAGTATAGTAATTACAAGAATGTGTAAGAATATGGTTCTCCCAGGTTAACCCACAAAACAGAATATAACCAAGTAAACCTGAGAATAAAATTAAGTAAGAGGAAATAAACAAATAAGTAACAATACTAAAAGAATTACAATAAATACTTGGAGAAAATTAAATTAAAAATAAAATAAAATACAAGAGATATAACCAAGAAGGTTACATAAT
This sequence comes from Homarus americanus, assembly GCF_018991925.1. Lineage (NCBI taxonomy): Eukaryota > Metazoa > Arthropoda > Malacostraca > Decapoda > Nephropidae > Homarus > Homarus americanus. The sequence continues at coordinate 377,571 of NW_024750697.1, forward strand.
TAGAATAAAGTAGCAACAGCCAATCCTAAAAAAAGTAGCATCTACTTGAGGAGCATGACATCAGGAGTATGACATCAGGAGTATGACATCAGGAGTATGACATCAGGAGTAAGATGTTAGGAGCATGTGAATAGGAGTTTGACACTTGGAACCTCATAACGATACTATGATATAGGGAGTTGACCACAGGAAGTGTGTCTCAAGAAGCTTAGCAACTGGCAATATGGTTATGGTAAGGGTTCAACTAGACAAATTATAGGCATGTTAATGGATACACTTCACAGTTTTAAGGTATGATAAGGTAATCAACTGGAGACTACAGTAGGTATGATAAGGGGGATCAAGCAGATAGTCGTTAGATATGATAGGGACCTACTAGCCAGTTAATAGGAAAATAAGAGGATCAACTAGGCAGTATGTAAACCAGATGTGCAAGATCTCGCAAAATTTTAATAGAGCAAAGGTAATCTTCTACAATATATAAAACATTGGTATGCCCTTAACGCCACAGGGAGCTGCAAGTCTTACCGGTCAGGATGGGGATAAGCTGCTGAGGTGTACCGTCACCAACAATATTGTAACCCTCCATAACATGTGATCCTAGGGTGTCCGTCAGGAAGGCGTAGGTCTTGGGCAGAGTACGTATAAAAGTGTTGTGTGAGAGGGAGTCGAACCCGAGCATAAGGAAGTTGAGTTTGAGGGCGTCGTCAGGTACTTTGTTCCAGGTAACCATTGAACGCAGATCTTCATCATGACGGATGCCAGCTATCGTGTTTTCCCACCTGTACAACACATAGATGGCATGAGATATATTTTTTTTTCAACACAAGAGAAAGGGAAGAGTTAAAACAGAGAAACTTATCGGGAGTAAAGAAGGGGGGAGGAGGGGGGAAGAGAACATCCTCTTTGTTAACTTAATACCACATAATAAAGAACTAAAAAGTACAGTCCCCTTCACTCATGCGTTTATTGGGGCTCGTCATAAAACCATTCCACAAGTCATTATCTTTGAGATATTTGTTTTAAAACTATTTTAATTGGATTCCATATAATGCCACACTGCACAAAACCAGACGAACTCTGTAAATGCGCTACTAAAGGGGACTGTACATTACTGCTGATTTCTTGACAAAGGATTCAGTGACAGAAAGAGTACATCATCAGTATAAAAAACACATACTGTTTGCCATCCTTAGCCGTGCAGAAGACAGTATAAAAATCGGTGTTGGTGAGGGTGAAGGTATCGTGGGTGGTGGTGGTAAGGCCGCGGCGGTTGTTGTCATCTCCTGCCCTCAACAGCTCTGAACATAATTAGAATATTAGTTTCACTTATACGGTTCCCTGGTCACAATTCACCCCCCACCTATAATATAAGAAATAACATGGTGTACATGGAGTCTCGGTACTGATGAACATATTCTCAAGTATACCTGAAAATACTTGGCCTAACCCACCACAAATTGCAACAGAATTCTTGTCTTCATTTTACACTTCAAAGAGGTTCATAGAACAGCATATTAAAAATGCACCGAAATCCACCTCGGGGAAATATGCCTCATTCGCATGAAACCAATGACAGCCAAAATACCGAGACAACTTATTTGGTCAAATGCCATTTTCAAAATAAGCTTTTTAAGTTGTTTAAAAGCTTACAATACGGTGTTTGAGGAAGGAAATCTATTAGAAACAGCCACAACTTGAATGTATAGCATATTAATCTGCATTAATTTAGCATGGTTGCTACAATGCTCTTTGGAAACCTGTTTTGCCATGTAGCAGCTCCTACTGTAAGTAACGTTGTGGAGTGATATGGACAAATATTGTCACATAATGGCTTTTAAGTAAGCGTTTTGATTCATTTTAAAGCCTGTAATACTTTCTTTGGAAGAAATGCATTATGTATATATAAAATATTCTTGTTTTGGTAATCTCTTACAGACGTAAGAAAACTATAGTTGCCACAAGATAATATTTCCTTTATTTCTGGAGCTGGTGTCCAAGTAAAGTGAAAGAATCATTTATAAGGTAACTACAAGTTTTCTAACCTAGGCTAAGGCAATAGTTGTAATGTCGAACACTGTTTAAGAGGTATATATATTTTTTTCCAATCTGAACACGGTCAATAATGGATACATGTGTGTTTTGTTAAATTTTCCTGGACGATGGGTGAGCAGTTGTCGCACTGGACTCGAAGTATGTCAAGGAATAGCACAGGTTAGTGAAGCACGAGCAGCAGCATAACTACAGTTTCCGAAGTGTGCTCTCACTGAATGCCGTTATGAGCGCTGTAACAAAATGATAATCGTACCAAGCTTAAAGAGATCACATGATGCAGTATCTGCTAGTGAAGAGGCTCAGGTTTCACTCATCATCACAACTTCCATTCAATTCAAGGAAAACCGTTTTTGTGGACTCCTCGACAGTGTTGACGATAGGCATTAGAGAAGACATGCTGATACTAGCGAAATCGTTTGATTTCCATAATACTATTACACATCAATGCCATAGTGGGAATGATAGATGATCAGAGAAAGTGATGGCTAAGACCAAAAATGTACCCCCCCTGTACATGACCTCCCAGCTGCAGTGTATCATCGGATATGCAGCATTAACTTTCGGAGAAGCAAAAGATTTTCCACATGTGCTTCTGTCTTTGGATGACCTTCCTGTGACTAGAAAGTGTTGAAGACAAAGGGATACATCCCAGAAAGAGGCCTTCCTTCAAGTCATGACTGAACCTAGAAGAAAATGGTGAGGGGCAGACCATCATCAGTCTATTTAAGTGACTCAGAAAGTTCACTCTATGGATTTACATAAATGAAAAAAAAACAAGGATCCTTGTGGTAACAACATATTGATAACAGAAATTAATGGAAATTGCGACAGTCACCAGTACAGATTTTAAAATTCTTCATTATTCCCTTCAATGGTCAAAGAAGTAAGACTGCATGCAAGAAAAGTTAAGATTAATACAAGCAGCAGCCACATTGGTCAAAAATCGAATCAAATCATTACATAGTCCAAAGAGACTTATCCAACATCGGAAGATATGGGTAATGAAATGGCAACTGAATTTTTCCCAGAGTTTCTCAGCACTTTTTCTTGCGTTTCTATTCTCATGGACAATGTTTGATGTAAAAGTGGCTTCACTGGGGCAGGCAATTATTCAAGCAACACGCCCAATAGTTATCTTACGTCCACTACAGCTAGGACTTGGTGTGCAACTTCATCATTTTGCATGAAGATTCCTCATAGGATCACTGAATGAACATGGATTCTTTTATTCCTACTCTGAGATTTATGACTTCCAACGAAGTTTCTCTGTTAGTCAGGGTACAGACATTCCAAATTTCACCCCAGACCAGTTTGTTCAGAGTGTAAACGACAATGTTGATCAGAACACAATAGCCAATGGTGATTAACCACTGGCGGCAAGAACACCTTCTATGCCAAGGAAATAATTGCTACAATAACGCCTGGCATCAAGAGCAGTTGTCGAGTTTCTCGTGTCACAGTGCTACAGAAGACATACCGGCATATTCCATTGGACAAGTCAACATTCAGTACTTTACATCAATGTTTGAGGGCATCAGATCATTGTCACATCACCGACTGACTTTCCAGACAGAAGACCCACCTCCAGGTATTGATATCCTTCGGAAAGCTTCTCCACAGTGCGTCCTAAGAAGCCTGGATGGTCGGGTCTAATGCAAATGGTACAGAAAGGTAGCCATTCAGGGCAGTTATCGATGCTGTAGCGCCCGCGATTGATATGAACCCAAGTGACTTCAGCTGTGTTTATTCCATCCTCAAGTTTGTGTCTTCCCATACCAAGAAGCACATTATCACACCCATTGTAACCTTTGACTCGCCAATCTGGTGGAAGGCCTTTCAGGTAACGGAGAGTGAACCAGAAGAGAGTGACTTTCGCTTCATTGAACTAAAGCTTGGTCATTTCTACACGGAAGTGAGTTTCGAAGGATGCATAGGTAACATAATGGCAGGATCGGGCCTTCAGGATGTACTTGAACAAATTTATACTATCAATGCTGTTAGAAATATGATGAAATATTAAAGAAAAATTATCAGATATTAACTTAGTGTATACATAGTGCATTTCTTCCAAAATTCGACTATTACACACAAACACACACACACACACACACACACACACATATACACACACATATACACACACACACACACACACACACGCAAGCATCCTCGCAGTTCAACAATCCAACTCAGATACTTCCATTTCCCAATAAAGACTAGGGAAGGATATCATGGTTTTGTTAATAAATTGACGAAACAATTTACTCAAGTTTTACATTGACATAATAGGTTACATCATAATTAGATAATCATGACTTAGTGCAGTGTGTGTTTTGGTGACTGGGGTTCACAAAAAATCAGAATCCTCCAAGTTGTATTGTCCCTCAGAATGGTGGCCAGATAACTAAGCATAAATGTGGTTCATAAGATAATGTGTTATTACCCTCCGTGATAATGATCTTATCATGGGGTCTACTGCCTGTAACATTAGCTTGGTCCCTTCAATGAATGACATGATGGGAGTAGGACTGCCTTACGAGCGACACAATTAATATAAAAATGTCACAAGAAGTAGGTCACAACACCGATTGATAAGCGTTTGATGGAGAAATAGGATAAAAGAAGCATGACCATATTATATTATTAGTCATACTAGCAGAGGTAACCATAAATGTGGCCTACTTAATACAGTACATTGTCAGTTATACCGCTCGTGAAAAAACAAAGTTTACAAGGCTTGTGTCTGAATCTTTCCAGATAGCTAAACAATATTTCAAGGTATGACAAAATTATATCCAATTGCAATTATTTTAAATCTAATCAATATAATTATACAAAATTCACAAATATATAAGATATACATGAAAATAATAGATAAACAAATAAAAATCGACACTCCGCACCAGTATTACAAACGCAGAGATTTTACTTAATATCTAAGTAATTAAATCTGTTGTTCTGTAGTGATAGTTTAGTGTAGCCGCCTCAGTAATTGATTTTAATTATTGCCTATACACCAAAGAAACTAAGAAAATAGATTTAACATTTCTTTCGAAATTAAAAAAAAAGAAGATTGGCGTTGTTTTGAGGTGCGAAATTTGGGAATCATGGCCCCAGGTGAGCCAAATTACTTAGATTTTAAACATTTTCTTTCAAGCATTCAAGATATAGCTCCGATACTTCCATTTCTCAATAAGGACTGGGAAAGGATGTCACTGTTTTTTGTTGTTGTTGTTTTTTAATAAATTCACGAAACAATTTACCCAGTCAAGCTCTAAATTATTTGATATAAGTGAGCGTCTTGGTGGTTGGGGTTCGCAACGATAAAATTCGGAATGGAAATCCGAATATTAGCAGCCATTTCTTCGACCATTCTTGAAGCTCACAGTCTCTTCACAGTCTGTTTGGTTCTTAATTTCCCAAAATAGCTTGGCATCGTCTGCAAACATTAGTATGGAGGAGTGTATAGCTTCTGATATATCATTTATAAAGCAAACAAACAAACAGCGGGTCCAATACACTGCCCTGTGGTACCCCGGCTTGTCACGGGTACACATGACGATTTCGTGTCATTAATCACCACACACTACTTGCAGTCGTGAAGAAAGTCTCCGATCCACGTTAGGACATTTCCCAGAATCCCGTACCCTTCCAGTTTAATTCTTAGCCTTTCATGGGGTACACTGTCGAAAGCCTCGGCAAAATCTAGGTATACAATGTCGATATTTTCGCCTTGTTTAAGAATTTGAGTCCAACATCCAGAACCTTGATATATTGTGTTAAGCAGGATAGTCCCGCACTAAAACTGTGTTAACATTCCTTTACAAGGTTATTTCGTAGTAGATGTTCCATCGTGGAATCTCTTATGATGCGCTGTAGTATTTTATACTCTATGCTGATCAGGTTCACTGGTCTAAAATTATTCGTGGAGTGGCCATCGCCTTTCTTGATTATAGGACTCGCATAAGCCATTTTGCAGTCATCGGGGACCTTTTGCTCATCCAGGTATTTGCAAAACAGGATCTTAAGGGGCTCAGTAAGCTCGCTAGACAGTTTTTTTTTTAACACTTTGGGATGCACCATGTCAGGGCCGGGATTCTTATGAATCTTTAGCTTTGACAATTTATTTCTTATACCCTCTTCTGAAAACACAATGTCAAATCGTCTTTTCTCAAACGCAGGAAGATCGTTCACATCCTCTCTTTTGAACGCATAAGAAAATAACTTATTCAACGCCTCCGCCTTGTCCTGGCCAAAATCTGCGGTAGCCTCAGGTCCGATACACCTACTCGCGTTTTTAATTTCGACTTTGCGTAACGATAAAACGCCTTTGAGTTTGACTTGACCTTGCTCGCAATCCGCTTCTGTAACTTTTTTCAGCCCTTCTACAGTGTGTTTACTTGGTTCCTGGACATGGCATATATCCTCTAGACATGCACATCATTTATCCTAACCCACGACTCGAAATCCTGAGTTTTCTTCTTAACTTTGTCAACCGCCGCAGGGTTTTAATGTGTAACGGTCTTCTGGTACTCCTGGAGGCACTGGGTTTGGTCTTGGGTATATATTTATCGATCAAATGGTTAACTTTAGTTGGTATGATACTGAGCGTAGTGTCTGCGTTCTTATATCTTACTAAGTCAGGCCAATGTATATTCCTATCTCCTTCTTCATCCTGTCGTAAATTCCTTTGTAATATTTGAACCGAAACTTTTTTTTTGTCATGGAGTAACAGTTAAATCTGAAGGACAAACATTACATGGTGGCTGGTATCAAGTGTTCCAGCTTGGCCACTATACCCTCCTCGTTAGTTATGATGTGGTCCAGCGGTTTGGATGTTTGCTCCCCTCTGTAATGAGTTGGATCTTTAACATGTTTGAAAAGAAGATTGTCTCTCAGAGTTTCTCAAAAAAAGAAGTGGAGGGATTATTTAGGTCGTTTGGCGGGGATTACTTTCTCCAGTTGATGTCACCATAGTTAAAGTCCCCCTTGACAAGAAGGTGGCAAGGGTTTAGCGCCATTAAGATGTCAATAAAGGCTCTTAAGTTCCTTTAGTTTAATAAGTGAAGTTTGTTGATCTGTAGACACATCCCACAATAAGTAAGTCTCTCCCCTTCATTTTAATCTTACACCTCTCTGATTCTTCAAAAACATCCTCTTCCCGCACCTGCACCTGGCTCTTGCTTACCATAGATAACCACACCCGCATTGCAAGTTTCTTTGGAAAGTTCGTAAATGAGTTATATCCATCTATATTGAACTCGCATTCCTCCGGTTCAATTCTACTATTTTCGTACAACAGTTCTACAACACTTACTAAATCGGATTGATGTACCACGAATAGAGTTTCAAACTTCTCTCTCTTGTCAAGGAATGTGGCAGTATTAGTGCACATGACTTTCAAGCTGGAAATTGTCCTCGGTAATGTCCCTGGTCTTGATATCGACTCCGGCCCCCCTCCATTCTCTGCAGCTGTCTCGTTTACTGAAACCCTTGTGGTTTGTGGTCAGATATCTAGATGGTCCATTCCTCGTAACGATCTTCAGGAGTGAAGTGCTTCCCCATCTGGAGTACTGTCACTCCGAGATATGCTTGGGACTGTCAGTTGGTTGAAAATGTTCAAAGGAGGGCTACCAGACTGGTGCCTGCACTTCGGCACCTCAGCTACCCTGAGAGATTGGAGCCCCTGAACTTGTCTAGCTTATACTACAGCCGATCAGTGGTGAAGAGACTAGAAGTAAAAAAGTTAAAGGCAGCGCCCTACCTGTGAAGGAACACTCTACGTCACCGTGGGCAGCACGGGCCTGTGGGGTGATAGTCGCCTGGGATCCCTTCACCAACACCCAATTTGGTTCTTCACTACACTGGATCGGGTCAAGGTGGTGGAAGAACCTGTAGATCTCTGGATTCTTCACATCCAGAATCGGGTGTTGGCAAGCCATGTGAGCAGGACTGTAGGGAGAGGTGGTCAATTATTGGTCAATTATAAAAGGCTGAGTTTAACTATTGCTCAAATTAAGAAAACAAGGTCATGATTGTGTGTAAGAACGTAAGAGTAAGGTTGATTAGTTACTGGGTCTATGGCAGGATATGTGGGCTGTGTTTGGTGCTCGAGACTGTGGACATAAAGGCTAGGGAAATGGTGGACTGTGTGACGTGACCGGTGATATATTAGCGATAAAATAAATAACTCGTTAATAATTAATTGCAGTGTGTGTGTTGTACTTTATAAGCATTTCAAAATTATCGAGAACGTAAAACTTAAAATTAAACCAACATACATATATATATATATATATATATATATATATATATATATATATATATATATATATATATATATATATATATATATATATACGATCATCACCTCAACCCGCCAGGATTCGAACCCACGGCCCACGAGCCTATGACTGTGAAACACTAGCCGCTGGACCACCAGGGTACTAAAAGCAGTCCTAGACTGTTATTTTTCGCACAAAGCCTGTTCAAAGAGCTTATGGCGCCGTGAACCCGGTCACAGTCATAGGCTCGTGGGCCGTGGGTTCGAATCCTGGCGGGTTGAGGTGTTGATTGTATGTAGAAGTCCGCGTACTTTATTGGGCTAAGGATATATGGATCCTCGTGTTTCGAAGCCGTATGTGGTAAAACGTTACTCTGACCACCTACGTGATACGGGTAGTCCCCATTAGAAGTTCACGGAGCCATAAGCTCGTTGAACAGGCTTTGTGTGAAATATAACAGTCTAGGACTGCTTTTAGTATCCTGGTGGTCCAGCGGCTAGTGTTCCCCGGTCACAGTCATAGGCTTGTGGGCCGTGGGTTCGAATCCTGGCAGGTTGAGGTGTTGATTGTACGTAGAAGTCCGCGTGCTTTATTGGGCTAAGGAAATATATATATATGTATGTATGTAACAGTCAGTCACTGTCATCACGAAGTAATGATGAAAAATGACCTCTACTTACATCTATGTATGAAGGAATGACAATTGAAAAAAATTGGCATTGCGTTAGCAAATTCATAAAAATAACATTCTTAAACTTCCCGAAGACTGTCGCCTACTCAACATGCCGTAAAGTTTGATAATATATCACAAGTAATGGCCAGTCTAAACATAATATTTTTTCTCATCATAAAGATGCTAATGTGAGGTAAACGTTCTATAATGATTAAGTGGTTTAAAGATAATTATTTTTATTAAATAAATCTGCTTTATGTCACTTTAACTTTATATTTAAATAATAACCTGCCTAATTTTAATTAAACTTCGTACTAAGAAAAATCTTATAAAACCAACGCTTACGTTTAAAATGACTACATTATAATTTATTTAAAAAATATATTTATGGACAAGTTTGAAACGGACAAAGAAATCTTGAAAGGACAATTACTGTAGAATAAGATTATTGTGGATTGATGGCCGCAGATCCCGCGGTTTTGTAACATAAAAGGGTCAGTCCCTCATATATAATATTGTATATACAGTACACTGTAATGTCGCCTCTACCTACTCGGTACACTACACCTTACCACTAACTGCTAGTGACCAAGTGAAGGCAGGCACGCGTCGGAGATGGCTGCCTATTGGTGGTTACACATCACCAGCTGTTGTGAGCGCCCTCGAGGGCAGGTGAAGTCTATCCTAAACCCGGGGTTCCGTATCAGTCTCTCCCTGACATTCAAACCTGTCATTCTCCCCTGCCGATCCTGTAATGATCTCTGATAATTTCCGCATTTAGGGGAGTAAATAAGTTTAACATGTCAACTCCTCTCGCCAGGTTCAATATTACCGATTCAGTATTTGATATTGACAATATTATTGATTGCGTGTGGGTGATATTGAATGTTTGCGCAATATATTGAAGAAATCAAAAGGGATTTGATTTTCATAAACGGGATCTCAATAATATTAAGTGGTTGGTGAAAATCACGATTATATTGCTCAATATTTCGTCAGTCTGTGTCAGGAGGTCAATCAGTAATCATGTCGGGTTCCACAAACAACAACAGGAGGTTCATCTTGGAATATACACAGCAATATCGTGAACTCCCTGCGCTGTGGAAGATGTCTTATCACTTCCCGTTGTTATACTAATTTACTTCATCATTGATCTTAGGAAATTATTAATGTGACGTGTGCAACACCTACTGTATACATTTCCATAATGTACGCACCCTTACATCTTTTTTTTATTTAAGTAATATTTCTATCCTTACCTGTATATAATCTTTGAGACACTGTATTATATTTCACAGGTTCCTATTTCAATTTGGCCTATCGATTGTGGCGATATAGCATTTATGAATTTCAGGTCCTCATAATATGTGTTTCCAAAGGCCAGGTACCGCAAAGTTATTGATAGCCGCTGACTTGGGGGAATAGTTTCTCGCATCACTGGATTTTGTTTTTCATTAAGTGGTGTAACCATCTGCATTAACTTGTCGAAACATTCTCCATCTATACGCAGGAAATACTTGTAGTCGGCTGGCTCATTGCATCGGAGTTCAGATACAAGATTCTCATGAGTGTAATGATTCAGCTTCCTCAGTCATTTTTTGCCCAACATCTCCGTTTGCGCCTTATTATCTTATTCTTGCCTATCGAAACTGTGCGAGCAAGATATATACAAGTGTCACTGTCAATATTCATGGTTGGTAATGCAGAACCTCATGCGCCGTTAGTGGCAGACGGATTTTGACGAATTATTGGTCAATATATTAAGTACATTTTATTAATCGTGTATGGGCTACTTTACGCAAACTTTTAAATATTTTATGCAATGCTCAGCAGTTCTCAGCGATTCACTGAAACAGCTACCTTGTGATTAGCTCCGTGAACCAACACCTCGCGGTAGAACATACAGTTGTTTTCGTGGATCAGGAATATTAAAAGTGGAGATGACAATAATATATAGGATTATGATAGTAGTATGTAACACTTACTTGACATTGGTGTTAATCCCGGATTTCACTCCATGCTCCACTAGGGCTCTGTTGGGAAGTATGTGTTCTTGAAGGTCATGCACAGGTAAAGGTCAAACATAGGCACAAAATGCTACACAAAAGTCAAAGTTTTATACGTATATATAAACTACAAACACACATGCAGGGATTATCCAAAGATACAGTAATGAAAAGATATACCAATTAAAAATATACTTATGCAAAGGTGATTCTACAACCTACAGACTGGAGCCATCCAAAGAAGAATTAGTATCGTGGCTTAGGAGGCCAGGTTCCTCCTCCCTCCTCCATGTCACGATTCTGGCCACTTACTTTCTCAAATACACTAAGTTACCGGGCCAGCATTCCACTTCTTCGTTCACCTTGTACATACATCTCTACCCGTTTTCTTCATCAACAAAATCCCCAAAATAACACCTTCCAATAAATTAGAACCCGAGGTGTCCTGCCCTGCCACCACAACACATCAGAGGCTCTTCTCACACATCGTGGTTGGATCACCAGTCTTACCCGGGAAACTTTGATCTTCTGCTGAACATTTACTCACCACGGAATTCATACACAGCAATATATCCCAAAATGCTTCAGGTCACCAAACTGGTCCTATGGTTCCTGTGTCATCATTATAAATACCAATAACTATGACAACACACAATAAAAATATAATGTATTCCTAAACAAATCCACAGTTTACTTCTATCTTGCCCACTACCCACAGTCTACCTCTACCTTGCCCACTACCCACAGTCTACCTCTACCTTGCCCACTACCCACAGTTTAGTTCCATCTTGCCCATTGCCCACAGTTTACTTCTATCTTGCCCACTGCCCACAGTTTACTTCTATCTTGCCCACCACCCACAGTCTACCTACCCTGCTTACAGTTTACCTCACTGCCCTACCTAGCACCCCCCACCACCCAGCCTTGCCCACAAGCAGCCCTGCCCACCACCCAGCACTGCCCCCCACACGCATCACCAAGGAGATCCTCAGTCACAAAATATAAGATCCTCCAACTCGGACTTCCCACCAACACTGAAAAGCTGCTTTGCAACTTTCTTGACGGCAGAAATGCCAGACTGAGGGTAGGACAACACACAGGAGAGACCTTCCCACTCATGAGCGGAGTCCCTCAGGGCAGCGTCCTCTCCTCCACCCTATATATCATCTACACAAGTGACACCCCGCCTCCCACTAGAATAGGTAACGAAGATATAATGTATGCAGATGACATCACTCGTATAACAACACATCAAGGAAAATCGCGAGCGTTACAAGCCGACAACACCAGGCGGGAATTAGAAAGGGTAAATAATTACGAAAAACAATGGAAAATCCAAACCAGTCTCCCGAAATTCAGTGATACCCTTATGCAGAATAAAAACCCATCCATTAGTAACCAATAATACCCAGATAGAATACAAAGGCAGAGGCACAATCCTGGGCCTGCATATATCCACGACAGGTTACTCCCATCATGTCCTCACCAGTAAGGAAAAGGCAAGAAGAGAGCTGAGAAAACTATACCGCTTTAAAGCGCTTCCTGAGAAAATAAAACTCCGCCTGGTGACATCATTTATCATTCCGATATTAACTTACCCAGCAGTACCTCTTCATACTATGAGCACCACTCAAATATTAAAATTACAGGTGGTCCAAAATGAAGCCCTAAGATTCGTCACAGGTGAAAGATACCCCTTCACCAGAACCACAGCCGAGATACAGAGGCCTGAGAATAAAACCCATCAACCAGCAGCTGCACACCTTGGCCAGCAGAGTCTGGCAAAAGATAGAACGATCAGAGCAGGAACTCTTTCAAAGACTCCCACCAGATAACGACAACAACCATACATGGTTCCCAAAAGGTCCATTACCACCCCCCGATCTATACGGCCAGGCAATAGACAACCTCCCAAAATCAGCATCCGCCAGTAGGGTCGGCGGAATATGAAATAAGGCCCTCAAAACACCCATGTATGGGATAGGGTAGGCTGTCTAGTGCCCTTGTCGACAGACAATAACTAACCCATGACACAACCCTAACACACCATTAGCCTAGCTAGGCGGTCAGCCCGCCCTCTCCTACCTTCTAAATTTCTTCAATTTCCGAACTATAACTTCCTTTCCCCACCTCTAATCTTCTTTCTCTTAAAAAAAAAACCCTTCCATGCCCTGCCCATCACCTCTCACTACCCTGCCCTGCCCACCCCTCATCAAGTATAACAAAGGCCCTGGTCGAGCATAACAAAGGCCCCTGGTTCAGTATAACAGTCTTCTGCCTCCTTTTATCCGTAAGAATCACTGGATTTCCCACTAATGTAGTTTATATTCACCAATAATATTCCTACCGTGTATATAATGGTCTAATGTAAACCCGGGTACGTTTCTTTGTTGGATTCTATGGATTCATGTATAAGAGCTATGGTAGTATAGACTTAAGAGCAACAGTAGGTGTGTAGCCGTCTTTAAATTGTCTTACTCGTCCGGTGGCAGACCACGAAACCCTGTTTTGAGATATATACAGTACATTGTTTTGTTGTTGTTTCTGGTAAATTACGTCCTACAAATCATAAATCAGCCGGATGGGGAAATGTTTTATTGACCAAATTCAAAATGGTCGTCACCACCAACTCGCGAATACACATTTGTAGTTGAAGAACCTGTTGGAACGCATGTAAATTTAATACATCAACTATATGCAATTTTTCAAAAAAATGTGATATGTATTTAGAAAATATACTTTCACTAGTTAATCAGTTTTATCAATGAAACAAAGAGGTTATACACATTTAACTCGATATACTAATAATGCTTGTTCCAAGGCCTAAGAAGGATTTTTTTACAGGGATTAACCCACCCGGGCACAGGTCACTGACCCACATCGGGGCCTGGGGGGTGAAAATATAATAATAAAAAATATTAATTAGTTCATAGTAAATAAAATTTTCAATAAAAAATACAAAATTAAAAATAAAATACTAACAATGCTACCAACAACACTGATACTAATGATAACAACAATAATAATAATAATAAAGAATCACAAAGAAATATAGAAATGAAAGAAAAGATCAATAGTGAGAACCAATATATGTATGTTGTATTGTCAAGTAAGAGAAACAATTGAGACCCTGCAACTGTGTGTACATGAGGCAGAAAGTCAGATCATCAACCTGGGTCTTGGTCACATATGGCAGCAGGGTCTACCATTAGACAACACATTATGCTTCCAATATCTTGTGTGGTGGAAGAATTTGATGCATGTAGTAATTCATTTGATCAATATGCATGATGATGGGTCCAATAAGTGCATGTTTCTTCTAATTACAACTTACATGTCATTTTTAAAAGCGAATGGGCATGACTGTAGTGATAGTTGTAGAACATGTAAGGTCAGCTAGTACACAAAGAGGTGATACTTTACAGAAACAATTGCCACATGACTCCGCTACTAGTTATAATGTAGAGGTCACAAAACTGTCTCGTCATACACCTCCAAGCACCACAGCAAACGCTCCCTTTCCAAACGAGTGACACCAGTGTTGAACCAATAGTGAAAAGAAGTCGTCGCTCTGAAGAAACAACATCCAAGCACTAGGAACATTGTATCTTCTGTAGGGAGAATTGCCTAGAGTGGAGTCTTTGCCACCCAAGTTTATGTAGAGCGCAATGACGAGTGAGTAGATATAGTCAGACAGCGTCCAAACAGCTGTTAGTCACCACGCAGGCAATGCCCAGTATCATAAAGACTGCCCAACACCGTTCAGAACTAATATCAAGTCCTTTTAAAGTGACATTAACAAAATAAATTCATTCTATAAAATGGTGAACTGCATGCCGAGTGATCAGTCACGTATCTGGAATGCTGTGGAGATGAGGAAATGTATTTTGTTACATATGGAGGTCAACTCTTATCACTCAGACTGAAAGCAGTGCATCAATAGCTGGCTGGGAGAGTTAACGAGCTTTGGGTGAGACTGTAACCTGAATATGTAGTAATCGTAAGCACAGTTTAGGCTTTGAAACAGGAAGAACTTGGCCAGAATTATAATATTTTCTTCAGGTTTTATTTATTTATTTAATTCCATAATTCCATATATTTCGATTAGAAAATAAAATAAACCCAGTCTTATTTTATTCCCAACTCCTGATTTCCTTTAAATTTCCTTGGATCTAGAGCATTTCCTTAAAAAAAAGTTACTTGTGAGCACCAAATTTCCTTAAAATAAGGTAATTTCCTTGAAAGTAGAAACACTGATTTCACTCGGTTCATTGTGATCGCCTTTTACCATATATACAGTAGGCAAATATAACAAAGTATCGACAGTATCGGCCGAAATTCCACCGATACTCCAAAAACATGCTGTTACTACTGATACCGATACATCGATACACCGCCTAAACACCAAGATATTTCCACCAAACAAGGAAACACTACACCCAATCAAGCCGACCAAGTACTGAGAAACCATTGCCCAACCCGACACGCACCTGACGTTTGATCTGGCACTCACCTGACTCAGGGTTCTGCCCCACTGTTCGCCACGTCCAGGCAAATTGCTGCTGCCTCAAACTTAAAACCCCACATCACGCAAGCGGTGTTAAGCCACTGCACCTTTCATCTCCTTCTAAAATTCACTTCAATCATCTCTTTATCCTTCCCCCCTGTCACTAGCCTTTAAGTCAAGACTGACCACCCATACAGTAATCCTCATCTCCAACACACTGCCAAAGTGAGAGCTCTTGACCACATACACTGACGGCTCTCTTAACACTGTCTGTGGGAGGGCTGGAAGAATTGTCGTTGTGACCCAGCCTAACGGTAATGTAATAGAGACAGGAGCTAGAATTAGTAACAGGTCATCCACTCTACACACTGAACTATTTGCCATACTCAGCCCTGAAACTTGTTGAAGACACTGCCAGTCTCATCATCACTGACTCCTTATCCTCACTACTTGCTCTTGATACCCTAAACTCAGAGTGTCACCCGCTTATCTCTGAAGCTACTGGACACAGGTATATGCGTCTTTTTGACGAGGGTATCAGGATCAAACTGTGTGGATCCCTTCTCACATAGGCATTAGTGAACATGATGCAGTTGATGCTTAAGCTAAACTCGCGTCCAACAATGACAATGTTGAATACAATCTGGAATTTCAAACAGAACCTTAAAAACTGTAATTACAAAACAACTTGTTCCATGGGATGAAAGATATATGCGCGCGCACACACACACGACCCCCTCCCCCCCCCCCTCCCCATACTACGTTGCTCGAAAGCATCCATCTTTTTTGGGCCCAATTCATTGCATCATTTATAAACCTTTTGGGCCAATTTACACTGTCTCCCATAGTATTAATGTGTTATGTGCCCTACAGACTGTTCATTTTGAATACAAGAGGAAATATATGCCTGGGAGATACAACATGATAAACCCTGTTCAGTATCCAGCTTCCTAATATCTGTCGTTGGTCTCAATATATCGATGGTTTTCAACATTTTTCGTTCTCTACACTTCAGTCATCGTAACTTAGCCACTACCCACCATGATAATTTAACATGGTGCAAGATTCATAACTGTATTTAATTTACTGTTATAATTACTGAAACTGTACACAAAGTAGTCATAATGAACGTTATACATATATTCAGGCATTCTCATTCGCTAACACTCGTATAAATTTTCCAAATAATTTTACCAATGTTAAAGGTCATCACTGGTATGTGGGAAGAATGATCACAAACTACATGAAAATAAAATTGTTAGAGAGAGAGAGAGATAAAGCTCACTTGCAGTTCGTAACCTTGCTAGATTTTTAGCAAACTTAACATAAAGCATAATAAACCGGTCAAAAGCTGTTGACACTGATGCTAAACAGAAATAATGTAGTCATATGGTGAATGCAACATCAAGAAATTTAAGCTTGCAACAGATATAACATGGTGTTTCTTACCTTAAAACTGTGTCGACCGACGTAGTAAATCCAGATTTTGTCAATTTTGAGTCGATAACACCAATGTGAATACACTACCTATTCATTGTCATGAGTCAGTCCTGGTATGTTGATACATTTTACCAGTGGCATCCCCCGGAAGTGCCCAACATCCGGGTTACATTATGGATATGAGGTGTGTGAACGAGAGTTGCTGCCAGGTAGCATTTATCACATTAGATCTGACGTGAACATCGCACTGCCTCCAGTTTTTTTTTATTTAATTATTATTTGTTTTACTTTTTTTTTAACTGGATCAGGCCATAGGTCATTGACCCACACCAGAGCCTGGGGGCAAAAATATAATAATAATAATTAAATAAGTTTAATAAAAAATAATACAAAAATAGGAAAAATATTAAATAAAAATATATGCGTAATAATAAAAATAGACCCTAAATTAAAAAAAAAGATCAAAAGTGAGAAACAATATAATGTATGTGTTGTCAATAGTAAGAAACAATTGAGACCCTGCAATTGTGTGTATAGAGGCAGTAAGTCAGATCAACAACCTGGGACTTGGTCACATATGGCAGCAGGGTCTACCATTAGACAACACATTATGCTTCCAATATTTGATTCGTTTTCACAAAATGAATATTGCAAAATTATATTGTGATACACCAGCATCTCTCCAAGAATGACAAAAATTCTTATAATGTAAAGAAGAAATCATACAGGATGCTTGTGTAAGTTCTGACACTCGTGCCATTAAATGCAATTAATGTTGACAGATCTCGTGTAGGAAGGTTCGGTCTGCCAAGTTTTTAGTCGAGTTCTCTCTCTTTTTGCATTGTAATTTATGCGTTTCACGGACGTACCGATCCGTCTCGAACTTAGTAGTGGCATCTCATTGTGGTCTCTTGAATCTGTTATCAGGTTTGTGTATTAATATTATACTCTAAATGTTGGCTTAGAGGGTGGCAGCAAAGTTTCTTCTTCCTCCACGAGTTTTAAGGTCCTTACCGAATTGGAAATATAGGATATGTTTTAGCAGTTGGTCATCAGACTTCCGTACACAAAGACCAGCCCAGCATAATTAACATCAGCTAACCATCGCCTGTATGCTAGTGATGCTTGCCTTGAGGTGGACGCTGGGGATAATGTAACGATCCCCTCACTTGATGAGAATTCAAGTGAGTCTTGTCCGTTACCCAAGCTTTCAGTCAATGAATAGTCAGCCAGGAAATTGCTAGGCAAAGCTTAAGTACCCTTGGTTAATCTGCGACGTCCACAACACTGGTCGTCAGAGAGGCAGACGAGTTTTTGTACACTGAATGACGTTTTCAAACAATCCTGAGGGACAACAAATGTGTTATCGGTTTTTTTAAATGGTGGTTAAGTCACGAACTTGATGCCAGAGTACACAGTAGATGAATAACAAAATATTTCAAAAAACGATTCACACAATACTTGAAAACAAAGTAAAATCAATCTAAGAAACTTTCAACAACAAATTAGTTTTGATGAATCAAGCAGAAGTGTCAAAAAACATAAGTAAAGCAAAAATGAACTAAGGTTAGAGGAGCTGGGGAGCCAAGACAATTCCTAAATATTTCTCCAAAATATCTCAAACAAATGCCTGTGAAAAAAAACTACAGTGTCAGATCAGCTTACTGATAACGAAGAGAAATGAACGATGTTTTAAATAAGTGCTTATGTTCAGTTTTCTCCAGAGAAGATATAGATGTGGTTCCCGAGGCAGCTACTGTTTTTAGAGGGAAGTTATGTAAAGTGACTAGTAACAAAGAAAATATTTGACTACAAAACAAATAAATCCCCAGACCCCAATATTGGCTCGAGACTTTAGGGACGGTATAAACACACTTATCAGTTTATTGTGGAAGTCGTTCATCACAATAAATAAATTAGACGTTGTTCCTGACACCTTGATGCCAGCTTCTGTCATGCGGGCAATCCCAGTAATAGGAAAGTCATTTAATAGTGTTTGGGGGAAGTGAAGTAACAAGATCAAGGACTACAGTACACGGCACTTTGGAAAATATTACAAGCTTTTTTCTCATTTACAGTGAAATGACTAATACAAGAGTAACTTAGAAACAGACATGCTAACCTTTGGCGGTACCTTTCGTCATGCTGACTTTTAGAAGTTGTATCATGCTGACTTTTGATAAATTGTGGCATGCTGATTTTTATAAGAAGTTATGTCATACTGATTCTTAGAAAAAGTTGAATCATGCTGACTTTTGATAAGAAATTGTCATGCTGACCGTTGATGGACAGTTGTGCTGTATTTACATTTCAGATACAATATATACTATTCCATGTCCAGTCCCCCCCCCCAAAAAAAGAAAAAAATATCGTTACTGGTTTTGTCTTTACAAGTTGAAACACTGGATTTTGGTTCGATATATTCTCCAGTTCAACATCATATGTTGGTATGCATGTTCCACATATCAGTTACAGTATTCAAATATACACAACATATGCATTTATAAAATACCTGCAGGAATTAAACAAATTACTGGTCATTCTAAAATTGTCAGTTCTTTGACAAAATTCTTACCAGAAGATTCTTCTACATAGAGAAACTGTATACCAAAACCTGTGGTCGACTGCACCAACCGTTCCGAAAGTAATGGACTAACACTACTCACAAAACCACGACTCATCTCGACCCCTTGAGTAACGATACTTTTTGGCGGGACTGTACACAAATTATACAGTACCCCCTAAATGTGGACTTCTTTATATATAGTCACCCAAAAAAAGTCCTGTCGCGAACCACGAACCCCGAGGATCAGACTCGTGAACCCGAAGCAGTAGACACTGATACATTATTCTGTCCATAAATGCTTCGGATTCAAGTCTGAATCTCGGGGTTCATGGTTCGTGACAGGACTTTTGTGGTTGATGTACAGTACACTTCAGATATTTACTTCTATATAATGCTGTATATTTTACATCTACCTTTTTATATGCATACTTTAGATATATCCTACTGTATTTACACTTCAATTATATATTTTTTATACAGTATGTATATTTTAGATATGCATTACTATACAGGGTGATTCAGCAAAGAGTACATTAAATTGGAGGATGGAATCCTTGAATAATTCTAAACCACAATGTCTCTATGGTAAAATGTCAAATTCTGCATAGTTTCCATGTTGCAATATATTTAAGATGTTGTATTAATGAGAATGAATTTGAAGTGAAACCCCCTCTTTGTTACAACCTAAGTCACGATGGACATCTGTGAATAAATGATTATAACAAATCCGCTTGGGTCTACTGCCTGACAGGAGGGTTTCAGGGGAACACCGGTCAGCAAAGATGGACAATATTTAACTGCACAGTCTACATAAAAAAAAACAGTCAAGACACACTACATGATGGAATTGCCATAGCCATCAAACGAAACATACAACACAAGATACACGACTCATTTCAAGAAAACTTTCTGGCCATCAAAATAACACCATACACGAACAACCAAGAAACATGTCCAAAGAAACATATTTGAATAACTGGGAGAAACTAATAACAGAAGCAAATTACCACAACCCGAAACAATTCTGGAGGAAAATTAAACACTTAATGGGAACCTCCAGCAACGAATCAAACTACATTCTAAACAGCAACCAAATCAAATTAACCGAACCCAAAGACCAAGAACCTGAATTCAGGAAATACTGGAGCAAAATATTTCAAATAAGTCACCAAGAAAACCTGAACTTCTGTATGAACACCGAGCGACAAGTAACCAATCACATGACACACACACGACCCACATCTGGCAACCGAGTCCCAATATAGACAAACACTCTGGACGATCTATCCCCACTGATCAAACTATCACCGCAGACGACATGCACAGAACAATAAACAGTTTAAGAACAAAGCTCCAGGCATCAGTAAAATAAACAAATTCATACTCCAGCATCTACAAAGCAGGGCGTCATTTGGGAGGGAGGAGGCACTCCCCCTCCCAATAACTGTCTTGCCCCCTCCAGAACCTAGCTTGCCCTTCCCAAGGGCTGTCTTGCTCTCCAAGGAGGCGAGATTCATGTGGGATTTTCTAAATGGAAGGACTGTTCAGAATTATTTGAAAAACATGCTCGAAGTGAAAGGCACTAGGTTCTATGTGTGTGTTGAGCTTGAAAGCTGTAACTAGCAAAAGACACTTCGACCAAGAATAAACTTTGTACAAACAGGACAAATGAAATTAAGGAGAATAGAGAACATGCGGAGAATACATAGTCTATGCCGATGACGTTACCCACATCATCTGACATCCAGGCAAGGCCAAACAGATTGTTATCGTCCCTAGCTTATTATTTCACTGGTGTCAGTGCTGACGTTTTGCTGCCTTACCCGAACAAAACATGCCCCCCCCCCCCACCACGTGGCCTGTTACCACGCCAGATGTGACGGCTGGAAGGGGGGGACGGTGTTTTCCACCGGGAGTTTCCTCACCACTGGTAATGAGCGCTGACAGGGTGGCGTGGCTCTCATGACGCAGATCGCCCTCTAGTGTGATGCCCCGCCCCTCCCACCACGCGACCTGTTACCTCGACAGATGTGGCGGCTGGGAGGGTTAGAGTTATGAACTTTGTATCATGTCATTATGCTCAATAATCAATTATAATTTAGATAAATGGTGTGAGACTAACTATGTATCAGATAGATCACCCTGTAATACTAAGGAACGTCTTTTTGTCTGCAGGTTTTCACCACATCAATAAATATTGAATGCGTCAAAAGACGGGTTTCAATCATTCCCTTCGACTTGCCCGTCACCTGAACGTCCTTAACTAAGGCTTTTACACAGATGATGGCACGAAAAACAGCCCACGCCATCGAGAAAATAAACAATTATAAAGAAAAAAAAGTGGAAAATTCAAACTAATGTGCAGAAACTAAAGATCATTCACACTGCCAAAACAACAACAACATCACCAATCACAGATAACAACGAACATAGACAATACTCCAAGGAAGGCAAAGTACTGGACCTCAATAGCAAGAACAGGCATTACAAAACGTAAGATGCTCGCCCAATCACAACTCACAAAACTTCAAAGATTCACCAAAATGGAGACCTCTTCAAAGCACTTGTCCGTCCCCACCTGGAATACCCACCAATACCATTCAGCACGATCAGCAGAACCAGTCAACTTAAACTTCAAGCAGTACAAAACAATGCTATATGTAGAGCATCAAAAGCAACTTCCCCCAAACACACTAATAAAATACAAGAACTTCATGAACTAAAGAATATCGAACCACTAAACACACGTACACACAGCCAAGCTCGGAGAGTTGGAGCAAACCTTGAAGAGTTGGAGGACCCAATCTTCTCCCAAAGAAACCACAAGAACACACAGCTGGTGGCCCAAGAACAATACCCACTTTATTCATATATATGAATAATAACACCACCACTTAACTAGCATAAATTAACATACATTAAACTACTGAATTCCTAGATAGTTTGGATTCCCCTCCCTTGAGCGAGCAGGCGCGTGCTGCGTGCGCCCCCCCCCCCCCCAACACCCATTCAGTTCAACTAAGCTACTTGTAGGTGGAGCCCACCTGGTATTACTCCCTATTACTTTACTTCCCAATTTTATTCTTTATTTCTCTCTTTCCTCCCCTCTTTCACGGCAAAGTCATTTGCCACTTTACCTCATTATCATCAGTCACATTATGCGAGGTCCCGTTATTTACACCCTCTTGTGAGGTCACATAATCACCCCCAAACGTGACAATTCTTACCTCAGCTGTCTTTTCTGAAATCTTGGACGTTATTGGCATTTTCCTTGCAACTGACATTGTCCTATTTTAAATCTCACTTCCTTGTGATAGCTGTTAGCTGGTTCGCTCCTTACGTCGGCATTACTAATGAGGTTTTCTCTGTTTGACAGAACTAAATTTAGTAGAACCTGGTCTCACCTGAGCAGAACCTAGTCCCATCTGATCATAATTTGGTCTCACCTGAGTAGAAAACGGTTGCTGACGTCTGCAAGGGAGTTGATGGCCAGGAGATGGTAGACACCTAACGCGGCCACCACTAGCAACAGACACACCACCACCCGCCGCCCGTGGAACCTCACGGCCACCATCATCTGAAAAAAAAGAGAAAATCACCTGAAGTAGTCGAGAGTTGAATGGGGACGGAGGTAATGTTAGAGATGTTAACATGTTAGAACAAAGACAGTGGTTAATTAACGAGGAACAACAGTAGTGGTTTTCCTGGCTCTGGGAATTTTTTTTCCAGAGCCAGTTAAACCACCACTGCTGTTCCCAGAGGCACTTAACAGTAAAGATTTAATTGCCTTGTGGAACAGCACTATTGGTTTTTCTTCCTCTGAAAAAAGCAGTAACAATTGAAGTGGTCTCTGGAAATAGCAGTAATGGTAAACTAGCTCTGTGACAGCACTAGAGGTTAAATGACTCTAGGTAAAGCAACAGCATAAAGTGACTCTGGGAATAAAATGAACAGAAGATCAATAGTAAAGGATGATAAAACTATGAAAGGAAAAGGTCAGAGTGAAAACCAATTTCACTAAAGTGATCAAACCAAAAGTATATTAAGGCGGTTGCTAATAACTACATATGACTTCCACACATCAACAAAATATATCATGACATTATGGGTATATTTGTATCGTTATATACCATTAATATATTAAGATGTGTGTTGTACAGCAAGTCCTTGGTTAACGTCGCCCCACTTAACATTGTTCGTTACTACGTCCTGAACTTCAGAGACCAAAAATTCGTTTAACGTCCCAGGGATCCGATACTAAGTCGTTTTGCGTCGTCACTGACTACTTTTTACGGCTCATCACCAGATCTTGTCTGGCAACGCTACGCTCTCTCGGCTCAGCGAGCTGCTACTTGGCGCGAACGCTGCAGGTGACTTCAAGCTGAAGCCTATGCCGATTTCGCACACTGACAACCCACGGGCCCTGGAAGGTTACTCAAAGGATCACCTTCCTGTCATCTACAAGGCAAATAAGAAGGCATGGATAACCTGCGCCATATTTAGCCAGTGGCTGAACATGTACACCGTCCCTGCACTGAAGGAATACTGTGCCAAGGAGAACCTTAACTTCAAAATTCTTTTGATCCTTGACAATGCTCCAGCTCATCCTCCCAATCTCGACGACTTGCGCAACAGTGTAAAAGTTGTGTTCCTGCCTCCCAACATAACAGCACTGATGCAGCCTATGGACCAAGGCGTCATCTCCACAATCAAGGCTTATTATTTATGCCGTACCATGGCCCAGATGTTCAAAGCTACAGAGAAAATAAACCAACGATCCGAGAATATTGGCGAGGCTTAAACATTCTTCATGCAATTGACAACATTGGCAAGGCAAGGGAAGAGGTTCCAGAAAGTTGCCTGAATGGTGTGTGGCGTAAACTGTGGCCCGAGTGGGTCAACAGCTTTACGGGATTCACGGACTTAGTCCCAGCTGTGAATAGGGATATCCTCAGCTTGGCTAGACAGGCAGGCTTTGGTGGGCTGCAATCAGAGGATATTGAGAAGGTTTACTGGCCATATTTAAAGCTTCGAACCCCTGAACCCCTTTAGTGAACTTTGAATATTAAGACTGGGTGAAAAACGGAGATGGGAAGGATTATCATCATTCGTGCTGCCATTATGATAATTTATTAAATTACAATCGTGAGTGTGGTAGAATCGGACTCGATATCCAGTACAGGATACGAACTTCCGGACAGACGGATGTGACTTATCTTGTGGAGACTGGCGGCATATTTACACCCCAAAGGAGCCAGCAATTTTATAAATATGTTATGAGCATTTTAAATGAAGAGAGAGATGCAAAATATGAATGTTTTGGACATTTGCAATGGGAGTATTGTCACTTCTGATGTCCAATGTTGATGCAAAGCGTCCTTTTCTAAGGTGAATTTTATTAAGAAAACAGAGAAATAGCCTTCATATACAAACTGTAAATCCTCAATGTCGTGATTTAATATTATTGTGGATATAACGTATTGTTACCACGTGTTGCCATTGTAATCGGCTGTGGTGTTCCCATTATGTGATGGTGCTACAGTTGTTACTAGTCCTTTTCTTTTGATAAGCTTGAAGTCTTATGTTAAACTGTGATCTTATATTTCCTAAGAGTTGTTGTTGGGTAGTAGGTAGTAGGCAGCTATACTCTGGAACGGGATGGTAATATCGACAATACGTCTCTAGATTTTGCTAAGGCTTTCGACAGTGTACCCCACGAAAGGCTAAAATTAAACTGGAAGGGTACGGAATTCTGGGAAATGTCCTAGCGTGGATAGAAGACTTTCTACATGACCGCAAGCAGTGTGTGGTGATTAATAGCACGAAATCATCATCCGTACCTGTCACAAGCTGGGTACCACAGGGCAGTGTATTGGGCTCGCTGTTGTTTGTTTGTTTCATAAATGACATGCCAGACGTTGTACTGTACACTCCTCCATTCAAATGTTTGCCGATGACGCCAAGTTATTTCGGGAAATCAAGAACCAAGCGAACTGTGGAGAGCTGCAGAAGGATCTCTGTGAGCTCCAAGAATGGTCGAAGAAATGGCTGCTGAGATTCAATATCACGAAGTGTAAGAGGATGCACCTGGGGTGTACTAGTGTTAAGGAGGCGTATCATGTCCCAACTGGTTGAAGAAAATGCACTATTTATGACAATGTGAGAAGGACCTAGGTGTGTATGTTGACAATGAGCTGAAGTTCTCGGGCCATTGGGAGATGAAGGTAAATCAGGCAAATAAATTATTAGGTCTTATAAGAAGGTCGTTCAGATATCTAGACGATCCGTCCCTCGTAACGATCTTCAAGAGTGAAGTGCTTCCCCATCTGGAGTACTGTCACCCCGTCTGGTCCCCGAGATATGCTAGGGACTGTCAGTTGGTTGAAAATGTTCAAAGGAGGGCCCTTTTCAATTATGTATGTCTTCCATTATTATTAATATTGTTGTTATTTGTTACCGCAAGCAGTAATGGGTATACAGTGTTGAGATGGTGGAGATGGAGAGACCCAGAGTGGGTTGAGGTGTTGGGTGGTGTAAGGGGAGCTTGTTTGCGTATAACACGCCTGACCAGCGAGTTTGGCCAGCCGGGCTGGACATGTGATGCCAGGCAGGGATACCGCCAGTCCGGCTATCCCCATCATAGAGCCAACACCTAACCTGTTTCTCCTGAGACTTTCAACACGTAAGTTTAATTTGTACTTGTTGTTTACACGGGTAGACTGTGTCCATTGCATCGTTTATCATTGTGACAACATAAAAATATGGCAAATTAAGTACTCATTGTAAGTGTTAAGATTAGACTAATTACATAGCTATGATTGTTATGTAAATATATATTGGATTAAACATTTATGTATGATTGCCCATGTATGATTTATTTGAAATACTAAAATGAATTGTATTCAACAGGTTTGACCCAATTATGACGTTCGAGTTTAACGTGAAGAGTCTGATTAACCTTTAAACGCCGGGAAGGCTCTTACATTATTATTATAAATATTATTATTATTAGTGCTGTTGTTATTATTATTATTTTTATCTGGACCTGGTCTCACCCTCCTCTGTATATATACACCTTGGTTTGTATTTCTCTCTCTAGTCTGTACTCACCCCTGAAGATGTGAATTACACGAAAGCGCTTGGGAACTTCGTGTTTTCTTCTTTCCTTGTGGTTATCAGCATATACCTAGATCACGCGCACCTACAGTGATTTACTTGTGTGTATATATATATATATATATATATATATATATATATATATATATATATATATATATATATATATATATATATATATATATATATACCTACTGTGTTTCTGTGTGTGTATCTTACACAATATTAAAACAATTCTTAAAAATGTTTTGAAGTAGCACCCCAATGAATTTGTCACGAGCCGCCACCGGTCCGGTCACTAGGCGGTGACCCTACTAATCTTCATAAGCACAGCAACAGTCTGTAGTCAGGTCAGAGGGTAAGATGACCCAACCTTCTCACCTGGTTACAAATCTTCTTAATTACGAAATTATCCAGTTTGTACATACCATTACTCAAATTCATGTTAACGGATTCGGTATGTTTAATGAGACTGGATTCTATAATGTTCCTACTGTCAATTGAATTACAAGGTAATATTGAGGAGGCATTGTCCCAGTCAATGCAATGCTTATTTTCCCTCAAATGAACAAACAGAGCATTGGATTCCTGGCCTGTCCTAACACTATATGTTGTTTAAGTCTAGTTACAAGATCTTTACCTGTCTGGCCTAAGTAAAACATATTACATTCCTTACAAGGAACCTTGTAAATGCAGCAGCCTGCATTGTTGGGGGAGTTCTTGATTAACATTTGTTTAACAGTGCATGAGTTTTTAATTGCCACATTGACGTTCCAGGTATTTAGTTGTAAAGGAATTTGAGAGAAATTTTTGTGAAATGGTAATACTAAGAGATTCTTATGGTCATGGGTGGGCTTGGGATCGGTTCTATAAAAATTTCTTAGTAATGTTAAGGCATTTGTCTATAAAAGATCTAGGGTACTTAAGGTTCAAGCCAATATTATAGATATATTTATATTCCTCATCAATGAATTCAGGACTGCAAATTCTCAAAACACGTAAAAACATTGATGAAAATACTGACTGTTTGACTCTATTATGGTGGGCAGAATAATAATTGTTTCGATATGTAGATGATGTATTTTGTCTCTGGCCATGTAATGAGGACCTAAAAGCTTTCCTGCCACAACTTATTAACTTAGCCCCCTCGATCAAATTCACTGTGGAATTAAAGCATGACTGTAAATTGCCTTTCCTAGACTGTCTGATCCACAGAATAGGTAACACCTCTAAGTTCAGTATTTATAGGAAACCTACTAATGTGTGTACATACATTCATTATTATTCTGCCCACCTGAACGATAAAAACTCATATTTTACACTATTACATCAGCTGGTGGTGGTTTATATTCTGAAGCCGATTTACATTTTAATGAAACCAGATCGTACATGAACACTTTTTTATCTTTTTGTAATCTTTAACCAATGTCTGTATAAATAGACTAAAATTCAGTATGTACTAAACTGTTTTGTGTTGATACTGTAGTTATTATGTTTCACGAAGATGTTAATTTATCTCTTAAGCTCTTAATTTATTGCTCCGGAGGAGACGGAAAGCTCATTGGTAAAGTTGCCTAGTTTCGCAGACGTTGCACATTGAAGGATAAAAGCTTCGCACATCGTATCTTCAAACCTGGTTCTATAAACAGTGACCACGTAGCGGACTTGAAGTGCAGTAAGTTCGTGTACTTGAGAGGTAACTGGGCCGTAAATCCATAGGAAATATTTGTTCGTGCTGGAGTCATGCGTCAGAATGTCTCTTAACAGTCATGGCGGCGTTGTGCAGTGTAAATGCTTATAATACTTACACGACAGCTAACGTTTGTGTCAAGACAATTAACAAAGCCGAAATATACTGAATAATAGCACATCACGCAGATAGGTAGCCGGTGCTGGGTTACAAAAACGAGTAAAATACCAGAAAATTTGTGTAGGTGACAACTTGGGGGACTGGAATTGCCAATTTGAAATCGCTAACAACGTCAAGCTTAACTCAGTTCCAATAAATAAAACCTTACCTGTTTGTGTTACTGTCCGCTTAAAGCGTGTGGGCTGAGTTAGAGGAGTGTCGACTCCCTAGCACGGGACGCACCACCAATCTTTCACCTCCTATGAGAATCAATATCAGACTGGCGTGGACGACTCAGTACTCACCAGCGCAACCTCTCTCGCACAGTAGGATGCGCACGCTCAACCTCGTTTGTCCTCCTACACCTGCCTCCCTGCCTTCTCATTGGATCTTACTCAGACTACACACAAAGACTAGATTCTGAGCTTTACCATTCCCAATCGAAGAGTGCTGTGTTTTGAAGAAAGATTAGATTAGATTAGATATATTGACAGACTTTGCGTTCCACTCATTTACAGCGAGACGAAAACGAATTGTTTCATTTAGCAACTTGTTCGAAAATTCATCGCCCTCTTGAAATCAATTTATGTTCTACTTTAAGCCGCTACCTGACGGTCTCTTTAAAACTTAATATTATTTTTTCTTCCCTGAATACTGTAATGAGACCAGTTATTCTAAAACAAAATAGTTGTGTAGGAAGATAACATACGATGGTGAACTGCTCTGCAAGTGTGAGGTTTATAGACAGGGCTTTTTGTGCGAGAGATAGGAAACGTAGGACTAGGGTGTGTTTTCCTGGGGCTGGGATAGGGCATGTAGCCGAGAGGTTAGACAGGGTTTTGTCAGGGGAGGGTACCAATCCAGTAGTGTGTCTTAGAGTGGGAGGAAACGACATAGGTAAGGTTAGGAGTGAGGAACTTTTCAAGAGGTATAGGGAGGCGCTGGGGAAGATTAGAGATAGGGGAGGGATCCCGATAGTATGTGGTGTCTTGCCTAGAAGAGGGGTTGGTCGTGAATGGCTGTCCAGGGCAATTGCTATAAATTGCCGACTGGAAAAACATTGTGCAAACAATGGTTGGGCATTCATTGATAACTGGCAACGATTCTATGGCAACGACTACCTGTACTGTCGCGACGGAGTACACTTGTCTCGTGAGGGGGTAAAGACGTTGTCTGCATCCCTGGAGCGTGAAATTGTCACTCCGAAGGGGGGGTTTCGCCAGTAGAGAGGGGTCGGGGAAAGTGGGAGTCAAAAAACAAGCAGGTCCTGGGAAGTAAAATTAGTTGCTCAGGACAAGGGGTAAAACAGGACCAGGGAAGAGTAGGTTTAAATGTATACTATACAAACAGTAGGAGCGTTAGAAATAAAATAGACTTGCTGAGAGCGGTTGTATGTACCGAGAATGTAGACGTCATAGCAATCACCGAAACTTGGATGAATCTGGCGAGCAAAATTTTTTTATCAGAGTACCACATAGAAGGGTACAACCTTTTTCACAAGGACAGGGAAGGTAGGAAGGGGGAGGGGTCGCACTCTTCGTCAAGGATACATTAAAATGTTGTACTAATAATTCAATAAAGGGTGAAATAGGAACCGAGTCTGTGTGGGTAGAAATCACGGAAGGAAGAGAAAAACTAATTATGGGAGTGATTTACAGGCCCCCAAGTCTTGGCAAAGAAGTAGGGCAGGAAATGAGTAGGGCAGCAAAATATAACAACCTATGCATTATGGGGATTTCAACTTCAGAAATATTGACTGGGACAACATTGTAGGCGACTATGAATCTGAAGACTTCCTAGACGCAGTACAGGACAATTTTTTGAAACAACTAATTACAGAACCTACTAGAGGTGACAATATATTAGACCTAGTATTAACAAATAAAGAAAATATTATCAGAGATATCACAGTAGGGGAAGAACTAGGTAACAGTGATCAGAGAAATCAGGTTCACCTTAAATTGGGAAACGAAAAACAATGACAATATGGTCAGAGTCCGAAACTTTCGGTTGGCGGATTATCAGGGGTTAAGAAGGTACCTTGGTGAGGTCAGCTGGGAACAGTCACGTCAGTTCCCAGTAGGAAGGGGTGAGGTCATAGATGACACAACAATTGATCTTGACTATAATATATTCACTAGTATACTACATAAAGCACAAGAACAAAATATACCACACAGAAAAATTAGGTCAAATAAGAATGAGCCAAGGTGGATGACCAGAAAACTTAAACATGACATAGGAATAAAGAAAGGAATATATAAGAAATTAAAGGGAGGGGAGGAGCAGCTCAGAAACAGGTATAATGAACTATCTAGGAATGTTAAGATAAATGTAAGGAAAGCAAAGAGAGACTATGAAATCAAAATGGCAAGAGAATCCAAGGCGAATCCCAAGGGATTTTTCCAGGTATATAGGACAAAGTTCAAGGACAAAGTTGGGCCTTTAAAGTCAGGGAGGGGAGAAGTGATAAATGGCAGTGAAGAAATAAGCAAAGCATTGAACAGCTACTTCTTATCTGTTTTCACAGAAGAAATTTGTGATGAAATTCCGGAGGTAGAACTGATATTTAAGGGAAAGGAAGAAGAGAAATTAAAGAATATCACTATCAGAAAAGAGGATGTTCTTAAGAAGATAAGTAAACTAAAGAATACAAAATCCCCAGGGCCGGATGAAATTTTTCCTCGAGTCTTAAAAGAGTGTAGGGAACAGATTAGCGGACCCCTCGTAAACTTATTTACAAAATCATTAGACACTGGAGTTGTGCCAGAGTTGTGGAAACAGGCAAATGTAGTACCCATATTCAAAAAGGGAGACAGAGCATCAGCGTCAAATTACCGGCCGATCAGTTTGACATCAGTAGTGGGGAAATTTCTTGAATCAATTATAGCAGATAGCATCCGATCGCATCTAGAGAAAAGCAAATTAATCTACGACTCTCAACATGGGTTTACAAAGGGAAAATCTTGTCTAACAAATCTGCTAACGTTTTTTAGGAAAGTCTTCGAGGCAGTAGATAATGACGAAAATTACGATGTTATTTACTTAGACTTTAGCAAAGCATTTGACAGAGTACCGCATCAGAGGCTTCTGAGAAAAATTAAGGCTCATGGTATCGAGGGGAAAGTCTTAAATTGGATAAAATCATGGCTCACCGATAGAACACAGAGGGTCAGCGTAGATGGTGTTAAATCTGAGTGGGGCCGTGTAACCAGTGGGGTTCCCCAGGGTCAGTACTAGGCCCACTTTGTTCATAATCTACATAAACGATTTAGATACTGGGATCAGCAGTGACATAAGCAAGTTTGCGGATGACACAAAATAGGGCGGCAAATTAATTCAGGGCAGGATGCAAATGCATTACAGGAGGATCTAAATAAACTGCAGGGGTGGTCTGAAAAATGGCAAATGAAATTCAACACCAGCAAGTGCAGCGTACTTAATATTGGAAGAACAAATACTTATAATGTATACAGCCTTAACAACATCAACCTAGAGAAGTCGACTTGTGAAAGAGACCTAGGGGTACTTGTAAGCCGGTCGCTGGAGACAACTGTCTAGATACGCAATATCCGTGGGAGTAGAGAGGGCGAAAAAGGGTGTGTGGAGGCGATGAATGTTGTGCTTCCCTCACGGCAGGTACAGAGTCGTCAGATGCGCCTGCTGGGGTGTGTGGGCCTGGGTCAGGAGCAGGGGCTGCGTCAGCAGAAGCAGATGAGGGCTCGTGACAGCAGCTGGGCCCACGACAGCAGCAGGGTGCAGGACATTAGCAGGGAGTACCTGAGGGATAAAAGAGGGGTGTGTGGGTCCGCACTCAGGAACAGGGCCGCGGCGGCAGGGGTTACTGTTGGGCCGGGGGCGGCGTCTGAGGCAGGACGGGTGTGCTGGGGTCGGTAGGACATGGTGCTTGGGGCAGGAAGAGGAGCTGGTGTCTGCTTAGAGAAGCAGTGCTGCTCTAGGGTGTCTAACCAGCGGTGTAGAGACAGTAGTTGTAGAACCGATGAGAGCTGCTTCTGTGGGGATAAGCCAGTTTTCCATGTTGCTTGAAGACTGGGAGAGTGATCGGTTTCTCCTCCATCCTGTGTGAGTGCGAATCTCCGGGGGTCACCATTTGTGGGGTAATGGGATGTTTGGTGTTCACTCAGGATGGGATGGAGAAAGGAAACTCACAATGTGCTCTCTATATACATGTTGTATTGGATGTACAATGCAGCTTGGTGCTGGGAAGGCAGCGTGGTTACAAGCGTGATGTAGAGAGAGCTGGTTGGTGAGGACGCTCAGAGAAGGACAGCTTGTGGGTTGCCATGCTCGCCGGCGGGAGAGAGGACCACCAGGCAGGCGGAGGAGGAGCGAGGGCAGCCAGGCAGCGTTGGAGGAGGAGGTGTTACTGGCTGGTTGGTGTGGGTAGAAAGAGACAGGTCACCACGAGGTCAGGTCTTAAATAGCGGGGGTAGGCGTGGCTTAGTAGTTGACCCCCGCTCCGTGATGTATGGCGGCACTGGTTGACCTAGGCCACGAGGCATACACTGGGGAATTGGTGGGGTCGGCTACTGAGCACAGGAAACCACCACAAGTGCTCCTCCTTGCTGCATCCACGCATTTGAACCTCAGATTATCTGCCCACAATTTTAATTATCAATTTATATATATATATATATATATATATATATATGTATATAAATTGTGTTTTAAATAATTCTGATCAAATCAAAAGCCTAATACCATATTTAAAACATTTCTAGTGCAGTAACAGGTCGGCTGAACTGATGGCGCTTCTAGGCAGATCAAAAAGCTCATTTTTTTATCGATACAGATGGTAGCTTTCCGTCTTTCACTCTTTCGTATAGTCTTTGCTAGGAACGACGACGATGATACCTCATTCTTATAGTAGACTCTACCCTGGCTTATATTGACAATTTCACTAACAGTAAATACAGTTGAAGCTTTCAACATCACTCACAAGGGATCTTGAATGTTTCATCTCTAATGAGACATATTTAATTTGACGCAAAACAATGGTGTTTTACTGTTATCTCTCAATTTCAAATTCGTGAACACCCTATGAGGTATTCAAAAATGCCTTAGTCCCTGATAGACTAAAATATAGAAAACGGAGGAACTAGGACGTCCTGAAATGATTAGAGAACGAACGCTTTAACTGGGGGACTCAAAAGGTTCACATGTTTTGTGGACGATGTAGCATAATATGAATAATTAAGTATAAAACAGACTAGCCATGCTATTGTGACTATGAAATTGTGACCATAAATATTAGTATCACCAGTCTTATTGTTTGTGATGTATATGAGTGTTAACCAACTGTACTCACAGCTGAGATGTGATGGTATATGTTTCCATGTTAATCAAGGAATAGCATGGTGTTCTAAGTAATACAGGAAACTCACAATGTGCTCTCTGTATACATGTTGTATTGGATGTAGAATGCAGCTTGGTGCTGGGAAGTGGCAGCACGGTTACAAGCGTGATGTAGAGAGAGCTGGTTGGTGAGGATGCTCAGAGGAGGACCAGCTTGTGGGTCGCCATGCTCGCCGGCGGGAGCGAGGGCCGCCAGGCAGCGGCGGAGGAGGAGGAGGTGTTGCTGGCTGGTTGGTGGAGGTAGAACAGAAAGCGGTCACCACGAGGTCAGGTCTTAAATAGCGGAGGTAGGCGCGGCTTAGTAGTCGACCTCCGTCACGTAAGGCGGCGCTGGTTGACCCAGACCCTGAGGCTTACACTGGGGAATTCGCGAGGTCGGCTACTCAGCGACAAACAGCGTTTGTAGGGGAGGTATCCACTACAATACCATCACTTTGTGCTACTGGTCATCACTATTGTCACTGTTGTGTAATAATACCCTTAGGAGGTATAATTATTGAGTGTTGTAAATGATAACTGAAGATCTATTTTTGATACTTATAAAGAATGACCTATTTACTTTTTACTTTTATCCTCTTCACCACTGATCGGCTCGTTAGCCGCTTGGGCGATCGGTCACGTCTCTGTTACACACTGTTGGCAAGTACTGGGCATGCACCGGTTCCTGAATGTACCTGAACCTGCTCCATTGTTGGTCAAGTCTGGTCTTGAAAGAGCTCACACTCGGTGCCGTCACAACACTTTCTGGTAGATTGTTCCAAGAGTTCACAACTTTCACTCCGAAAAAGTTTGCTCTCACAGTTTTCTGGACTTGCGGCTTCTTCAGTCTTGAGCTGTGACCCCTTGTGGGGCAAGCGTCCGCCAGATCCAAGGACACTCTACTGAGTAGTGCCACTTGAGATGTTTATACACCTGAATTAGGTCGCCCCTTGCCCGTCTGTAGTATAAGCTAGGCAAGTTAAGGCGCTCCAATCTCTCAGGGTAGCTGAGGTGCCGAAGTGCAGGCACTAGTCTGTTGGCCCTCCTTTGAACATTTCAACCAACTGACAGTCCCTAGCATATCTCGAGGACCAGACGGAGTGACAGTACTCCAGATGGGGAAGCACTTCACTCTTGAAAATCATTACGAGGGACGGACCGTCTAGGTATCTGAACGACCTTCTTATAAGACCCAATAATTTATTTGCCTGGTTTACCTTCTTCTCGCAATGGCCCGAGAACTTCAGCTCATCGTCAACATACACACCTTGGTCCTTCTCACATTCAGTCTCACTGTTAACAGTGTTGTGAAGAATTACTGTTATTAAAGACGACTACAGTGACCTGGTGGAAATCCACCTGCCTGTTGTTTGTCTGTTCACTGATACCGATTGTCGGGGAATTACTGGAGACTGGCGGGACAGCCAGTGGTAATTCGACAACACTTGTGAAATATATACTGCTCTGTACATACGACCCTAGCCGCTGGTAACCAGTGGTAGAAGCTAGGTAAGCGGTGAATGGAGGAGGGTCGGAACTTTTACTTACTTTTATCCTCTTCACCACTGATAGGCTCGTTAGCCGCTGGGGTACTCGGTCACGTCTCTGTTACGCACTGTTGGCAAGTACTGGGCATGCACCAGTTCCTGAATGTATTACCAGAGAGTGTGACGGCACCGAGTGTGAGCTCTTTCAGGACAAAACTTGACCAACACTGGAGCAGGTTCAGGTAAATTCAGGAGCCGGTGCATGCCCAGTACTTGCCAACAGTGAGTGACAGAGACGTGGCCGATCGCCCGGGCGGCTAACGAGCCGATCAGTGGTGAAGAGAATAAAGGTAATTAAAAAGTACAGTACAGTACTGTGAAGAGCTGCAGAAGGACCTCTGTGGGCTCCAGGAATGGTCGAAGAAATGGCTGCTGAGATTCAATGTCACGAAGTGTAAGAGGATGCACCTGGGGCGTACCAACGGTAAGGAGGCGTATCATATAAGAACATAAGAACATAAGAAAGTGGGATACTGCAGGAGGCCGACTGGCCCATACAGGGCAGATCCCTTTCACACCCATCCCAGCACTTCCATGTGCCTATCCAACTTCGTCTTGAAGCTCCCTAGCGTCCCCGATCCTACTATAGCACTCGGTAGTCTATTCCACATATCCACAACTCTATTACCAAACCAGTGCTTGCCTATATCCTTTCTGAATCGGAATTTATCTAATTTAAAGCCATTTGTTCTAGTTATTTCGTTATTACTGAGCTTCAGAACATCTTCCATTTTACCCTTGTTAATCCCACTTACCCACTTGTACACCTCTATCATATCTCCCCTAACTCTACGCCTCTCTAATGAATGTACGCCTAAGCTTTTCAGTCTTTCTTCATATGGAAGGTTTCTAATATTATGGAGCTGAAGTTCTCGGGCCATTGTGAGAAGAAGGTAAATCAGGCAAATAAATTATTGGGTCTTATAAGAAGGTCGTTCAGATATCTAGACGGTCCGTCCCTCGTGACGATCTTCAGGAGTGAAGTGCTTCCCCATCTGGAGTACTGTCACCCCGTCTGGTCCCCGAGATATGCTAGGGACTGTCAGTTGGTTGAAAATGTTCAAAGGAGGGCCACCATACTGGTGCCTGCACTTCGGCACCTCAGCTACCCTGAGAGATTGGAGCGCCTGAACTTGCCTAGCTTATACTACAGACGGGCAAGGGGGGACCTAGTTGAGGTGTGTAAGCATCTCAGGGGGCACTACTCAGTCGAGTGTCCTTACTTGGAGCTGGCGGACGCTCGCCCCACAAGGGGTCACAACTCAAGATTGAAGAAGCCGCAAGTCCAGAAAACTGTGAGGGCAAACTTTTTCGGAGTGAGAGTTGTGAACTCTTGGAACAATCTACCAGAGTGTTGTGACGGCACCGAGTGTGAGCTCTTTCAAGAGAAGACTTGACCAACACTGGAGCAGGTTCAGGTACATTCAGGAGCCGGTGCATGCCCAGTATTTGCCAACAGTGTGTAACAGAGACGTGACTGATCGCCCGGGCGGCTAACGAGCCGATCAGTGGTGAAGAGGATAAAAGAAAAAAAAAAGATATAACCAAAGATGTAAATTGTATAAGTATAATAAGAAGAAAGTATGAGCTAAGCAATTGACACACTGCTCTAACACCTACATCCAGACCATTAATCCTAAAAATATAATGAAATATAGAAACATAAGAGACTAACCTACTTTTCAGGTATAGACTGAGGTAAGTGTTTGACCAGGTATAGACTGAGGTAAGTGTTTGACCTGGTAGCCGTGGCCCGGGTGTGAGGCGCATCCTGGCCCTCACTTCACCATCACCACTCCATATTGTCAGTGAACATGGCGACTCCCGACAGTTCACAGGGGTTCAATGCTGTTCAAGGGCAACAGAACAAGTCGTAAGTCATTTTTCCATTTTGTTTTATTTTTTTATAAACTATTATTTGTGTGTTTGTACTTGTAATGATAAAGAGATAGATCCTGTAGTGTATGTAGGTCTGATATATGGGGATAAATGGTCTATAGACGATACTAGTTTGTTGTTATTATTAAGGATGATTTAAGTAATGTCTAAGTATATATATATGTTACCTGGGATTTGTTGATTTACCTATATGGAATGAGTGTGATAAAGTTTGTAGGTAAAGGACACCAGTTGTTATTAAAATGTTGGTGATGGTTTAACTTCAGGTGAGGCAATTAAGTCAAATAATGGTCCTACATTAATAAATCGGACTGCTAATTACTTCTCGATTATTATTTGGTGTCAGGAAGTCACAAAAAATTGGTAATCTTAATTTAATCTGAGTTAATAGATCGAGTGCATGTACCTAACTTAACCTAACCTAACACAACTGAGATTAAATTAAGTTTACCAATTTTTTGTGACTTTATGACACCAAATAATAATCGAGAAGTGATTCACAGCCCGATTTATTAATGTAGGACCATCATTTGACTTCATTGCGGCTACATTTGGGTAATTCCTCGCTCCCTCGGTACATGCACGCGATCTATTAACTCAGATTAAAGTAAGTTTTCTAATTTTTTTTTACTTTGTGACACCAAATACTAGTCGAGAAGTGATTGGCAATCCGATTTATTAATGTAGGACCATTATTTGACTTAATTGCGGCTACATTTGGGTAATTAGTCGGACCGGTATCACACATGTCAACCAAGAATTTTACAAGGTAAATTGGTGGTAATGGTGGAGCAGACTTTTGAAAAGGGGTTTTTATAGTGTAAATAATTGTGTTAAATACAAAAAACGATCTTCATTGCCGTCGGAAATGAGCAGTAGTTGAGATATTGAAAAAAAAAAGTGGGAAGTCAAGCAGTGTAAAAACCTCTAAAAAAAAAAACTAACCTAACCCCTAGAGTGTAAGTTAAGGATACACCCCATTTCATCACCAATCCGGTTCGTCACCAAAACCCCAATTCGTCACCAATATCAAATCCGTTTCGTCACCACTAACAGTCGCTGGTATTAGTGACAAATTGCAAGTTATTATTTTACACAAATAGAAATTACACATGTATACAGACGACTGGAGAATTATTGTGTTATTATTATACATGAATATTAATTATTCAATAAAGAAAACGTTTAAAATATTGGTAAATAAACAAAATACTGAACATATGAAGGTGATATGGCACCATCGCATAAAGCGCCGAGCAGCAAAGAACAATCTCGCTCTATATCTCCTTGTCCCTCTTCTTCACAGAGAAGCCTCAATGGTTGATTTGCAATTACAAATAGTTGCTGAGCTCAAGCTAAAATTGTGCACAAGAAAAGCAAATCATGACAAACAAGTCCATCTCTGGAAGCTGTGGGATGAATATGAAGAAAAAAAATATCACCACTTCTAATTTCCTAAAAAATTGTCATTGTCTTCTGCCAAGCTTCCATGAGTACATTTTAGTCTTTCACATATTGTTTAAGTGAGATGATTGCAGGCGTATTAATAATGTTTTTATTATTTATTTTCGTCTTTAATAAATTGTATTAGTGTTTTTTATTATTTTCTATCCCAAGCAACAGTTATTTTCGTTTATATATTGATGGGAATGAACGAGGGTGACGAAATGGGTAAAGTAGGGATGACGAAACGAGCATCCCCAAAGAAACTTACCTTAAGTAAGAGATACAGGAGGATAGAATGATGTGACTTGAATGAGGAAGTGGTGTCTGTCTTATCACGGTACTGACACTCTGAATTACATCTTGGACACTTTACATAAACACAGTGAGCCCTAAAAATGACAATGGCTGCTGCTTCATTGTCTAAAATGTGCTGAATAATGCGGCAACCAGCCAAAGTACATTCGAGGTCAAAAGTTCGCTCCCGCCCAAAATGAAGCAGCATCGACCCCAAATGAGATAAAACAGTAAGGGTAAGTCAGTTCGGAGACTCGTTCCCGTGACTCGGTTTCACCACGGAGAGCGAAATTTTGTCCCCGACTGTACATCCATCTCACACAGATGCCATCTTCCAACTGGCTGCGACTGCTGATTAGCGCATGAGTATTATGTCACATTGGGACTCGTGCTGATTGGGGAGCACGACTGTTACGTCATATCAACACTCACGCTGATTGGCCAAATATTATAAAAGTTAAAATTTTCGAAGGATATGTTATAGAATAAATTATTTTTATTTATATTTCTTTAACTCTCCATAAGACTCGGTATTCAGTTAGGTAGTAGGCAGCTACCAAACATGGAGGTACTACTGCCTGGGAAGATATTGGAAGCATAATTTATTATCTAATGGTAGACCCTGCTGCCATATTGTGACCAAGTCCCAGGTTGATGATCAGACTATTGACCTCATTTACACACAATTGCAGGGCCTCAATTGTTTCTCTTACCATTGACAACAACATACATACAGTCTCTCCTCCACTTACGACGGGGTTCCGTTCCGACTACCAGGTCGTAAGTCGAACCTAGGAAAGAAATACATAGTACAGGTAATAATTTTAAGACTTTTATCTTTTTAATACACAAACTGAGTGGGATACGACGTGGATGCTGTACACTCGCGGCACTGTGCCAGCCGAAGTCGTTAGACATTACGACCAAACGTCTGAACTCGAAAATAATGGAAAATATTTTAATAAAATATAACGACAATGACCATCTTAAGTCCGGGTTGTCGAAAGTCGCATATGTTGTAAGTCGAGGAGAGACTTTATTGTTTCTCACTCTTGATCTTTTTTAATTTTTTATTTCTTTATGGTTCTTTATTATTATTATTATTTTTATTTTTATTATTGTTATTATTACTATTATTACTAATAATATTATTATTGCAGTGTTGTTATTATTATTATCATTATTATTTTTTCTTAGTTTAGTAATGGTTGGCTATTTTATTTGGTGTGTTTCTGGCAAATTTTACCTTCATTTCCATGGGAATCTTAAGTTACTGGGTACTGGGAAAATGTAAAATCCTCATTTCCTTGAAAACTACTAATTCCAGTGTGTGTGTGTGTGTGTGTGTGTGTGTAGACACACACATACAGTACAGGTAAAGGAAATTACTGTCAAAAGAACGAATGGCTCCCTGTCCCCTCCGTGAAAATGCCGGCAACTTTAAAACCACACACACACACACATTCTTAGGTACATCCAGGGTGTCATCTGCGAATAATAGAGGACTGCGAAATAAAAGTCTGCGAATTTGGGGGTCCCCTGTATTACCGTCTGTTAGACAGGGGCTAATACCCAGTAAACAAAGCCCTGCAATTTCCCCTCATGAGCACCTAGCTTCACTTTCCATCTCCCTATCACTCCTTGCATAACAGTATCATATGACTTAGAAAAGAGTTTTGGGGGGGAACAGAGCTTGCTGAAGCAGGCTGATGCGTCCTAAGATATTGCCATTTGTTGGGCCATTTTAGACACCGAGAGAATTTTGAGAAGTCATTCCATGGTCTACCTAATAGACCGCTCAGAGATGGCCACTCATGTACGTAAGTCTATGAATTAACCATTGACAGGTTATGTTACAAGGGAATGAGTTTGGTCTTGAGTTACATTGGATTTGAGGTGAACTGCATGTGCCTATTGTTGTTGTTCTTCCACAAGTGGAGGCATTGTCTCATGCTGTAGCAAAAGCAGTCCAGTGGCCTTGGAGTGACCCACCCTGACCAGTTTCAGGGACACCCTTCCCTGTGCAACATGGCACTAAAGCTGACTGTGGTCTTATGTGCACGATTTTGAAGCATCTTCACAGGGCATTAGTTGAGGCTCCTATGCTATCGAGCAGAAATGCCAACCTATGACTCACTTACCCGGTACACTCGGTGTAGGCAAGCAAAAAGTGTAGCAGAGACTAGATGATGGGCACAATAGTTGACCGGTCTATCATCAGGCATGTTGAAGCAAAGCTGGCTAGGTACTCTAAGACTATACACCTACACCATACTTACTTATAATTTACTGTCACTTTTCCTGTGTTTCAATTTTTGTTTCAAACATTGAATCCCTTAATTTCTTCCAGGAAGAAGAATAAAAAGATGAACAAATCTAAAGAAGACAAAGATGGCAGTGAAGGTCCAGTGGTTAATGGGGAGTCTGAGCCAAGTACAAGTGGGCTCACAAAGGTTAGTTTTCTCCTGTCCTTTTTTAGAAACTTAGAAAATTTAATTTACTTTGTAAGCACCTTATTTATACACTAGCTCTCATGTGATATTATGTTTGAACATTAGCAAAACATGGGCATACAGGTATTTATCCAGTCCTATCATTTAACAGAGTCTACATACTGTATGTCGATTAAACAAAAATAACTAGCTAGTAACTATTTATATTTTCTTAATTAAGGTAAATATAAAGTTATCAATTGGTTTCAATGAACAGGTGGTGGTGATGCAGTGTGGTGATGCAGGGTAATGTAAATAAACATGTAACTTATATCACTAAGGATATTATAGTCCACCCTAGTAGAAACCATTTTTATTACAGAACAAAAGAGTAAAAATTAAAATACTCTAATGTAGCTTAGAAATAAAGAAAATATAATATAAAATTATAAAATAAGACAAATGAAGAGTATAGGTGTGTGTGTGTGTGTGTGTGTGGTGGAGCTGAATGTATGTGAAGGCTACTAAGTGAGCTTACTGTGGCCAACTCACCCGCCTCCCTCCCATGTGACATCACGGCACACACATGTATCAGTCAGCTGGTTGACTGCCTGGCTAAACTGTGCCATCACTTTGAGTTTGGAAGGAGCTATTTTTTTATACATCAAATATGTGTTATTGTATTTTATGATGTGCTATGTATCAATTTATTGTTTATCACACCAATTTTTTGTTAAAGAGTGGTTATAGCGCTACAGATGTCAGACACACGAATAAATGACTTCAGCCTTTCAGATTGTTGGACTAAATTAGAATTTTTATCAGGGACCAAAGTTGGGATACCTGGAAGATTCACATTAAATAATTTGAACTGTAAATGAAAATAAAATAAACTGACATTGGATTCCATAATAGTTGAGACGCTCTGCATACAGTGGCTGGCCTGACATGTATGGGGGAGGGTTGTTGGTTTAGTGCACAGACAATTTTACCATGGAGTGATGATAATTAATTCTGCCCTAGATACTCTGTTGCAGTGTATAGTAGTTTATACCCAAAATATTGGGTGTTTGTACACCACTCCCACATCCATGTGCTGGTGGGTGAGCCAGCACACACCCGACCACAATAACAAACACCAGACTGAGTAGGTGGGTGTCCATGTCAAAGTTAAATTAGACTAATGACGGAAGGGTACTAACATGGGGCAAAGACTACCCGTGTAGCAGCAAAGTGAAGTCTAGGTAAAGATGAAATCGTTTGCCTAACATACGCAGCATTCCCGCAGAATGCTCTGAGATTCCTTGAGTGAGCAAGGCTGGTGGTGACAGTATCATGTGAATGGACAATAAGTCAATATAATTGAGTTAGCAGGAAGTGAAAATCAGTGAGCCCATAAATATTATAAAATATAGATAATGAAGGAAATAATTAAATACCAGTCCAGTGAATAAGTGGTATAAGAGGCTAGTAAATGATAATACAATATTCATTTAAGTTTTAATTTAATTTACTAAGTCTTCAGTTCTTTTTATTTAAGTTCAATAGTAAATTCAATAGGTACAATGAACCCGATAGAATGTGATTTATATTAGTGAGAATTCTCCCTCTTCTAGACAATGTAAATTTCTTGAATGATCATTATGAAAGGAAAAATATCTAATTAATGCTGAAACCTCATTACAAGTCGTAAGAAGAATCTTTTATTGAACTACCTAACCAAGTTGTTTTACACAAATGGATGTAGTGTTAAATCTCCTTGTTTTGCTCTACTAAGATATATTATATTGTAAATATTCACAGGATGTTTGAACAAATCCAAACGACTCTACTACATATGTACAGGTGCTTTGTTGTGCATAAACAACGACGAAATAACATGATTCCGGTGATTTAGATAAACCACATAACCAAAGTATGTCACACTTGTGTTGAAGGTTTAGGTAAATATAGCAAAAAGTTATGCTATTTAAATCCCATGCAGTGTAGGAGCCTAAAATCTTAGTGATGACTTGTTTTGCTCTCAGAGGACAGAGGATATAATGCAAAAAATACACAGGAATCATTTATCAACATTCCATCTTGCCCACATAAGTCCTGGTTTCCAGTCCCATTCTAGAATGTTTTGATTTCTCATGGTCCATCCAACCTAGAACACATTAGTGATGTACAGAATGTTTTATAAAATTGATATACATCAGCGTGCAGTACATAGTGTGGACAGTGCACTTGACAATGTTTTTATAACACTTCTCATCAGTCCTCCTTTGTGGGAGGTTTCAGCTTTAGACCTCAACTGTACCAAAAATTAGTAAGTAGTAATTGATTTTATATTATGCATTGTACAGATTTAATAAAATACAGTAAAACCTTCTTAAATCGGACTTCAATATTTAAATGCTTTTTTGGGACTAGTTACCAAGTAAAAAAAGGAAAAGAAAAAGTGTTAAGAGATGGGGAAGATTAAATAAAATCTAATGAGACAACTTACTGAATACTGAACAGTGGTCTAATAAGATTTGCTATACCATAGGCCTTCTGAGAACTAAAACACTTGAGTATGTAAGCAGGCTGGGGCTGATCAGGTGTTGCCACATTCATCAGGTTTATTTATTGATTAATTCAGTATTATATCTCATATGATTGGCCTTTTATGGTTAATATAACATCTTCAGTAATTGAGAAAAAATACAATACTGTATGTAATTTGTAATATGACTTGAAAATAAAAGGATAAGCTGCATCATAAGGCTGTTTACTCAAGATGTGTTCCTGTGAGAGCTTTCAACAGACCAGCTTACAACAAGGGTCACTATAAAACACTGTATATTATTTGATAGGAAGATGCCTTCTTAAAAACGTTATTTACTGCCTTTGAGTGTTGCATGATGACTCAGTTTGGCCACTAGTAGACTTGGACAAATGGTTAATGAATAAACCAGAAGTGTCTGCTGATGCATAATACTTTACAATATTACTTATTAAGTGATGATAAATGCACTATAGTAGTACTGTACTGTACTTATTGTGGTAAGCCAATCAGCTGTTTGCTCTTTGTAAACAATGACTCATGGTGTTCAGTGTGGGATTCTTTTTTCAGGAAAGTTGATTCTTTTAGGATAATATTTTATCAACCTGGCACCAAGTGATCCTAAATTATATGAGAATTGTGGTGAAATTGTATAAAGAAATGTTAAAGGAATCTTGGGGGTTGGGAGCCACCCACCTGTGCCAGCTGCTCCCAGATGAACATTTGTCTTCCACG
This sequence comes from Homarus americanus, assembly GCF_018991925.1. Lineage (NCBI taxonomy): Eukaryota > Metazoa > Arthropoda > Malacostraca > Decapoda > Nephropidae > Homarus > Homarus americanus. The sequence goes on from NW_024750697.1 coordinate 422,305, forward strand.
TACAATATACTTCTACACTTATTTGTTGTTATTTTTATCTTTATAATACTGTACAGTACCGTATACAGTTTTCTCTAGGACAAATTCTGTGGTTACTTACATATAACACTTTACAGTAAATCACAATCATTTCGGTGACAACCAGACTTATATATCTGATTTTCAACCCACAGAGTTGTTTCCTATTTTCTTTCTATTGTTGATGTAATATTCTTTTAATAACCTTGTTAAATACTGAAAGACCTTAGTTGTTGAAGTGTAGTAATGACATTACGACAACTGATTTTCTTTAAACCGTTCAGGTAAGCAGTGTTATCTAACCCCCCACCCCTCCATATTCGCTTTTCTCGGACTTAAGCATTTTTCGGACTGGGGTCTGCCCCAATTGGTCCGATTTATCGAGGTTCTACTGTATATTGCATCATAGGAATATTAATTCAATGTTATTATAATAGCTGCACAAACTACAAGACTGATGAGCACACATGTTATTTCTTAAACATGGGATTTGTTGAATGTTTCATATCAATCAGAGTACGGTCCTCATATCTGAGGGTTGGCGACCACAGTCCTCCACTCTAAACGCGTTCGGGCTGTTTTGACCAATCCTCTAAGGTTTTGTATCTCTCTGGGGACCAAGTTTTTAATTTCGTTCATCCACCCCAGTCTCTACCTTCCCCTGGCTCTCCTACCTCAATTTGAAGATTTTGCTACTCTTAGTATTTTACTTTTGTTTTCCTGTTAGTGTAAATTATTCTTAACATTCTTCTATAACACCACATTTCATAGGCCTCCAACCTCTTTCTGGTATCTGTTGAAAGTGTCCACGCTTCTGACCCATACATCAGTCCTTGCCATATAAAGCCTATCAGCAGCATTCTTCTCTTATATATTATTAAATACTGTTTTGGGTTGACATATTCTTGTTCTAATTTCTTCCGTGCATCTGCCATCACAGTTAACGTTACTTCCCAAATACGGCTCCTCCCCAACTTACGACTGGGTTAGGGACCCAAATCCAGGTTGTAAGTCGGAAATGCTTAAATAATACTGTACATAGAAAATCTAAAATGGGTCTCTCTTTTTCTTCTCAGCAGCACAAAACTCTCACTTTTAAGCTTGCCAGCCATTTTAAAGTGAATTACAAACGAAAATTTTGTCTTGTGTACTGACTTTGGGACTTGAAAAAGGCGTAATTTGACCAAATTTTAATACGACTGAGGCAGGTCGTAAGTTAGTCGTAGGTTGTAAGCCGGGGAGGAAACAATGGAGTATCTTAGCTTTCGTCTTTATTCAAGACATCTTCAGAGGCAACTGAATTACAAGGACTGAGAGGGGCTTAAGTACACAGGGTGACCTTACTACACATGAGGTCAGGTCATAAACATGACCTCCACTAATCCGCACACCAACACCACCACACACAAAGGAGCTTGAGAGAAAGGCGGCGTAACTAGTCAGGTTAAGTCAGGTCAAAAATATGGGACCCACTAATCATCTATCCTACATCTAACTCAAATGCTTTCAAAGCATTTTCATTCTTGGGCCACTGACAAATAAATTTGTGTAACATATCAGTTTTGTATTGACCATCAATAAGGTTTATAGAATTTCATTCCCTAATCAAACTTGCTTCAACCAGAAGTCTTTCTGTGACACATGATGATTTATACACTTCTAAACTGTTTTCCCAATCTATGGGATGATTATTGTTCCTAACATGAACGAACAGTGCACTTCCTTTTAGATGCTGTTCTAATATTGTACTTGTGCTGTTTAATTCTGAGTTGTAATGCTTTCCCAATCTGTCCTACATAATTTCCATTACAGTTACTACATGGAATACAGTAAACACTAACATTTTCATTCAAGGTTGGGTTATTTTTAATTAATATATTGGTAATAGTTGAGTCATACTTAAAAACTACATTGTTTAATAATTTAAGGGACTGAACTAACGGGACAAATTCATTGCGATAAGGCAGTCAAAATATTCTTAAGTGTAGGAATTTGCCTGGTTTGAGTAGAATGAAAGGATTTTCGAGCCCTTTTAAAACAATGATCAGCAAACAATAGAGGTACCCAAGTTTTTGTGCTATGGACTGAATGTGTTTCAGTTCTTCATCAATAAATTTGGGGTCACAAATATGCAAACATCTCAAAAACATAGCAGAAAAAACTGACGTTTTGGTAGATTCATGGCGACTCGATAAAATTTAAATTCTGACTGTCATTAGAGTTCGAGTTTGAGGTATTCTGGCTAACCTAGACATTACTGATGCATTAAGTTCGCGCTTAATGTTGTTTCGATTACGTGTAAACTTAAGAGACCAAAAATTCATTTAACGTCCCGGTGATCCGATACTACGTCGTTTTGCGTCGTCACGGACTACATTTTGTGGTGCATAACCGGCTCTCGTCTGGCTCCTCTATGCTCTCTGGCTGACACAGTCTTAGTAACTCGCCGCCCTCCTCCGCTCCCACCACACTCCTCCCTCCGCCATCTACCTCCTCTGCTTCACTCCACCACACACACGCCCCACCACCTCCGCCCATCGGTGAGTACCAATACAAACTTAGTAGTTGTATATGTACGGTATGCATTATTTTCTATAGAAATGGCAATGATTTTGTATGTAATGTATTTCATGGGGTAAAGGGAGGCTCAGGGCGTAACTCCCGTATTTTATCTATTTCTTATGAGGAAAATTGATCCACTTAACGTTGTTTTGTATAACGTCCGCATTTTAGGAACGTAACCCCGACGTTAAGCGAGGACTTACTGTATGCAGTTTATTGCCTTCAGTACCATGTGATATATAAAATGTATTAAAATATTATTGTTTTTTAATTAAAAGTGTTTAAAACGATAAAAAAATTATAAATATTATGAAGTTTCGGTCGAAATTTCATTCCGTAGGGCGAGGGTCGGCAACCCCTGGCACGCGAGAGGGTTGACCATGGCACGCCAAGTGATTTTAAAAACATATAACAAAATAAAAAATAAGAGCACCATTTGAAATAAACAAACTGTGATGAGCTAGAGCTACAACTCACGCGTCCAGCACCTGTCTGTTCAGGTGTAGCCTGTGTCGCGTCAGATACGATGTTGCCATTTTAGCTACACTTTTCTTGGGATATTTCTTATATCTAATAAATTGGAGTACCCTGTATAATTATATGTATCTACATCACTTTTATTGAAATTACACTTATCATCTTTCTAATAGTATTCAATCTACCAGATTTTTTATTTGCGGGAGTTTCTATTTCTAGGCGGTAACACTGGTTACTCAGACCGTCAGGCACGGTCAGTGTACTTTCTGCTATGGTGACAGAAGCTGCTCATAATTAATGAGCCACAATGGCAGCTGCCAAGAAAGCCAAATTAGACGTTCGATTGTTTCAACCCTCTTAACAAAAGACTTTGGATTTATTCTAAAGAATGGTGGGAGCTGTGTGCGCTCTGTGATGTGAGAATGTTGTTTGTCAGACATCAAATATAAATAGACATTATGAAACGAAGCATGAGAAGACATTTAAGGACAATGCAGACAAGACTGAAGCAATTAAGAAGGCAGTATCCCACTATGAAAAACAAAGCAGCGTTATGAAGAATCTGAGTGCAAACAAAGATCATCCAACTGAGGCCAGCTACAAAGTTTCTTTGTGTATTGCTAAACATGGAAAACCATTTATTGAAGGGTTATATACAATCACCTCATGGATAAAGACATGCCTGTTGCAGCCAGGACTGTAGAGAGGCACATATCAGGCATGGTTGTAAATATAAGAAAAAAGCAAACTGTTGCATTAACAAATGTAACTGTGTTCAGTATTGCTGCTGATGAGAGAGTGTTGATATAAATGACATACAACATTTGGCTATTGTCGCCAGGTACAGTGACACGGAGGTACACGAGGAGCTGTGCTGCCTAAGACCTATGTATGGTACTACCAAGGGGGATGACATTGTTAAAACGTTCATTGATTAGTTTGAGGAGAGAGGGGTTGATATTAAAAACATATTTGCAGTTACAACGGATGGCACTCCTGCTATGGTAGGAAAATCTATGTGCCAGAATTTCAAACTCTGATCTCAATAAAGTAATGGCCACTGTGACAAAAATTTTGAATTTTTTGGTTCCACGATCTGCTCTTTTACAGACAGTTCCAGTCTTTTGTTGATGAGATGAATAGTGCATATGGAGACATATACCTTTACTCCAGTGTTAGGTGGTTAAGTTGAGGGAAGGTTTTAGAATGGTTCGTGGAATGCTTTGATGAAATCAGGATCTATCTGAAAGAAAAGGGCCAAAAATACCCCGAACTGGAAGATGACCAATGGGTAGTGAAACTTATGTTTCTCTCAGACATCACCAAACACCTCAGTGACCTTAATCTTCACCTGCAGGACAAACAGTGTGGATCTGTATGACACTTGGAAGACTTTTTGTTATAAAGCTGACAGTTTACTTGGTGGATATTGAAACTACAACTTTCCGCTACTTCACGCACCTGAAGGGGTGGCCAGAACATCATCTTCATTATGGGTAGTAAAGTTCCGTGAACCGAATCATTGAAACGACTGTGAGGATCATGAGGTCTCCACCCTAAGCTGCTGGGCATCCCTACCAGAGAAATTTGATGGAAGAAGGTTGCCTTCACACTGCTTTCAACCTATGGATCACAATTCTTGTGAGCAGATATTATCACGCATGAAAAATATCCTCATCACAGCCGACTTACACTCCGAGGGGTGTGTGTAACTTAAGGTGTCCAGATATACTCCCGACATAGCAACACTGAGCAAGGGAAAGCAGGGACAGGGATCACACTAAAATGATGAGAGCATATTAAAGTATTTTATTATATATCTTACCATTCATATGTAATTGTGTGTATTTGAAATATGTATGAAAGCATTATTTATCAATATACAGTATACATGACAATAATTTGCATACTGAAAATAATAGTTGGCACTCAGGGCAGTAGAAATGTTAAAAACTGGAGCAGTGTGTTCAGAAGGTTGCCGACCCCTGCTGTAGGGACTTGTCTCTCATTATATAATGGGTTTGATGGGAACATAGGGTTCATTCTGTAAATCGAGGTCTTCCTTTATCACTTTTAAAGCACCTCAACACCACACTATCACCCTGCTCCAGGTGTTATACCTCGCCCCACCACCTAGAATGCATAATGAGTTGCAGTATAGTGGAGTACACAAGATGTGGTAATGAATGGCTTACCAAAAGTTTAGCTATGTATCACTCTCTTTCATAGAACTGATCATTTAATAATTTATTATTTTTCATGTAAAATATAACTCTTTTATTGTTTCTTTTAACAAAAGGTGTGCTTACTTTTACTTTTTTTTTACTATCCTCTTTGCCACTGATCTTTTAGCCGGGCCAGATCGGTCACGCCTTCTTTCCTTTATATTCTTCACCAAAAGGTCGGCTCCGCCAGCGATTTACTTGTCACGACTTGGTGCAAATTTTTTTGTACTCCTATGCATGATATAGTTTATGTGAAAGATTTAGGTGAATACAGTGGAGTTGTGATAGTTCATGAAATACGCCCATTACTACCTTTTTTTATATTTTGCTGTCAAATATTCATAATTTGCAGCGAAGTGCTAACTAACTCAATGTTTATTTATATAAGAAGCCATAAAAGTATTGGAAATATCTTTCAATGCTCTGAGACTTAGAGCAATTACAGTCTTAGTGACTTAAAAAATTATAAAGTAAAATATGTGAGGTAGAAGGTGAGTGGCTGCAATGGAAAATCCTCTTCCCTCCCTTCTGCTCCGGGAGAGCTACGTTCCCCCCCCCTAATTTTTACGATCCCTTTAGAATAACAGTATGCAATTTCACCATAATTCTCATATTATTTAGGTTCATTTGGCACTGGGTTAATAAAACATTATTGTAAAATAATCAATTCCTCCCCACCCCACAAAAAACAACACTACATCCGATGAGTTATTGAGTTGTATTAAATTGCTGGTGGTTTGTTTACATCATAGGTGAACAACTGATGAGCCAGCCCCCTCCAGCACCTGCCTGTCTCCATGTTGTTGTCCCCACAGGATGGCTATAACAAGGGAAGGAGCTGTTTATGTATTATAGAACTACTTTTTGTACAATATCTAAGTGTTACTGTATTGTATTATGTACGATGTTTAGTGTTTATTAAAGCAGTGTTGGAACATTTTATGGGTATTTTTTGGCCCCTGGAGTATTAGTAAGCACAGGTACAGCCGGAGTCAAAAGTCTTGAACACTTAGCAATATCTGACATGTACTTGTGAGTTATATGATTGGGATATAGTAATAACACTACTTGTCATCACATATTATGCCTGAACCACAAAATGGGGTAAAACTCTCCTAAATACCTAAGATCTTCAGGTATTTTCATGCCAAATACTGTCAAGTATTCAAGACTTTTGACCCCGACTGTACCTGTGCTTTACGGTATTTCCATTTAAATCAGTTTGACTATAATTTGTTATTTGATACCTCATGATGTCTTGTAGTAGATACCTAACCCACAAATTATCATGACTCCACTAGTATACTAATATGAATAGATACAATTATATAAATCAATCAAATGAAACAGAAAAACGACAAAATAAACATGATTTTGTTCAAGAAGACATTATCTGACACCACGTTTTCTCACAATTTTCTCTTGAGACATTTTCGGTGAATACTAATTTATATTTATTCAGTGCATATTGTATTTAATGCACAAATACTGCTCTGTTGAACTGTTTGGTTTTAATATTCTTAATATTAAAAACAAAACAAAAACATTGATCATGTCATCAACTGTACCAGATATTTTGTTATTGCCTGGGACCATTAATTCATATTTTCATAATGTTGTGTTTACATTTGTGTCCTTTGATAAATGTATAACAATTAAACAATCTCTTAACTAGAAATGTTTAGATTCCTGTAAGCTGAAGCCCTGCAGTCACTACACATCCCCACCTCACTCCCCCCACCTCACTCCCCCACCTCACTCCCCACCTCACACTTCCCCACCATCACTACTTCCCCCCATCCTCATCCCCCACTCACTCTTACTCCTCAGTCCCCCACCTCACTCCTTTTTTTTTAATTTGAATTCTTTTTTTTTCTATTCTGGTGCGAGAGAAGGAAATTGTCTAACTGAGGATGAAGGAACAATGTGTGTGAGGAGAGTGGTTGGTTAGCCCCCCTTTGTGGTCAAGACCCCCCTCCCACCCACACTGATGGTAGGTAGGAAGTGGAGATGGGAGAAGGAGAATATAATCATAAATGGGAGAAATATGGTATAATTGGTGTATTTTTCATGAGTTCACAAATTCATTACATCACACATAACTACCATAAATGAGTTGAAGGAAGAGGAGGAAGACCTGCAAGGAGGAGGACTGACTACATAACATGAACATATTTATGATACACTCTTTATACCGTAGGACGATGATTTGACGATGATTTTAATGGCTCCTGTATTTATTTACATTCTGAAGATTGGCAATTACTCTTTCAAACAATCTAACTTTAGCTAATCAGGGGTTCACATATTTCACAACTCGTAGGAACTTTGTGATTTAACTAAGACCGGTATCCCTCGAGATACAAATGGGTTTGGTGAAAAATAAATCGTTAGGTGAATTTTCTCATCTCGAGTAAAAGAACATAAAAATAAGTCAGTTCTCAATGACAAAAATACCCCAATATCATCACTCTAAACACAAAATTAGTTTAAAATCGTGAACAAAGCTTACTTAACTACTGATAAATAGTACACAACTATTATAATTTATTATCTAACACATGAAATTACCTCCTAACTTGAAAAAAAAATAATAAAAATACGGTTTAACTTTGGTGCATTACCTTAAGGAAAGACATAACACATGGGATGGTTGGAGCTTTGCATGTGGAAGAACTTATTCTTTGTATATAAAATATTGTATACTGTACAGTAATACCCTGTAGAGCATTGTTTTGTTATAGCTCTCTTGTTTGCATCTTGGAAATAACAAACAATAAAGAAATAAACAAAAATGTAGTCAAAATTATTGAGTCTGGACCCTCCCAACATGTTTCTACTGACTTGACCAATCAGCACCAAGCATTCTCGGCTTATCCCCACCACCACCCTCACACAGACCCCCACACCCTCCAACACCACCCCTACACCACACACCCTCCAGCACTACCACACCACACACCTCCAACACCGCCCACACCACACACCCTCCAGCACTACCCACACACCACACACCCTCCAGCACTACCCACACACACCCTCCAACACCCCACACACACCCTCCAACACCACACACACACTCTCCAACACCACCCACACACCCTCCAACACCACACACACACACACACCCTCCAACACCACACACACACACACACACACACACCGAACACCACACACACACACACCCTCAACACACACACACACACATCACCCTCCCACACACACACACACACACCCCTCACCCTCCCTCCAGTACATTCAGAGTGAGGGTGATGACTGTTAAAGCATAGTCAGAGACAACACTGCTCTTGTGATGTGTTGCTGGTTTAGTGTTTTGTTAGGTGAAGCACAAGTGTGTGGTGGCGGGATAAAGATCAGCTGTTGGGGAGCTTATCGCTTGGATACAGTGGTGCGTGTTACCACTCCATTCCACCCCATCTCTCTTATCACCCAGACCTTTCTGCTTTTTCACTCCTTATTTTAAAATGTTATGTAATGTTGAAGGAGAACAATGTTGATCAGCGGTTCAATAGTGTCTGGCAGTGATGCAAGTGCAGTGTTACCAAGGAAACTGATAGATGAAAAACACTCACCACTTAACACACAATTCCACCATTACCTCTATTATCACCACCTATATCATAATTTCAGTGATCCAGAGATGGATTAGCTTCAGCCAGAGCAGAGCCATATAATATCCACTGCCACCCACCCACCAGGTCTCACTGACACGCTGCCTCTCACACTCATTCTACTACAATCATGATTACTATTCATCAAACGACTGTCATTCTTCATACAATATTGTTTATTTGTTATTTATTAATTAGTAAAGATACTTTACTGTAATAATCTGTGTTTACTAATACCTGTACCCTTCATAAAAACAATTGAATGTATCTCATAGGTAAAAAATAACGTCATCAGGAATACTTTTCCATATACTCAATGGTATAATGACCCCTTAGACCAGTGGTGTCAAACCCAAAACCTTTCGAGGGCCAATTCTTACTTTAGTTAACCTCTTCAGGGCCAACACAAGTGGTGTATCACATATTTGCTGGATTGAAGTTTACAGCTTCACACATTGCCTTACCTGGCATACTAGGAGTAACTTCATTTGGTTTTGTCTGATCTTAAGTATGTAAAATTATTTAACTTAATAACCATGATTAACGCTAATAATATGATAGCAAAAGGCATATACAGTACAGGTGCTTCTCTACTTAAGAACGTTCAACTTACAAACTTTCAGAGATGTTTAATGTGGATGAGTGGATTATTTTGAAGAAAATTCCAAATAGAACAAACATTACCTAAGAGGAGAAGAGTGAGCCAGAATAAGGCTGTATTAAAGGGTATAGCTGTACTAAATATCCATAATCTTTTCATTTTTTACAATATGTTTGGTATCTACAAGAGTAAAGTTGGACTTACAAACAAGCCTCAGGAACGTAACTCGTTCGTAAGTAGAGGAGCACCTGTATATGCATTATTTGCGGCTACAATTTATTCTAGAATTCCATTTGTATTTTGAAACTTAAGAGCTCAATATAAATTAATTATTGCCACAATTATGTAAAGATCATTTTGGAATTTACCGACTCAATCATATCTGCATTTTCTCCATCATATCAATTTCTATAAAATTTTACGGGCTGATAAATTTTACCGTCATCCCGTGGGCCATGAGTTTGACACCCCTGCCTTAGAGCGTTGTTTTGTACAGCTCTCTATTACCCAAGAACGTATCTGAGCGTTTACCGGGGTATTAAATTATACTGTATTACTTACAGTATGCACTTTTAATATCCTATAACTAAAATCCCTAAATAAGTAAAAGATCACAAAATTAACGCTGTACTGCTGCCCGTGCTACTCATAGCTTTCCGCATAAGCTATAACTATGGTCACATTTCAACCAATCGCATCAGTGATAACCACTCATGCGAGACCTGCGTAAAATGAGACCCCAACTCTACTGTAATAGAAGAACAAGAAGATACTGAGGAGTACTTGGCAGTTTCTGTAAATTCACTATTATTATTATTATTATTATTATTATTATTATAATATACTGTATAAGGTTTAATGTGGCCACTAAATGAGTTGGATTGGTTTGTGAAAATTTGATATAAGTACAATAAGGAAACCAATTATTTTTTGGTGATTTTGACTTAATACTGTAATAAAGATTGTCCTTTATGATGAATACCATTTATTTTATTTTTTTAGGTGAAGACATAGGGGAAGATGTTAATGAGGCCATTGAAGAAGAAAAATCTATGTCTGATATCAAGCAAGAACCATATAACCTTCCGGATGGCTTTAAATGGGAGACTCTAGACCTCACCAATGAAGAAGTGGTTAGTGTTCATCTTTTCCTTAATATTCTGTAACATTAAAGTTTGAGAAATATAACTTTTGAAATATATTTACTTGAGTATTACATTATTTTAACTTGTAGATTTGGGCAACAGGAATTTAACAGAGTTCAATAATAAACCACATGTTCACTGTCAAATGTGTTTTATAATAATAATAATAATATTTATTCAGTAAAGTTGTCATACAGGTCTACAATTGGATATGTATGCTTATAAACTACCAGTGCAGTTGAGCATGAATATAGATATGGTAGGTATACAGTGTGCACATAGGCCCTGGAGTATACAGTTTCCTGTGGGGCGAGACAGTGTGGGTAAATAACAGTGGTAAACTTTAAGACAATCGTACAAAAGATAATGGACGAAACTGTCGGGTGCTTATTACCATGAGGGTCTATAATGTCAAACTCTCATCATAATTTTTAATAAAATATACAATAAGTGGCATTAATCAAGACATTTTCAGCAAGACTAATTAAAATACACATCTTTATTTTTTGTTTTAATGATGTCCACCTGACTGTAATCTATCATGTGGTACATTATTAACATTGCTATTTATACTGTATATATATATATGGGATGGTACATGACATCATAGTATTACGGTACTTTTTTTTTTTCCGTGTTAATTTTCTTAGATACAATTTGTGTTTAGGCCTAGAGAATGTTTATGCGGTTTTGAGTTTAAAGAATATACTGTACATCTGCCTAAATAGATGTACAGTACCTAAAACAACTATCTGTGCATTCTTTGTGTGAAACTATATGAGACCATGGACGATAAATTTTGGTATATCAGGGCTGTCACTAGTCACACGTAAAATTTCGGAGCATATCGCCCCCACCTGCACAGACAGTTGTTTTAGCTATGGTACATGTTGCTTTTTATAATTGATCTTATACAACTTCATATTTAGTAAATATTATTTGTATGATTATGAACTGTGTGGGTAATTCATGTACAGGTACTCCTCGACTTACGTCCACCTGGACATACGACCGCTGGAGTCGTACCAAAATTTTTTCAAATTACGTATTTTCGAGTCCCGACGTTAGTGATTGCGCTGTGTACTGACAGAATTTTCGTTTGTAATTCCCTTTAAAATGGCTGGCAAGCTTAAACGTAAGAGTTTTGTGGTGCTGAGAAGAAAAAGAGACACGCATTTTAGATTTTCTATGTATCATTTTTTGCATCTTTGAATTACGACCAATTCGACTTGGGACCTGGATTTGGGTCCCTAACCCCGTCGTAAGTCGGGGACTGCCTGTACAACCTCACATTGAATCTATAATGATAAAAGTCCTTCTGTCAAGGCAGTAGAGTGGCTGAATAAAATCATCTGGTATTAGCCAAATAAAACATAAAAAGTGGCTTCCCTGTAGTGAAGGGGTTAAGAAGCTGCTGCTCCTAATCATAATGACAACCCTAAAGGGGTGGCCCAAAACAGCAAGGATAATGAGCCATAGACTACCATATCACCTGCTAGTGCCTCACCACACCATGTCTTTGAATTCTTACAATCATAAACACATTATTTTAGTGTTGGCTGAGAGTATATACAAGTTTCTTCTTGCTGGTAACCTGTTGTCTTGTTTTTGTCTGTACACTGACCCTCGCTTGATGTGGGTTTATTCAAATCGGATTTACTCGAACATGTTTTTTATTTTTTTTATTACTACCTGTGGCATCGCTTAACATTGGCCTAAGATTAGCTTGAATGAAGTGACCCAGCAGTCAAGTTCACTGGTAGCAACCCCAGTGACCCAGCAGTCAAGTCCACTGGTAGCAATCCCAGTGACCCAGCAGTCAAGTCCACTGGTAGCAATCCCAGTGACCCAGCAGTCAAGTCCACTGGTAGCAATCCCAGTGACCCAGCAGTCAAGTCCACTGGTAGCAATCCCAGTGATCCAGCAGTCAAGTCCACTGGTAGCAATCCCAGTGACCCAGCAGTCAAGTCCACTGGTAGCAATCCCAGTGACCCAGCAGTCAAGTCCATTACAGTCTGTGGGTAGCATCCCAATGAGCCAGCAGTCATGTCCATTACAGTCCGTGGGCAGCTTCTCCACGTCACGTGGGCTCAGTGTAAAGCTAGAACTCGGTCCGGCTACAACCAAAAACTTTGCTTAGATTAATTTCAGTTTTTTTGCCTGCTTGCATCACCATGACTCCACCTAAATGTTTTCTGGAGGGACACTCCAGTAAAGAGTAGAGCTACGTTTACCCCAGAGAATAAGTCAGACATTCTTTAACGACCAGAGTGAGGTTAGTCCTCCGCCTTTGTCGGACGTGATTTTTCTGTGAGTGAGCCAACTATCTGTACCACCAAGAAGAAGGCTAAGAAGATTAGAGCTGTATTTTTGGGTAGAGAAATATAACTTTCTTCATAATTTTTTTATTCAGTTACATGCCCATACAATCCTACATACAGATTGGAAAAAAAAAAAAATCGTTAGGTTAAAAACCTAAAATTGATAAACGTTTCTAAGTGCAGCAGCCGTTGGGGGTATAATTACATGGTTAAGCAACTTAACATGTAATTAATTTTCTTAGTTGTAATTCTGTCATACGGCCCTCTCCTAAGTAAAGTCCAAACCTGTCAACTAGTGTGAACCTTACTTACCCTTTACAACTTTTAACTATGTAATATGTAGACCTTCTTGTTTAAGATATTTGTGCAGTTAAGTCTACAAATAAGCTTTCAGTATGTCATGATTCTGCTATAATCAATATATTAATACCTCTGGCTACGAAGTGGATGGTTATGTTAAAAAAATCCACTTTGTTCTTGGAAACTCGTTTGTCTGAAGTAGATTTAACCTTCGTGCATCATGATGCAAATCACGTCAAATCATTCGCTAGCTCCATTTGCGTCAGTGACGCGCATTGCGTCATTAAGCTTTAAAAAATTTGCCAAGGAAAATTTTTTCGTGCATCATAGAGACTGCATGATCTTGCGAGTGATGCTCCAGAAAGTAGCAAAATGTGGGTGAAGTTTTGTTGTCCATCAGTTTCCTCCCATCAGCTGTGCTGATAGGTTGCATGAGTCTCTTTATTTCCTCTCCCATTCTCCCCATAATTAGTCATAAAAATTCCAAAGTCACTGCTGGAAAGCTCATAAAATCCTGCTTCTATAACTATATCATACCCTGGTAGGTTAGTCAGAAAATCTGAGATATGATGTTATGATCACAAATATTTTGTTTTCTTCATTCAGAGTGAAAGAATGTACCTAGTAGTCTTATTCCAGAGTGAAAGAATGTAGTCTTATTCTCATCTTATTTTTTTCTGCTTATAGCCAAAACAATAATGAAGCCAGTCATGTACAGTATAATTCATGCTGGAATAAGTTGGCCGCAGAACTCACGTGAGTGGTCCCATATGACTTATCATGGAAACTTAAAAACTTATTGTGCCGTGTGCACAAGAGGATCAACAAGGAGTAAGTATGTTCCAATCCTTCCTTATTCTGTATTTTGCCTATGCCAAAAATGAACAAAAACTGCTATAATAAATAATAAAATGATACATAGCAAGACAATAGCATACATTTTATGTAGACAAAATAGCTCCTTCCATTTCTTTGGGTAATGTTATGCTGAGAGTGAGCAACACAGTTCAGCCAGGCAGCCACCCAGCTGAGAGTGAATATGTGGCTGTTGCACTGCGTTTATGCCGTGATGTCACAGGGCTAATGACGAAGTCCCAGGTGTTATTAGAGAAAATACCATAGCCATATTAGATGCTCTTTTTTCTGAAAAATGGCTCGAAAATCACCCCGGGTCATATATGTGAAGTTGTGATCTTCCTGAGGCTAATGAATCCCCCAGTAGGCTAAGCTGTACCTAACCCAACTCCAGAATTAAAAATATGTTATTGTTTACTTAGGCACATTATTATTACTTTTTATTACATAGTATACTCTAGTACTGTATAAAGATAATTTTCTCTTCATTTGCATCTGTTAACATTGTTGGTGGCATTGTTGCCAAGTTAGACTTGTCAGTATAGTCTCATCTCCCTCACCCACTTGCTACCATGCTGAGCTGTAAGCTGATATAGTTATTCTTGAACTGGAAATTTGGGGTAGATATACTTTTTTTTTTCAAACATACAAAATATTTCATACATAATGTGCAAAAAATATATGTCATTAGATCCAAAACATAAAGGGAATAAACATTTCTTTGTGTGCTAGAGTTAGCGCACTGAGCAGAGCAGGGGAGGGGAAGGGGGAGCAGTGTGAGGGAGCCCCGTTGCTAAGGGTTGGCAGAGGCGGGGGTGCGTTCCTATGGCCAGCCAGCCAGCCAGCATTCCTAAAACTGATGAAGTGTGTACAGTAACTTGTACCAACCAATTTTTCTTTTTTTTTAAATGTTTATATTATTTTTCCTAAATACTGTATTTACATATAAAGGATTTTATGGACATCTCATCTCCCAGAGAACTTATTGAGTAAAACACAGGCAAAATGTTAGATTTCTTACAAGGATTATTCATACTCAAGTCTGTGAAGGATTGAAGCAGAACTTACATACGTAATTTATTTTTCCAGATGCCCAGTAAGTTTGCTGACTGTCCAGCTTGTTCTGTGAATCAGTTGGAATGTCAACCAGTACAGCACAGTACAGTAGTTTGTCGATTTCAAGCTATTCAATTTAAGATTTTTGACTAAAAGCAACACCCACAATTAAGGACAATGTTTTAATTTAAAGCGAGTCTTTCCTATTTTGCATGAGTCAATCTGGTGCGTCATATTTTAAAATTTGCGCCTAATGTTTCTCTGGGCACGCTACACTGTCCTAAGGGCAAAGCTGTACTGTACGTGTACTCAAAATAATGTACTAAATGATTAGTAAAATTTTTGTCTAGTGCAAACTATAGCATGATTATATTCAAATTAATCACTATCTTATAAGAATTCCAGCAGTGTAAATTAGGTTCTCCCCGGTCACTTCTGTGACATTTTATAAACAAAAACAAAAACTCAATCTAAAGGACAAAAATAAACCAATATATACTTCACTAGACCTTGACGCAACTATCAAGCATGTCACCTCCCCTTCCTCCCATCTTCCCGGCCAGGTTTTGGTGGTTTCAGGCTTTTAAGTTTTTATCCTATATAATTTCACAGACTAAAGTTAGGAGAATATAATATCACAGACTAAAGTTAGGAGAATATAATTTGCATTGCTAGAATCCTTGCAAGACAGCGAATAATTTGAATATAAACGTCATATATTTTGCACAAGAGATAAAAATTTTAGCCCTTTGTAATATAATTAATTAGAACATGTCAGTTCAGTGACATTTTATAAGAGAAAACTTAGTCACTATTAAGGACAGATAAATAAATAAGCACTAGACCTTGGCATCAACTGTCAAACGTATCCCCTCCCCCATCTTCCCAGCCAGTAAACAGACCATTTCACATCCCATAATTTTAGCTGAGTTGATTTATGAGTGTTTGTTTTAACATAATACAGGTACTACAAAAAACAATGTTTTGTTTATTCTAGGAGATGGGCTGAGGTGCATCTGGGTAGACTCTCAGTCTTTTTAGCATTTTGTGTTTCTCTCAAGTTCCAGACTAAATTATTCCATTGAAACAACACTTCGATTCAGTGCGAATTCGGTTTAAAGCGACTTCTCTTGGAATGTATCTCGTGTTATATCGACCTTCTACTGTACCAGTCACATTGACGTTATTATTATATAGTTTCATAATATCCGGGGTGTGTCTCATATCCTTCCCCATTCCTAAATTGGGACTTGATAAATTCAATCTGTACATTTTTTTTTTATTTGTTTCAGCTACAAAACCTGTACAGTCTGTTAAATGAAAATTATGTGGAGGATGACGATAACATGTTTAGGTAAGTTTAATGATCATTACAGAGGAGTGTTCAAGGTAAGTTTCTAGATGTACAGTACTGTAGTTAATTAATACTTATCATTTCTTAATCTTCATGTGACAAGGAAGATTCATCATATTGACCTGTTTTGGGCTGGAAAGATGTCATTAATTGGTACATGTACAGTGGTTTGGTATGAAGAAGTTTTGAAAGTAGGCAGAGTTTGACCGGGGCTGAAGAATGAATAAGTAAACAAAGAAATTAATGGACATATGCAAAGGATGTGTTCTGAACAAACACAAAACAAAGGGTAATATTGTTCTCTACATGACACATCAGTATTGTACAGTACCCAACTCAAAAGACATTATGGTATTTAGCTATATAATTAGTACAGTAACTGACTTAACTGCATCATACAGTAAGAGTGGAAAATACAGTAAAGAGGTACATCTTTACCCTTGAGGACATACTGTTCTCTTAACAATGCCCATTCTGACATATCTCACATTCAATGTTGGTTTTTATTTATTAACTACGTAATTTAATCCAAACTACAGCAGCCAATGTTTTAACAGTCACAAAACATTGTGCATTCTAAGTTTGCACTGTTGTAGTTACATTCATGTGTGCTACAGGGAGTGGCACTCTGACAGCCACACCTGAGTAGGTACAGGATTTCTTCTTGGGCAAGTTTTACGGTACCTGGCAGAGACACTGGCTCATATTGTTCTTTCTCCTCCCATATTCTTCTGGATGAAGTTATGAGGGACTGGCTTCTTGTGGAGACTGCCTCACAACAGCCTGGTGATGAGCTCTCTTGACATTTTCAACAAATGCATTGCTTTTTGGTGGAAGGGAAGATGGATTTGTTGGTGAACTTCCTCTGCCCATTTTTGCTGACCAAAGTTTTACTCGCGTCTCGGGCATTGTACGACACTCGACTTGTCCTCAACAAACAGACATGAAAGCAATAGCTTGGGTTATCATCTCCTGTAGAGTAGAGTCAGTTTACCCCGGACATGACAGAGAGTGCCCACACCTCAACACCTTTAAACCATTTCTTTTCCTACCTCAGAGCAAAAGGCTACGGTATTACACCCAGATAGTGCTTGTGCCGGTAGAATGTCATCAACTATCTGTGCATGTTTCGCAACCGTCTTTCCTATGTCCACACCACCCATTCATTGGTTGGAGATTCTATTGTCACAAGAATCTACAGTTTAGCCTTATGGTAGTACAGTAGTAAAATGCAGCCAGAGTACAAATACATCAATGTTATTAGTGATCCCTCTGATTTTTTCTCTGTCTTGTACAATATCTGAAAATATTGGGTTAATGAGTCATTTATTGTTTTCTGTCACCTTTAAAAATTATTTTCTGGGAAGGTAACTTGATATTGATGCGTAGCTGATGTATTCTGTTAGCTTCAGTTGACCTTGCTTCTCTTGTAATATTCTTTGTACTATAATCATGATTTCATTTGTCATCATGTCTGTCATCCTCCTTGTCATCAACCATTCTCAGGCATTTTGCTGCCTACTTCAAAAGGCTGTAATATTTGCTGCTCCTCTCGAATACAACATGAGTGAGTCATCCCCAAAGTATTCACTTAACTGCCTCACTAATGCAGCTGCCTTGAGAATATGTTACTCCCATGGTCTGTACCTTATGCAACTCAACTGAATTCCAAATATTTGATAAGTCCTCCTTTATTAAAGCGATAACAGACTGAAGGGTATGATCTACTTATTCATCTGTTTTTTCCTTGGCAGCTGCAAATGTCATTGATCTAAGTAATAGGAACTATGACCTGCAGTCACTGTGATACCTGGCATCTGCTGCAGGCTTAAAACTCCCTCCACCAGACATCTCACATTCTTGGCCCTCTCATCCTCCCTCCATACAAGTCTAAGATAACCCGTTTAAGAGGATTCTTATCAGGGTGTCTACTGGTCTGGAATACTTGGAAAAAGCAGGGAATTTAATTTTGGCTGTAAAACTTGGTCATGTAGGTGGATCAGGAGTGTGATGTTTTAATTTTTTGCCGGATTTCTGGATTTTTTGGAGCGTCCAGATCGACCCACGTGAATCATAGAAATCTGAGGAAAAAATTATGGAGGGGGTCGGGTGTCAAGATCTTTTTGAAAATATGTAGAAGTATATTGTACTGTCTTACGCCCCCAAAATATTATGTAATGAATTATGTATTTACCAATATGTGAGGAATTTATGTATGTAAAGTGGTAAAAGAAATTTAGAAAATTAAAGAGAATAATGGGATTCTGACAGATTTCTGTAACTAGTATCTAGACTAAGATTACATCACAGGTACATATTTCAATACTTTAATTCATAGCTGTATAATTTTTTTTCTGTCAATTGGCTTTAAATTTTCCAACAGTATACATTATACATTTTATTGAAAACCTCTAATTTTGTTATTCTGTTGTAATAAATACCAAATTAATGTACAGTTGCCAGCAAAAGTTTTCCCACAGCTCTGTGTAACAAGTTGTGGGAGGACTTTTGCTGGCAACTGTACCTGGAATTTTAAACCTGGAAAAACCAGGGAATTTTGTTTTGTCTGGCCAGTAGACACCCTGCTTACCCCCTTTACTCTCAATTTGATGACTCAAAGCATCCCTCACATTGGAGGGTTGCTTTGGGTCTTCAACAAGGTCGTATTTGTCACCACAAAATAAACACTTCTTGAAAATGAAAATTTAAAGTAAGACTTGAGCATCTTGTTGTCTTTGAGGGAACAGATGATTTGGCTACATCTGGGTTTTCCATTTGTGGCGTTGAATCTGTGTATTGGAAGTGTAAGTACAGTACTGTACTAACACAGTTTCTGTGACACTTAATTAATCAGGGATCTTCACTGAGCTTTTTCTCAAGTGCTTGGTTCATGTCCTCACCATATACTATACAGTATCTTGCTACATCTGATAATATCTCAAATCTTAGTGGGTCCAGCACCAGTCAGGTTATCTGTCTTGCCCCCACAGTTGATTTTCTAAAAAAGACAACATTTTCATCAAGCATGGCTTCTGTTGGTGTAGGTTCTGGTTCTCCTTCATACTGGCTATTCTCTCTTTGGTTCTGGAAGCAAAGAAATTTTGAATCATCAACAGTGGGTTCAGTTGAGAACACAATCAATATTAACAAAAACAGATGCAGAAAATTCCAAGTTTTTAGAGGAAATAAAAAAATGAGTATTTTTTGACATTTTGAGGTGGAGGGTGAAAAGGGTGTAATGCTTCATAAGTGACATGGTGTCATCAGCCTGTTGCTCAAAGTACATCCCCCTAAACCACTAAAATTAATAAAGAAAAACTTTAGACCAAAATTTTTAGAATGGCCAAAATATGCCAGACTATGCCTCTCCTGTCAACTCAATAGAGTTGGTGACCGTGATTGTGACTTCATTTCCTATAGTCATGTTTTTTTTTTTAATATTTGAACTATATTTCAAAGGAATTATTTCAACTCCAAATAGAGCAAATTCCACATTTAATAGTTAGCAAAAAATATGTATATATATTTTTTTCAAAAGACCGTGATGATGCAGAAGATGGTAACCAATGACATTCAATGTAACCATGTCAGTGCTTATTCATCACACATTTTTGCCCCCCCCCCCCCAACACTCTTACTGCAACCTGCTGCTCCATACTTCCAGCTTCTCAGCTTTCATCTCTTACTTATTTTGTCTTTTTAAGTATCTTTCACTTTCTCATTTTTCATTATGTCCACACCACAGAGCAGAAACCTGATCTGCTCTCTGCTTGACTCATACATTATTTCTACATCTACTTCACAATTTCTCATTCTTAGCAGCCTATTTATATTATGAATTGTTCTCAATAATGTCAAGACTGATAAATCGAATTTTCTTCTTGTATCCAGAGTCAATGTTTCTCACTTCCAAAGATTTCCCTGTACCCCTCCCTCTTGATACAATGTTTAGTTGGCCGTTTCACTTTATAACATAATTATTGAATTAATTTGATGTGTTCCTACAGATTTGACTACAGCAGAGAGTTCTTACGGTGGGCCCTTATGCCTCCTGGCTGGAAGCCTCAGTGGCATGTTGGTGTTCGTGTCTCCAAGAGTAACAGATTAGTTGGATTTATATCTGCTATTCCAGCTAGAATCAGGATATACAAACAGTAGGTGTATATTTTATTTTTCTCTTCGGTGTAGTATTTCTGTTTTTTTTTTACTGTGTATGGAATATTAAAATATTATTTTTGTATAATGAACAATGTTAAAGTTACCTTTAATGTATTACTGGTTTATCCATGACTAGATGCTTATACTTTAAATATGTATTGCAGCCAACAGGAAATGGTTGAAATAAATTTCCTGTGTGTTCATAAGAAGCTGCGATCAAAGCGCTTGGCACCCGTATTAATTAAGGAAATTACCAGAAGAGTCAATCTTACTGGCATCTTTCAGGTAAGATTTTTTTTTTTCATGTCCATGTAAACTAATGTTTTATTTCCAGTAATGCAGGTAGCAGAAGTACAGTGCAGCAAGCACCTGGTGTATCATGATAATGTGTCTTGATAGCTGCTGCCATAGAACTAGGTGGAATACCATTGAATCTTAAACTTTTGGATAAAATAAGGCTACGTACTACCTGAAGTGCGGTCACAGTAGTGCTGTCTGTCTGTCTGTCTGTCTGTCTGTCTGTCTGTCTGTCTGTCTATCTATCTATCTATCTATATATATATATATATATATATATATATATATATATATATATATATATATATATATATATATATATATATATATATATATATATATATATATATATATATATATATATATATATATATATATATATATATATATATATATATATATATATATATATATAAGGAATACTATAAAAGAAAGAATTAGTGTTTGTTAAATCTTTTGGAGACAGACCTTTTATAGTATGTATGTATATCCTGTTTTTATATAGTTACTGAAAATAGTTTCCTAAGAGTTGTGTGTGTTGACTTGCATCTTCTGAAATAAAATAGACTTTTCCTGTGTTAAAGGTAAATTTTTTACTCTTTATACTGTATTTGTTAGACATCGCCTTACAACTTGATTTCTTTCCCTCCAGGCTGCGTACACTGCTGGTGTTTTGTTGCCTAAACCTGTGGCATCTTGTCGCTACTGGCATCGGTCACTCAACCCAAAGAAACTAATTGAAGTTAAGTTTTCTCACCTTGGCAAGAACATGACAATGCAGCGAACACTGAAACTGTACCGGTTGCCAACAGACACTGTGACCCCAGGGTTTCGAAGATTAAAGATGGACAACATTGATGCGTGTCATAAGTTATTAGAAGAATATCTAAGCAAATTTGATCTAGCACCTGTATTTAGTAAAGAAGAATTTATTCACTGGTTCCTTCCGCAGGACAAGATCATAGACAGTTATGTAGTTGAAAATTTGGGCAAAGTTACGGGTAAGATTTTTTTTTTTTTATAGTGAAGTGCAATATACATCACATATCCTCATTCCTGTAAGGTCTTTTTTGCTTGCTTTGACTAATGACTTGCAAGCTTAACCCATCCAGAACACCCTCTGGCTGAGTCTGCCTTGCCTTGGATTCTCAGTCAGGAATATTGTCTCGCTAGTTCACTACAATTTGCTACATAAACAGCTACTTGCCCAGTGGAACCAGGGTTTATGAAGCATATTCCAAACTTGATCCAGTGATTGCTTTTAGAGCCAGTATGTTCATTGGGACAAACCTTGGAGCTGGTTTGTTTCTCTAGACTCAAAGCCCTTGGTTATACACTTAGACTTCATTCATCACATTTGCCTGGCCATTATTTTCTACCAACACACGCTCTCTACACTCTGCTATGCTTCCCAATGGATTCTGCAAGGATAAGTATTTCTTTGTTTTAATTTTTCCTTTAATTGGCAGTGTAGATTTTCATCTCACAATCTTTCATATATGAATGCTTTCTATTTGTGAGGTGAATAGTGCTTTGTGAGTCTTATATCATCAAGTTTATTCAATGAGTAAGTAATTATTTTTCATCAGTATATGACCCTGGTGATGGCCTGATACAACATGAGTTACAGGTGCATATCAGTTGAGGCACTCCCATTGATAGTGACCAATCAACCAACAGGAAGCCCAACTCTTTCTCTACTCAATACAGGGTAGAAACAGAGTCGGGCTTCCTGTTGAAACAAGAATCTGATTTGGTCACCATTGGTTGGTTTGTCACACCTCAATTCATGTTTTATATTTTATTTTCAATGGTTCTTGTGTCATTTCTCTTCTTCTCTCTTACCCTCCTCTAAGATGATCTTTACTCTGTTTTGGGAATGCCTCCTAAGGAAGCTACGTAATCCCTGGAACCCACCAAACTTTGTCCTGATCTAATGAAATCTGGATTTGCCGGGTGTGAATCTTTGAGGGTTCACTGTAATAAATAACACAGGACTTTCATGAAAACGTACCCTCCCATGTTATTCACTCATCCTGGGAGTGAGGAGGTGTCTGATCCAGAGTATGTGAAAAGCTCTAGTGAGGAGGATGAAGACATCATAGTGAGTGAAACTTTGCGGTGCAGGAGACTTATGCATCGCGGTTCACACACCATTCCACCTACATCCTCCTCTGCTGGCTCTCCTGCTGATTGGGCTGTGGCAGGCCCTTCATGTGTGACACTATATGGAAGGAGATGCAGAAGTGAGGACAGGGAAACTGGAGGTGAGAGAGGGAGGTCGTAGTTGCCTGCCACCACACCATGTAGTACCATGCCTGCCCGTGGAAAGAAATTTGCCCAGAAATAATGCCATGTTTGTTGCAGCCAAGAAAGCACCATGAAACTTGGCATCAGTGTGAGGGGTGTGGTGTTGCCTTGTGTCTAGATCCTTGTTTTGCCAGATGCCACCAGTAGCAGAAGTACTAATGTCTGTTGAACTTGTTGTATGTAGTGTAAATATTCCTTTTAAGGTGTACAATAAGTTATATTATAAAGAAAACTAGTATTTATCAGCTCCATTCTACCTCACTCGGCACACACATTGATCGTGTGTCTACATGGCTTGTGGCCAAATCTTTTTGTAAACAATCACTGTTGTGAGTGTTCATCAGTGATAATTACTGTCATTATAATAATCCAAACAGTGTTACAGTATTTTAATTGCTGTGTTACATTTCAGAGTCACTGATCAAATTGGACAAAACCAGTAACCAGTTTGTTATTCACATAAATATCATGTACAGTATGTGAGGGGGTTAAACATTCATTTGGATGGCTACTGAAAATGTTGCAGTGGCATACCCAGAAATGTTGGGGGGGGGGGGCAACTTTGGACTAAACATACCGTGGTATTGTTTAAATACTTGATAATTAATAATTTTCTTTTATATCTTTGTTGTTGTTGACCTTGTTAGTGTTGCTGTTATTTTTATTTATTTATTTTTTCTTTTCTTTTCTTATTGTTAGAAACGGTTTATTTGGAATAATTTATTAGCTCAAGGTGGGGGCAATCACCCTGTGCCTCCCCACCTTCGGTACGCCTATGAAATGTTGCTAAACCACCATGTGATTAAGACATTACTTATCCATGATGACTCCTGAAACATACTCAAGACTTTACATGGGAACAAGTCTGCTACACTGTAAATTGATTTTTAAGAGAAAGATTTCAGTTTTCTTCATCACCATTATAATGTAGGTTAACCCCTGACAAGCTGAAATTTGCAGTCTATTACTTCTATTTAAGATATACTGTAGGTTAAACATTATTATTAACAACAAATAATCTTCAATAAGAGTAGAAGTAAAAAACTCTCAATAAACTTGAGGGTTGAGGCAGCATTCACCATTTACTTCCTCTTATTATATCCTTTGATTTATGCATTTTTCACTTATCAGTACATGGCCATTATCAAGAATGCAACTATGACATAAACCAAGGGGATGCTGTATACAGGAATACCCCAGTTATCTCAAGGGATGCATTCCTTAATGTCATTGTGAATAACAGAATTGGAGATATTGTGGGTGATAATCTTGCCAGCTACGTGTGTGTGCGTGCGTGCGTGCTTTCATCACTACAACATTAACATCACTTTAAGCCAACACTAACATCATCACTACAACACAACACTAACATCATCACTACAACACAACACTAACATCATCACTACAACACAACACTAACATCATCACTACAACACAACACTAACATCATCACTACAACACAACACTAACATCATCACTACAACACAACACTAACATCATCACTACAACACAACACTAACATCATCACTACAACACAACACTAACATCTTCACTACAACACAACACTAAGATCATCACTACAACACAACACTAACAACATCAATACAACACAACACTAACATCATCACTACAAAACACTAACATCACTACAACACAACACTAACATCATCACTACACACTAACATCACGACAAAACACTAACATCACTACAACACAACATTAACATCATCACTACAACACAACACTAACATCATCACTACAAAACACTAACATCACTACAACACAACACTAACATCACTACAACACAATACTAACATCATCCACTTTCCTGTACAACACTAACATCATCACTACAACACAACACTAACATCATCACTGCAACACAACACTAGCATCATCTCACTACAACACAACACTAACATCATCACTACAACACAACATTAACATCACTACAACACAACACTAACACATCATCACTGCAACACAACTTACTAACATCATCACTACAACACAACACTAACATCATCACTGCAAAACACTAACATCATCACTACAACACAACATTAACATCATCACTACAAAACACTAACATCATCACTACAACACAACACTAACATCATCACTACAAAACACTAACATCATCACTACAACACAACACTAACATCACTACAAAACACTAACATCACTACAACACAACACTAACATCATCGCTACAAAACACTAACATCATCACTACAACACATCACTAACATCATCACTACAAAACACTAACCTCACTACAACACCACACTAACATCACTTTAAGCCAACACTAACATCATCACTACAAAACACTAACATCATCACTACATTACATCACTAACATCATCACTACAAAACACTAACATCATCACTACAACACATCATTAACATCATCACTACAAAACACTAACATCACTACAACACAACACTAACATCATCACTACAACACTAACATCATCACTACAACACAACACTAACATCATCACTACAAAACACTAACATCATCACTACACAACACTAACATCATCACTACAACACAACACTAACATCATCACTACAACACACACTAACATCATCACTACAAAACACTAACATCACTAAGCCAACACTAACATCACTACAACACATCACTAACATCATCACTACAACACAACAATAGCATCACTTTAAGCCAACACTAACATCTTCACTACAACACAACACTAACATCACTCTAAGCCAACACTAACATCATCACTACAACACAACAATAGCATCACTTTAAGCCAACACTAACATCATCACTACAACACAACAATAGCAACACTTTAAGCCAACACTAACATCATCAATCATCACTACAAAATACTAACATCCCTACAATACAACACTAACATTACTTTAACACAGCCTCTTACTATATTTTTTGACATCTCACTAATTCTTGTTCATAACTGTACAATAATTTAAGACATCACCCAGGAAAACTTTGAATAAAATGGCAAAGACACGATGTGAATATCGATTCAACGGGAAGGAGGAATTCCTTAAATTCCTTAAAGAAAAAGTAATTTTCACTGGTATTTCGACACAATTGATCTTACGGGAAGATTTAGTCCGCGAGTATAAGAAGTACTGTGATAGCCAAGGCAGCTCCCCGGCTTCAGTTGTTAGTATTGGACGGTTAATGTCCAAGTTAGGTGCGAAATGCAATGTGCGTGTGGGGGGCTGCAACGGCGTCGGCCAGAAGTACGCCTTCCCAGGCGTCGTCTTTCAGCCTTGTGTGGAAGTCCTTGCAACGTGCTCGTTGCAAGCTGTAAAAAGCAAGTCGGTGGATATTCCCTCAAACCAAAATACTTCTGTCAACAGAAAACGCAAATCAGACATGGAAAACGTCAAGCAGCCAAAACGAGTTAAAACGTCAACTGAAAAAAAGGAAGACTTTTCGTCATTTTTCGAGAAGTTTCTCTCTCCTTCATACGACAGTAACGACATAGTAGGTCGACACGACCTATTTCAAGAATATAACACGTACTGTCAACAAAATGGGCTTCAGGAGATACACAAGTTCCAGATCGGACGGTTGATGGCCACCCGAGGTCTGGAGCTCATCACGAGGGTTGGACCAGAAAATAAGCGACTGTATTATTATAAATGCTTAAGATGGACTGACAGCGGAATGTGTAATGATGTTCCTGAACCATCAGGACCCTGCAAAACATTCCACCACCATGTGAAACTCGACCAGATCTCACCTGTCCAGATCGAGGTCGAACCCGACATATTCGAGGTCGAACCCGACCTGGTCGAGGTCGAACTCAAGCAGGACTTATACGACCTGTCTCAATTCATAGCGAACCTGGCCATGATCTCACCCGACCAACACACACCCAACGTGGCCAAGGTCGAACCCGGCCAGGATGAGGTCGAACCCAACCAGTACTTATACGACCTGTCTCA
Source organism: Homarus americanus (assembly GCF_018991925.1). Taxonomy (NCBI): domain Eukaryota; kingdom Metazoa; phylum Arthropoda; class Malacostraca; order Decapoda; family Nephropidae; genus Homarus; species Homarus americanus. The sequence goes on from NW_024750697.1 coordinate 449,576, forward strand.
ATTCATAGCGAACCTGGCCTGATCTCACCCGACCAACACACACCCAACATGGCCAAGGTCAAACCCGGCCAAAATACACCTAACTTGGCCAAGGTCACACCAGAAGAAACGCCCCAAAGATTTGACCTCAATCTGGATGAAATCTTAAGCCAAAAGTGGCAACAGGAATATGATTGGGGGGATCTCTGATTCTCCAAAATAAAAATTTTCATTTATTATTAAATACTTTAATTTTCCTTATAAACAGCACAATTGTCAGTCATTTTTTTTCTTTTTCAGCGTAACTCACAAATACATAATTTATAATAAAAACTGTTGCCCAGACAATGAGTCAAAACTATATACAATATTGTTTCTCTTACCATTGACAACACAACATACATACAGGCACAGCACAGAATATATGGTTTCTCACTCTTGATCTTTTTTTTTTATTTCTTTATGGTTCTTTATTATTATGATTTATTATTATTACCTTATTATTATTATTATTATTATTATTATCATTATCATTATCATTATCATCATTATCATCATCATCATTATCATTATACCCCCCCTCCCCCCCGCCCTCATCTCAGGAATTTTCTGGGTACCGTGAGTTCTGCTATAACGTGTGTTTTGACAACGCAAATTGGCTCTTACGCGATTTATGAATAGAGAAACGATATTTGTATAACGAAAACACGTGTTTGCTGTAACGTGATTTTTGCTTACTATTTCTCCAATTTTGTGGTAAAGAAGAATATCTCCAAGAAGCGTTCTAGTGATCGCATTCCCGTTGATGATCGTAAAAGAAAGGCTATAACCCTTGAAGAGAAGCTCGATGTTATCTACTTCAAAATCATCCTTCTCCCTCATCAAGTTATATTCATATTTTTTCAAGGTAAAGTGTTACATTTACTGTATGATTTCATTATTAGATATGAATGTAACATTTATTTAGACTGTGCTATCCTTTGTGTTAGGCTAACTACTAAATTTTTTTCGATTTCGAGTAGTAATCTGCACCTAACCCTATTTTCTCCATAAGCCCTGTTATTTCTATTACGCGAATTTCTATAACACGATGTTTTACAAGAACACAACTCAAATATCAAAACACCAACACCAACAACAACAATAATAATAATAAATAATAACAATGTTAGTAAAATAATAAAATAACAGTTACAACAATAATATAAAAGAATAAACCACACAAAAAAAATAATAATAATGAAATTTAAAAAAATCTGCAGCTCACTAATAAAAAACAAGAAATTGTTGTTTGTGTGTTAGTGAATGTGTACTTGTAGAGCATTGAGAGTAAGTAAGGCCAGGGGGAGGGAGGGAGGGAGGGTAAACAAAGAGTAAGGAGAAGAGAGAGTGAGGGAATGGGGGAAGAGAGAGAGAGAGAGAGAAGAGTGAGTGAGTGAGGGAGAGTGAGTGAGAGGAGGGACGGAATGGGGGAAGAGAGAGAGAAGAGTGAGTGAGGGAGAGGGAGGGAGGGAGGGAGGGAATGGGGTAAGAGAGAGAGAAGAGGGAGTGAGTGAGGGATAGGGTCAGATTACTGTACATTCTAATGGGTTTCTGTGGGAAGAGATTTGTTGTGTTATATTTAGAGAACCGTAAAAAAGTTTGGCTTGGGGCAGAGGGTGGGGGGGGGTGGTGTGTGTGTGTGTGTGTGTGTGTGTGTGTGTGTGTGTTTGTTTGTTTGTTTTTTTGTTTGTTTGTTTGTTTGTTTGTTTGTTTGTTTGTTTGTTTGTTCATCCCTACAACACAACACTAACATCACTTTAAGCCAACACTAACATCTTCACTACAACACAACACTAACATCACTTAAGCCAACACTAACATCATCACTACAACACAACATTAACATCACTTTAAGCCAACACTAACATCATCACTACAACACAACACTAACATCATCACTACAACACAACACTAACATCATCACTACAACACATCACTAACATCATCACTACAACACAACACTAACATCATCACTACAACACATCACTAACATCATCACTACAACACAACATTAACATCATCACTACAACACAACACTAACATCATCACTACAACACAACACTAACATCACCACTACAACACAACACTAACATCATCGCTACAACACAACACTAACATCACTACAACACAATACTAACATCATCACTACAACACAACACTAACATCATCACTACAACACAACACTAACATCATCACTACAACACAACACTAACATCACCACTACAACACAACACTAACATCATCACTACAACACAACACTAACATCATCACTACAACACAACACTAACATCATCACTACAACACAACACTAACATCACCACTACAACACAACATTAACATCACTTTAAGCCAACACTAACATCATCACTACAACACAACACTAACATCACTTTAAGCACAACACAACATTAACATCATCACTACAACACAACATTAACATCACTTTACCAACACTAACATCATCACCACAACACAACACTAACATCATCACTTTGCCAAATACCAACATCATCACTACAACACAACAATAACATCACTTTAAGCCAACACTAACATCACTACAACACATCACTAACATCATCACTACAACACAACACTAACATCACCTAAAGCCAACACTAACATCACTTTTAGCCAACACTAACATCATCACTACAACACAACAATAACATCACTTTAAGCCAACATTAACATCATCACTACAACACAACAATAACATCACTTTAAGCCAACACTAACATCATCACTACAAAACACTAACATCACTACAACACATCACTAACATCATCACTACAACACAACACTAACATCACTTTAAGCCAACACTAACATCATCACTACAACACAATAATAACATCACTTTAAGCCAACACTAACATCATCACTACAAAATACTAACATCACTACAACACAACACTAACATCACTACAACACAACACTAACATCACTACAACACATCACTAACATCATCACTACAACACAACAATAACATCACTTTAAGCCAACACTAACATCATCACTACAAAATACTAACATCCCTACAATACAACACTAACATTACTTTAACAGAGCCTCTTACTATATTTTTTGACATCTCACTAATTCTTGTTTACTACTGTACAGTAATTTAAGACATCACTGATGAAAACTTTGAATAAAATGGCAAATACGCAACCTGAACAACGATTCAACGGCAAGAAGGAATTCCTTAAATTCCTTGAAGAAAAAGTAATTTTCACCGGTATTTCGACACAATTGATCTTACGGGAAGATTTAGTCCGCGAGTATAAGAAGTACTGTGATGGCCAAGGCATCTCCCCGGCTTCAGTTGTTAATATTGGACGGTTAATGTCCAAGTTAGGTGCGAAATGCAATGTGCGTGTGGGGGGCTGCAACGGCGTCGGCCAGAAGTATGCCTTCCCAGGCGTCGTCTTTCAGCCTTGTGTGGAAGTCCTTGCAACGTGCTCGTTGCAAGCTGTAAAAAGCAAGTCGGTGGATATTCCCTCAAACCAAAATACTTCTGTCAACAGAAAACGCAAATCAGACATGGAAAACGTCGAGCAGCCAAAACGAGTTAAAACGTCAACTGAAAAAAAGGAAGACTTTTCGTCATTTTTCGAGAAGTTTCTCTCTCCTTCATACGACAGTAACGACATAGTAGGTCGACACGACCTATTTCAAGAATATAACACGTACTGTCAACAAAATGGGCTTCAGGAGATACACAAGTTCCAGATCGGACGGTTGATGGCCACCCGAGGTCTGGAGCTCATCACGAGGGTTGGACCAGAAAATAAGCGACTGTATTATTATAAATGCTTAAGATGGACTGACAGCGGAATGTGTAATGATGTTCCTGAACCACCAGGACCCTGCAAAACATTCCACCACCATGTGAAACTTGACCAGATCTCACCTGTCCAGATCGAGGTCGAACCCGACATATTCGAGGTCGAACCCGACCTGGTCGAGGTCGAACTCAAGCAGGACTTATACGACCTGTCTCAATTCATAGCGAACCTGGCCATGATCTCACCCGACCAACACACACCCAACGTGGCCAAGGTCGAACCCGGCCAGGATGAGGTCGAACCCAACCAGTACTTATACGACCTGTCTCAATTCATAGCGAACCTGGCCTGATCTCACCCGACCAACACACACCCAACATGGCCAAGGTCAAACCCGGCCAAAATACACCTAACTTGGCCAAGGTCACACCAGAAGAAACGCCCCAAAGATTTGACCTCAATCTGGATGAAATCTTAAGCCAAAAGTGGCAACAGGAATATGATTGGGGGGATCTCTGATTCTCCAAAATAAAAATTTTCATTTATTATTAAATACTTTAATTTTCCTTATAAACAGCACAATTGTCAGTCATTTTTTTTCTTTTTCAGCGTAACTCACAAATACATAATTTATAATAAAAACTGTTGCCCAGACAATGAGTCAAAACTATATACAATATTGTTTCTCTTACCATTGACAACACAACATACATACAGGCACAGCACAGAATATATGGTTTCTCACTCTTGATCTTTTTTTTTTATTTCTTTATGGTTCTTTATTATTATGATTTATTATTATTACCTTATTATTATTATTATTGTTATTATTATTATCATTATCATTATCATTATCATCATCATTATCATCATCATTATCATTATACCCCCCCCTCCCCCCCGCCCTCATCTCAGGAATTTTCTGGGTACCGTGAGTTCTGCTATAACGTGTGTTTTGACAACGCAAATTGGCTCTTACGCGATTTATGAATAGAGGAACGATATTTGTATAACGCGAACACTTGTTTGCTGTAACGCGATTTTTGCTTAATATTTCTCCAATTTTGTGGTATTAACTGTGAATAGGGTAAAGAAGAATATCTCCAAGAAGCGTTCTGGTGATCGCATTCCCGGTGATGATCGTAAAAGAAAGGCTATAACCCTTGAAGAGAAGCTCGATGTTATCTACGTCAAAATGATCCTTCTCCCCCATCAAGTTACATTCATATTTTTTCAAGGTAAAGTGTTACATTTACTGTATGATTTCATAATTAGATATGAATGTAACATTTATTTAGACTGTGCTATCCTTTGTGTTAGGCTAACTACTAAATTTTTTTCGATTTCGAGTAGTAATCTGCACCTAACCCTATTTTCTCCATAAGCGCTGTTATTTCTATTACGCGAATTTCTATAACACGATGTTTTACAAGAACACAACTATCGCGTTATAGCAGAACTGATTGTACCTGTATTACTGTAGGGTATCTTAATTTTTATTTACAATTAAGTGGGTTATACTTTGTGAATATTGAATAGAGGTGTTAAAATATCAATTGTGGATAAGCAGTGTTGCTAATATCTAGGTATTCCTGTATGCAACAATACATGTACAGTACAATACAGTACAGTAGTGAGGACTGCCCCTACTGGTTCTTCACTAGGATGAATTTCTGCCACTGTCTTAAGAAGGGATTTAATCAGTCAACAACATCAATATCACATCTAGAAAAAAACGATGCCATAGACTTTTATTGAATATAATCTTGGCAGTAAGTTGCTCTGATTGTTGGCAACCCTTTGTACAGTTGGGTATAAAAATCTGTAAGCTAAATGTGTAAATATTGATGAATTATAGAAATATGTGCCAAAGCTTCTGGTCTGAACCTATCATAACTTTAACAGTTTTTCACCACTTGTAATGAGGTACAGTAGTGGAAGCTATGAACCACTTAGGTACAGGATCATCTCCGTTCTGAATAAAATTGTCTGGTATTATCCAAAAGTGGCCTGTCTATCGTGAAAAAGTCAAGTGTATGCAACCTTCCACCAGTAAAGTCAAAAGGTTCACTGATATTTTATTCTGGATAAAACAGACCTTTTCACACTGCAATATTATTTAACCATTCAAAGTCTTGAATAGAGGCAGGTTGAGATGGTTTGGGCAAGTGAAGAGAATGGATGAGACCAATTGAGTCAAGAGATGCATAAGCCTAAATGTGGAGGGGAGGGGAGCCAGAGGTGGATCAAGAATGGAAAATGGCCATAAAAGTTATGATGTACACAACCATATCAAGTATGACCAATAATGGTATTGGTAAACATAATGTGCTTCCTCTTCACAACACTACATCTAGCACTATCACTTGATGCTTTACGTGAATTCAATATACAGTACAGTACTGTACATAGATTATCTCTTAAAAATTTTAGTTCAATCAGCAGACAACTGACATTTTCACCATAACAAATGTACTGTACGGTATTATGAAATCCAAATTAATAATACACTGTGTATGATAAACCATCTCCATCCATATGGAAAAATAAGAATGGAAAGTTATTCCTTTAAGTCAACCATTACTGCTTTCTGGAAACAACTCAGAACTTGGAGATAAAAATGTCGCCTAATTAATTGCTCAAAAAAATTATTTTCTGGCCTATCTCCTGAATTTCGATTGGCACCAACATACATGGGCCACTCCTCTTCTCTCTAGGGACTCGGATATCTAGCAAACTCCCAAATAATTCATTAGCATTTACAATCAAAGTAACTGCAGTTTAGTGCATGTTGATTTCAGTCAATTATTACTCTCAAAGCTTCACTCCATTAAAACTGTGTACTGTGCTTTTTTATTTCCAGACACAAAAGTTGCCTTTTGGCAATTCAAGATATCTAGACACTATGCTCACTAGTAAGTACATGTACTGTAATAAACACTATTGGCCCTTCTTCCAGAAATATTTAAACATCTTAGATTTTATTCGGTACCTGACTATGATGCTGTTATTCTAAATGTTTTTATTACCAGTAATTCATGCACCAGTACCTCCCTGCAGATTAATCTGGCTTTAATTCTTTCATTACATTTCAGATTTTGTAAGCTACTATACACTGCCCTCAACAGTTATGCATCATCCAACATACAAGTCATTGAAAGCTGCTTACTCTTTTTACAATGTTTCCTCTGCCACACCCTGGAAGGTCTTGATGAAGGATGCTTTGGTCACGGCAAAGAATGTAAGTAAAATTCTGAACCTTTCCACAGAAATTTACTGATATTCCAGTATTTTACTGCAGTTTATAAATGTTATTGTATATGGTAAGTCATTTTTTTTCTTTCTTTTTAGATAACATTGGTTTGCCACAAGGACATGATCACTCCCACATCGGGGCCTAGGGGGCAAAAATGTAATAATAATGATAATAAAGAACCATAAAGAATATACAAAAATGAAAAAAAAAATCAAAGAGTGAGAAACAATATACTGTATGTATGTTGTGTTGTCAAAGTAAGAGAAACAATTGAGACCCTGCAATTGTGTTTAAATGAGGCAGAAAGTCAGATCAGCAACCTGGGACTTGGTCACAATTTTCGTGATGCCATATCGCAGCAGGGTCTACCGTTAGACAATACATTATGCTTTCAATATCTTCCCCAGGCAGTAGTACCTCTCTGTTTGGTAGCTGCCTACTACCTGCAATGGGCTGTCCACCCTAGGAGGTGTGTAAGAACAAATGCTTATGTAGCTGTATGCTCAATAATCTGGGTGGTAGAATGTATATAATGAATATATGTCATTAGCTCATGATTATATAATATTAATGTGACAGAGGCTAATACAATTGTACTATTCCAGAGGTTACTACATGTTACATAATACTTCCTTGAGATAAATGTATAGTATATATCAGGTGCCTACAGGAGAGCTTAGGTTCTCAACTGGCTCAGCCATGTTAATATTGTTATCCACTCTGTATCTGTGTTTTTCTGGCTAAATAAACTGTTTTAATTCAATTCAGTACCTGACCCAGGGTGCCAAATTACTTAGCAAACTAAGTGCTAAAAGAACATTATCATATTTAAATTAACTATGATTCTTTAATATCAAAACAGAATATTAATATTAAAAATTATAGAATTTTTCAGTATGTGGGAGGTTTTCAAAAAAGTCTTTCAAGCTTTCAAGTTTGGAGTAAATTTTTTAAGATCAAGCCAAAAAAAAATTTCAAGCAATGGCCCCATTGGTTGCTCTCTGGTCATCGTCCTCAACACACAAACAAGCACCCAAGCAGTTCAACAATCGAACTCTAATACTTCTAATTCTCAATAAGGACTAGAAGAGGATGTCATTGTTGTGTTTAATAAATTCACAAAGCAATTTACCCAGTCAAGTTTTACATTATTTGACATAATAGGTTAGATCACTGTTAAATAATCCTGACATATTCTTTACAATACAGAGGACACAGTGGAGAGTGTGTGTCATGGTGGCTGAAGCTTGCAACAATAATATCAGATTCCTTCAAGCTGTATTGTCCCTCAGTGGAAGTCAGTATATTAACCCATCGCTGGTCGTGGTACCAGACCCCTCATGCTCACCCCCTGGTTACAAAAGATCAATTTTTCAAAACCCATTGTAGATGTGTCCTAAATCACCCACAAAACAAGGGAAAAATTTGTGAACAAATTCTTAAGTCAATTTAAAGGTCCCATGGGATGATATATCACCCAGATGGGTCTGCCTGCCATGTGCTTGCTGGCCTGTCAAGGACGTCTATCCCACTGTACTCACACACCCTCACTTCCCACCTCCATATTTCTATAGCTAGTTCTTTTTTATCTTACATGGTGGGTGTATGTAAAAAACAAATTCTTCACATGAACTTTTATTTATTGACATGTGGCAGTGTCGAAACAACTGTGTGAGGTGCAGACAAGTACAAAACAAATGCCATCTATGGATAAACAATGCCTACACATATTCATTGTTTCTTTTAACTCATGAATTTTAGTAATCATAGCCTCGGAAAACCCCTTCCAAAATGGATAAAATGTCCATTTCAAAGATATATTCCTTAAGAAAGAAAAACAAAATGGGAACTGTTAATGTAAGGTAATTTAAGATATAAGGCTGGGTCATATTCATTAACACTGACAAAGAAGCCACCACTGAGGTGCACCTAATATACCAGGGAAAATGGTATATGTACAGTATCTTTAGTGTTGATACATTTCAGAGTATTTTATATTTGTGATTTATAAAATGAATTTGGCAGATAAATAAAAAATGTGTAGGGTATATAAGAATTTAAATGTAGTGTGGATCGTCCTTGTGATTGATTTTCTTTTTTCAGTCTGACTATGATGTGTTCAATGCATTGGACTTAATGGAGAATTCAGAATTCCTTGAAGAGTTGAAGTTTGGCCAAGGTGATGGCAACCTACAGTATTACCTCTACAACTGGCGGTGTCCTAAGATGGTGCCTCAGAAGGTGAGTGAAGAGCAATTGACTCATTCTTGGCTAGAAGGTCTCTGCATTACTTTTGCCTGAAAATTTAAATCTGACAGTCTATTTGTTGTCATGAAGAATATGTTTATGTGTGGATATTGAGGACATCATTCATATATTGGTTGTACTGTACTTGTTATTTAAGTGAATTCTGGAAAAAAAAAAACACTTTTGTAGAGAGAAAAAGAGTTTTGAGTTTATACTTTGAATAAAAATGCCCTTAACATGTTTATTGATGGCCAGACTTTTGCTTCCTTTTCTTTCTTGCTCAGTTTCATATGATTGGATGGTTTTGTAGAATGAAGCTGCAGTGAATGTTTAAGTGATTTCCTTGGAGTCATTCACTTCCTCTGGTTGAGTACTCCATATCCTCATTCCTCGTAAATACTTAGGGAAAAGATGAGGCACTTGATGGTCCAATAGACTTGGCCTTAGGAATTGAGGTTTTACTTAGGAGTACAAATTTTCCGGAGTTTAACCCCTAACGAGCGGGCAACTGAAATTATGTGCAATTTTTTATTCATTTTTTCCAAGTCTTCCTTTTTTCTTTCTTTTTTTTTTAACAAAGTACGTAGTAGAAAATCAAGCATAATGATATATTATGGCAATAAAGGAAAAGTATTTATTTCCTTATTAGTGCCTGGTAGGAAAATATATATGTCGCGCCATGTGTGGAGGAGGTGCATGGGGTTGGTGGACTAGAATTAGTGGGTGGCCTGGTTATCATGCAGTGTTGGCTGGGTTTGTGTGTGTCAAGGAAGCACGAGTGCTTTGTTTGAAGGAACGAAAATTATATTTTTCCGGGTATTCTTGAATTAACACGTAATGTCGTCCATGGTATTGTATAATAATTTAGACCAACTTTTACTTACTGTCTATGCTATTTATGGTACACCAATATTTGTAAAAACAATTTACTCTACTAGAACCTGAAATATTATTTATATTTTTTTCTTACAACTCCGTACACAGCTCCCCCCTAGCAGGCACCACCTTGTCGTGATGGGGGAGCCTGTGGTGAGCCATACCAGAGGGGAGGAGGGTTCCCTCCATCCCCAGTTAGGGGTCAGGGCTACCTATCACAAGTGAGGGATGAGACTCATGTGGGGGAAAAGTGACCATACCAACCCTCCCTCCCCCACCATGCCCTGCCTCTACCACTCTCTCCTCCTCCTTCCACCTCCTATCTATATCCTCCATAAAAACAAGAATAAGAGATATGAGAAATTCTGTAAAAAAATAAAAAAAATAAAACAATTAGAGATAAGAAACATTGTCTTGGAAAAAAGTAAATTTCCCCTTTTTCTCGTGTAATATCAGGTCACCCATTGTATATAAATCTCTCTCATTTGTGGTTAAGGTGGGTTGATTGATTAGTGGTCTCATATTACTAATCTTCTGATACATTGTCAGGTCAACCATTGTTGGTGTGGGGAATTAGTGGGTCTCATAAACTGAAGATGTCTTTAATAAAGACAAAAGTAATATACATTACACCGCACACTCGTCAATTCGGATTTCGGCTTAATTTTTTTTTTATGAATACAGTAATTCCGTGTTTTTCGCGGGAATTAAGTTCCTGAAACCCCTGTGAAAAGCCAAAACCGGAAATACTCTTTTAGGAATCACTGTACCTGTGGCCACCAAACAGCTCAGGTAGGTCATGCACTTAACCACGCCATGCTTTCCACTCACGGGCCAGTGGTCACACTGATCACTGATGCACTTTACCGGCATTTACTAACATCATTATTTGAAACTAATCATATCGTAGTACAATAATGGAAAAAAATAAACACAGTTAGATTGAAAAAATGTTTATCTACAAGTAATTAAAAAACTTTATCTTTCGCTGAGGTCGGCAACACCCGCATTGCCAGCCTCTCCCTGCTGTCCTGGCATCTGTCCGCCCTCACGCAGTCACGCCAGCCAGCCAGCCAGTCCTCTCACTCCCACATTCCTCCACTTGAAGACTTGTATTCTGACAAAAGACAAATAAATTGTCAGTCTTCACCACATCTTGAGCCATAGCTCATACCACCTCGGAGCTTGTCCAATAAAACTATTTTTTCCGTTAAGGTCATCACTATTCTTGATCTTTTGGTCACTTTAGAGTCTTTGCTAGTAATATTTGCCTTTGATGAGGCTGGCTTACGTCCCGGAGCCATGTGGAATGCACGTGGGAGGACAAACAGAAGAGGTAATCACAGTAGTGTTCACAGTACGGTAGGCTGCTTCTCGGAGCGGCGGGTGTTTGAGGCGGGAAAGAGTGGCGTCTGTTTGTCGCACCTCACGGGAATATCGAAAATGGCGCAAAATTTAAATTTTTGTTTTTAAAGGATATTTTGTATACAGTCTCTCCTCGACTTACGGCGAGGTTCCGTCCCAACTACCAGGTCATAAGTTGAAAAGGCGAAAATAATACATAAAAACTCTTAAATGGGTGTCTCTTTTTCTTCTCAGCACCACGAGAACTCTCACTTTTAAGCTTGCCAGCCATTTTAAAGGAAATTAAAAAAAAAAAAATTGTCGGTATACAGCACGATCACTAATGTCAGGACTCGAAAATACGTAATGTGAAAAATATTTTATACGACCATGGCCGTCGTATGTCTGGGTTGTCGTAAGTTGAGGAGAGACTGTGTATAACATTTACTGTATTAGTAAAAAAAAAAAAAACGCGAATGATGAAAAACACGTGATTACTGTAATTAATTTGTATCTGGAATGAATCTGAAATATCTCCCTCACACAGACTTCATTCCTACTCTTCATTTGTTTTGAATTTTATAGTGTTATATTTTTTTATTTCTAAATAACATTAGGGCATTGAAATGATATTTCCACAACTTCCATATTTTCCTATGTAGATAAACACTGTAGTAGTCATTGTCCAGCCTAAAATTATTAATTTCTTACATCCAAATTAAAAAAGAGATATAATGTAGTAGTAATTGGGGTACCCGTGAATTTAAGAAAACAAATTTGTATTTCACAAATTATCACAACTCCATGACAGTTGAAAGTGAGTGTTTCCCCCGATCAGAGGAAATACCTGTAAATGTATACTATACTTCCCCACAACTTTGTCGTGAGTGTGAAAACTGTTTTATGAAAAATAATTAGACTTTGTACATTTATTTTCATAACTTTTAATTCTTACAAAGGCAGCCTAAAACTTAGTTTTTGAAGAAGAATCTTCGGTGGTATTATTTTTTATTATTAGCAAAATAATGCATAGTAAATGACAATAATTTTTTTTTATTTTTCAGGTTGGCTTGGTGCTACAGTAATGCAAGTGGCTTATATTTATAGCACTATTAACTCAGTATGGTAAACTGCAGAAGAGCACTGTAAAATTGCATTGAGTGCTGCATAAAAGAGTACTACACTTCACTTTTGCATGGAAGTTTCCTCCAAGTTTATTATTGCCACTGTGAATACACTAGTTTCTGTATACAGTACCTCTCTAGCTATATGCTCTCTTCCAGGTAGCTCTCATTACTGAGTTGCCTCTTTTGGTGGTGCAATTCAACAGTCATGTTTTCCTTCACATCCATCACTCTCAGAAGAGAAAGATAAAGTGCACAGGTTGCCCTTATGGGGTACAACATCTAGCTGTGTACATGCCTACCTTATCGGTACACACATTCTGCAAGCCAATCTGCCATTTGGCCTTAAAACTCAGTTGCCAACCATCAAGAGTGGTCTCTGCTTGGCTGCTGACTAAAGCAAAGTATCTGCTCCAACATGGCACTTCAGGAATAGTTGTTTGGGTCAGTACCACAGTTTAAGGCATTATCATAAAGGTGAGACTGACTTTTTGTCACTTATTTAATTTTGTAACATTGTTAACAAATTAGTGTGACCCTCTCTCTGTCTGAGCTGACGTGCTAGGACTAGTTAGCATTAACACTGGTCTCTCTGTTGCCTGGGTGACGTTAGTAGACAGTATGACACTCTTCTTGTATTAGAGCAATTGTTGATTACTGGTTTCAGGACAGCTATTACCCACCTGTGATATACAGAGAAAGTGAGACAATCCCTTTAAGGGTTTAAGTAGTAATACATATAAAATTCCCTACCTCACATATACCAGGGAATTTTAATTTGTGAACTAATATGGACTAGTCCCATTGGGTCTTAGTGGTGATCAGGACTAATGTTTTTAGATATTTTTAGCCAGTAGAGCCTTGGTGTTCATGTTGGACATTGATCTTCCTACCAAGACATGATTTTTCTCTTCACCTGAAGTTTTGAGATTCACTTAAGTATTTTACCATTGGGCCAAGTGAGAAACATTCATCAACCATACAAAGTTGAGAGCACAAACTCATTCAGTCAGTGATTTTACAAAAAGTTTTCATCTGGTTAGTAAATGGTTGGGTAATCTCCAGGAACACCAAAGGATATTTGACGTCTTGTAACTCATTTCTTCCTTTACCTGCTTAGACTTGATGTTCTGTTTTTTGTTTATTTATCTCTTGCTTTAGAGAAGATGTAGTCAAAGGTGGAGCTGTGTGAGGAAGGTGAGGGGTTAAGGTGCTCCTTTGATTTCTCAGATGATTTAAAAAGATCTTCGTGGAAAATGAGAACCCTTTCTTGCCATTTGGTTTTGGATTACCAGACTAGGCTACAGTACAGTACTGTAATGAAGTAGGTAATCTGACTGGAAGAGGAAGGTTCCACATATTTTCAATGCCTCTAAATTAATGTGAAAGTATTTCTGGTTCTTCTTTTTTCCTGTCTCAGAGGGAAGTCCTTTCATGGAAAATATATTTTCCTCTGTATTGACCACTTATCTGTGACTGCTAGTAAAACTGAGATCTTCTAAAATTCTTTATCTTTTTCTCTTGAAAAAATTCTCAAAACATCTTTTTTTGGAGTATAAGCTTTCTTGTTTCATTAGTGTGACACAGTACTTGTTACTGAAATATTAAATGTTTGAACAGCTGTTTTGTCTAGGGATAAGGTGTTACTATCATAAGGGATTTAAGATGACAAATCCTTTGTTTGAACTCATTATCGTGGGGTTCATCCTTTGGCGGATTTATTTGTAAAGCCAGTCATAACAACTCAGTTTTTACCCCACCTTCCCCTAGAGGTGGTGCCCATGAAGTAGACACTATCTCCATACACTGGGAGTCGTACTTCAGGTCATAAGGAAGATTTAACTGTTCCATGGAATATCAATTTTGGTAGCTCCTTCTTGGCTCCAAAAAAATTGGTTTCCCTTACCTGCTTCAACTTTGCCTTAAGTATTTCCAGATTTCTGTCTTTACCGAGTTTAAAAGAATTTGTGTGGGGAAATGTAGAGCATTGTTTTTCTCTAGTTCAACTAGTATAGGTTTGTTTTAGGGTTGAGGAGGTTTCAGCTGAAATTTTTAGCTGCAAAACTATTATGGTAGTTCATTGGTGGAGATCAGGATGGATAGTGTTTGTCATATGTTTCAACACTGTATATTGCTGGTTTATGGGATCTTGGAGAAAACTTCACCCGACCCATCTCCAAGGAACAGTGTAACACCCATGGTTTTAGAGGCTTCATAACTTGAGGCTTCTTTTAGTAGAGTTTCCAAGATAACACCAAAGAAATATTACTCATGGCTGCATAATCAGTGGAGCATTTGTCATACCTCCCACTGTTCTAGAAAGCTTTCCTTAATGAGAAAGAGTTCCCTGGTAGAAGGTGTCTTGTTAAAAATGGGAAATATATCCTAAAATTCTCTTTTCTAACAGAGTTCACAGCCAAGCAATTCAGATACCTTTCATCCTCTCCTGGCTTATGGTTAGTCTGCTGGAAATTGAGACAGAATGGTAGATTGGTCTTAGAGTCAAGATGGTAGCCTATGGCCATCAGAAAGTATGTACTGACTAGGTAGGCGTGCATTCTAATTAAACCATCTAACTCTCGAGGGCAAAGTTTGCATCATAACTTTGCTCTTGTGAGGATGATGTGGTGAGATGGATTGATAATGAAAAGATCAATTTCCAGTTGTCATGGGGATAAAGCTTGATGGAGGAACACCCCTCAATAAGGCTAACATAGTAACAAAAACTACCTAGCTAGGAGCTGTGCTAGAAGATGTACATGAAACTATTAAATTTGAAATGAAATAGTGTTATATTAAATGTTACCACTTTTGGGGGTGGGAGGGGGAGGGTAATAATAAAAATTACCTCCCTCAAATATGACCAGAAATTTTACTTGAAATTCTACTTACCGTATTTTATAGCATATAAGACGCACCCCCCATTTTAGCAGGGAGCATTTAGGAAAAACTTTTGTGTGTAATTTCAGCCTGTTGCCGTATTTTCTTAAAACAATATATACAGTACCAAGAAATGTGAGGAATAAACAATAATACCAATAAATAAGTTACAACAAAAACTACTGTATTGCCAAATCAGTAAATAAAAGCCAAATGAAAGTTTAACACAGTCGCCATTTGCATACACTCCCTGCTTCATCATAGTAACAGAGACCAGCTGGGACGCCAATTCTGTAGCAAAGCTCCCCACCCACTACACTCTTCTCCTGTTCCCTCACTGAGCCAACGAACTCAAGTGCAAAGAAATGTATATTCCATTTATGTTTGCCCTGAGGACAATTATTTCTTTTACTTTTTTTTTCACATTGTGTACAGTATATAGGATGGTGTGTGCATGTAACTGAGTAAAAATAAATGAAGAAAGTTATGTATATCTACCCGAAAATAAGAGTTGAACAACAACCACAACACCTCAGCCTGGCCCAGTAGCCTGATGGTTAAGTGACGAGTCTAACTTGGCTACAATGCCACCAGCAATGTTAACAGATGCAAATGGGAAAAGAAAATTATCTGTAAATCTTCATTTGTATCAGGAATTTGCAGTTTGAAAAATAATTGTTGCAGGTATAGCATTAATAGATTGTAATGTTTGTAGGAGTTCAAAAATGGTTACTGCTTAGCTACCTCTGAAGAGTTGGGTGTCTGCCGTACGGACATTAATCATCTCAGGTACTGAATACAGGGGGTCCCTGGGTTATGAACAGGTTCCATTCCTGAGAACTTTCTTAAGTCGGACTTGTACGTAAGTTGAAACACAAACTATGTGCATAGTATTGTGCTTACAGAACAGTGTTTAAAATCCCACTATATCATAGCCTAAGTCCTTATATCAATCTAAAATCACTTAATTTAAGACAAAACAAGAAATAGAATGACAAAATTCATTAAACGACAGTAAAAGAAATAAGTCCTCAGGTAAATATAAAGCTGTAAATTTCAAGTTTAACCTCGTTTGTATCAGCTGGCGTTCATAAGTCGGAGACCCCCTGTACAGTAGTTATAAAATGAGCTTTTATATGTACAATAATTATTTAAATTTTTTAATTAATAAAAAAAATAATAATGTGTTTTAAGTAAACAATAACATGTTTTTAATTGTTGTGTTGGGTTAGGTAGAGCTTAGCCTACTGGAGACAGCAACTGGGGGATTCATTAGCTTACAGGAGACTGCAGCTTTTCATATAGGACACAGGCTGATTTTTTAGCCATTTTTCAGACAAAAAAGTGCGTCTTATATGCTGTAAAATAGGGTAAGTACCTATAGTATATGATTACAGTGTTCATAGTATTTTTACTATTGAGGTTTAATTTTTCTGAAAGGAGGATCTGCACATAAGCCTGTTATTGAATTCAAAATATAAATAAACTAGTAGTGACTGAAGGAGGGTTTGAGAAAAACCCCATTAGATTCAGTAAAATTAGCTGATTTATTTGTTATTGCAGTTGTATATAAACAGTCTGTGACTGAAGCCATCAACCTCGCCTTGTACTGAATATGAACAGAATTGTGTTACATTAGGAAACACTGCATGGCCTTCTTGTAAAATCATTGATTTTTCTTCTTGCTTTGAGAGGTGTATATTTTAATTGACAAAATGAAAAAATTTAGTTTTCATTTAAAGTAGGGCATGGAACTATGTGTAAGGATTACTGATTACATTATACAGTATTGTTAAAACTGCATAAACCCAAAGTGATTAATGAATTACAGTCCTAGGGTAAGCCTCTTTAAGTGTTACTGACAGCACTCTTTTTCTGTGATATCATTTGCTTGAATTTAGGCAGTAAATATAAGTTTGTTAGTGTGCCTACACATCTATAAATAATTCTGAATATTTTAACATAAGCTTATGCTTACAATGTGGAAGGGAATTATATGGTGACTGAAAACTGTTCTGCATTCATCATGCTAAATACTATACTGTAACTAAATTCTTCATGCTTTACACATGCCTATTAGTATTTCTTCCAGCCAATAAGTATTAAAGATCACAAACTATTTCCAGCTCCTTGAATACCGGTAGTAACTAAAATGTAAAATATCTTTGTAGAATAATGTACTGTACCGTAGTTCATATGAGTATCAGGAATCCGAAAATCAATTTTTGGAAATATCCAATCTTCCAATGGATTTTCAGATTCGAAATTCCCTCCAAATCTCATCAGCTGATGATGCACTTGTACTGCCTACATTAGTCTTTCATCATCAAGAAAACATTGTGCATTTTAACTCGGAGTACTGCTTTTAAAATGTCTCAAAACAAAAGCAGAAGTGATGGCACTGAGTGCAGTAATGCAGAAAGAAAACTTAGTGTTTCATGTCATGGAACAAGTGGAAAGTCTCCAAATAAAATAGATAATAAAACTATATGACCACTATAGTGAAGGAGCCATAATTTATGGCTTAAAGAGGAAATGGGGCAAATTACTCTTAAGTTTAAGCTGAAAGCAAACCAGATAAGACCATGTGCAAAAGAAAATACCTCAGTGAAGCCAAAGTAGCCAGTGTGGATAAACTATTTTCCAAGTTTTTCAAACAGCAAGAATCACCTTAGCTCTCAGAGGCTCTAGCCAACTCCTCCCTTCACATGCTTCATCCTACCAGTTCATCATTCAACAGTTCACCTCTTAAGTTGATTATCATACAGTATATGAATAAAGAATAAGATGATAGAATGATGATACAGTATAGCATTTTGGTTTCCATATGCACTTGCAAGGAATAAGGAAAATTTTGGTTAAAATTTAATGTTTGGTAGACTGGCAGTGTGGGTTACAGCATGACCAACAGTGTTTATATTTGATACTGCTCACTGGACAATAGCACTTGGTGTATATTTAGAGAACATTCTAAAAATTACCTTTCCTGCAACAGTACTTATCTAGCACCAAAAATGAATTTAGTGAGGATGAAACTTCTGAAATAACTAAGCCAGCAATGAAACCACGAGATATGATAAATTGATAGTGTTGTATCAATTCAGCTTATGTGCCATTCACCTAAAAAGAGTTAACTACCGAAGTTGGTACATTTTACTAAACCATGCTCATAGCTGCAGACGTTGCAACAGCTGACCCCAACCTCCATCTTTTCACCATTCAGCACTTCAGCTCAAGTCAACTAGCTTATACCAGTGGTTCCCAACTAGTTTTAGCCATTACCCCAAAACAAGTGTGACAACAATACTCATTACCCCGACATAGGTTTGTCAACTGTTTATTTCCATACTGTTTTTGGTCTAGGTTGCTTTCTTCCTTATCAAGATTTGTATTTTTGGAAATAAACCTTACTATTTAATTTCAACTCTCCATTATTGTTAGCTGGGTTTTATACAGTGATCCCTTGGTTAATGAGCGCCTCGGTTAACAAGTTACCTTCCATAAGATTCTTAACTTCGGTTAACGAGTTTTTTTTACGAGCCGACCTCAACATATTTTCACTTGCATTTGGCGGTCCACCAGCTGTAGTATTAGTCCGCCAATACAGTAATCGGTTTTAGGGCTTAAATTCCTTACTATTTTAGTAAATATCAAGAATTTTATACTATTCAATAATTTTAAAAGTTTAATATTCAATTTTTTAGTAATTTTAACAATTATTGAACATAATTGAAGGTAAGGAAACTAGTTTCATGCGCGCCATCCAGCCTGGCAACACACCAAACAGGCGCCAGTCTCTGTCTTTTCAGTGGAAGTAACATCTTGCTTGAGACTCTCTTCAACTAAATACTTTTTTCTGTGTTTGCAAGCAAATTATTGGTCATTTTGAAATTTATTTTACATATTGACAATATATAATGCAGTGCAGTGTTGATTTAAAGAAAATAATCTTCAATTACACCAAGAGAACTAAAATTTTATGGGTGAAATGGTGCCATGGGGTGACTTCTCTTCCACCCCAATGCCTTCTCTTCTCCCTTCTCCTCCACCCCCATTCTAATTCCCATCATCATCATCATCATCATCATCATCATCATCATCATCATCCAGGAGCCTTCTACATACACACCTCAAAGTAAGTGTATTTTTCTACCATTTTTGTTGAATTTAGGCAATTTTCGGTGAGCTGGAACCAATTACCCAAAAACCCATTGAAACAATGTTTTCGGTTAACGAGCAACCTTCTAGAACGGATTGTGCTCGTTAACCGAGGGACCACTGTACAGTAATTACAATACTGAATATGAAATACAAGTCATTGAACTGACAAGAACTTTCACTAGTGAGCGAAATGGCACTTTAGGTTGGTGACCATTTCTTGAATACAAGGGGATAACTTGGTCTACCCTAGACACATTTGGTATCATTTTCAAGGTTCAATCTGTTTTTATCTCTACTATGGATGATCAAGAGGGCCGAAAATCCTACCTCACACAAATGTGTTGACCCAAATGGTGGGAGAATTTTTGTTGCGCTTGAACTAGTCAACGTAAATTCCCTGTTATCAATTGTCCACAAACACTACAAATTCTTTCAGTCAAATTTCATTTCAAGGATTTCCTCTGCAATTCCATTAAGTTTTTCAGGCAGATGTTCAGTGGGATATCTGAATGGACTCTGCACTCATACATAACTGACTGGATCAATGTCAGGGAAATACTGCTCCATCCTCAGACTCAGGCTCCTTAAGTGCGAAGCGATTGTATTCTACACATCACTCTAGCTCACAGAATCAGTGTCTTTCAAATGTTCCTCCAACTTTGGAAATGCAGCTTTTCTACCCATTTTCAGTGGTTATGTATGGAAACAAGAAGCAGGAAACATATAGCTATATCTCATAGGCTGTCATTACCCACAAAAATTATCCCCTTAAAAGTAATTTACCCCTAATTGGGAACTTCTGGCTTATATAATACAAATAAAGAATAAGAAGAGAATAATACTATGGCATTTTGTTTTCCATATTCTGGGCAGCTTCAGAGTAAATAAGGAAAATTTGGATCATTTTTCTGTTTGCTGGACCAATAGTGATGGGTTACAGTGTTTTAAGAGTGCTACCACTAGCGGGACGAATGTAATAATAGACCAACACGGTGAGTATTTAGAGAAGAAATTCTACACAGTACTGTACATTTTTATAAATTTGCTACACTATTTTCACCTGCAGATATCTCTAAGCTGGAACATTGGGTGCAGAGCACTTCTAGGAATGAGAGATTTCCAAGTAACGAGATGATTCTCTCAAAGCTTGAAAAAAAATCCTCCATCCCCGGAATTTTCCAGGTAATGGGAAAATTTTCTCAGAAGCCCCAGGAATTGCGCATTACATCAAATCTCGAACCCGTAAGAAATCCCCCATCCCCATAATTTTCTTGGAATTTTCCAGAATGATGCATTATTTCATCTCTCAAATTTGGAATAAAAATTCCCCAGAAAAATTTCTCAGAATTTTCCAGAAAGTGTTCCCCTTGGAAAATCGTTCCCAAAGCCGGAACTTTCCGGAAAATTCCGGCTTTGGGAACGATTTATTGAGAAAATTTCAGTTCCGGCTGCCGAATAGTTTGTTAAGAGGGATTCCGGCAAACCGAGATATTACTGTATATACCAAAATTGAGCTTAATGAATATGAAAATAGAGAAATAATGAAACCAGTGATAAAAAAGGTAGAAGACATTATTCATCTGGCAGTCATAATGTTTACTACAGCAGACAATGGAAGTGTGCCATGTTACGGAGCTCGCAAAGTTCTAATAATTTTTTTTCTTCTTATTTTAGTTATATTGTCATTGATAATGGCATCCCACACAATGTCACAATACATAAAGTTTCAGTGCAATTATTTTGCTCATAACTTTGTTAATATGTTTCTTTGTGCTATTGCAAATACTGGTATATGTATTATCATTTGTAATGGCGTTCATGCGTACACCCACTAAAAAATTATTCGGTTCCCATGTCATATTGTATCACGCCGTAAGGGTGCTGATTAATTCTTTAGTGGGTGTACATGATACTTGTACACATACACATGTATACATGCACGATACATACATGTACAGTACACCCAATAAAAATAATTCGGCACCCTTACGGCGTGATACAATATGACACGGGAGCCGAATAATTTTTTAGTGTTTGTACGGCCTACACCAGTGACCAATCACAGACCACACTGTCATAATAAAAATTGATGAATTTTATTAGATTTATACAGTAGTATACTGTACAGCTCCTCCCTGACTTACGACCACCTGGACATACAACCGCCTCAGTCATATCAAAATTTTGTCAAATTACGTATTTTCGAGTCCCAACGTCAGTGATTGAGCTGTGTACTGACAAAATTTTCGTTTGTAATTCACTTTAAAATGGCTGGCAAGCTTAAAAGTGAGAGTTTTGTGGCGCTGAGAAGAAAAAGACACACCCATTTTAGATTTTCTATGTATTGTTTAAAGTATTTTCGACTTAAGACTATTTCGACTTACGACCTGGATTTGGGTCCCTAACCCCGTCGTAAGTCGGGGAGAAGCTGTATATGGGTTCCTGGAGCAGATATGAAGTTTAAAAAAATTATCTACTTTCTGAAAACATCTTGGTCCCAAACATTTCGAATTCCTGATACTCAAGTGTACTGTATTGTGATCTGGACGAAAATGAGACAGACAATTGATCTTTTGATTTACTTTATTTTAGCACTAGCATGATAATATGAGATGGAAGTTTGTATAGTGTTTACTTTTTGAAGATTCTAGTATAAGTGCTGTATTTATGCAAAATGAACCGAGAACTGACATGCGCAGCTAACTCGAAGCATTTTGCAAAAATATATTTCCATTGAGATGTGATGACAAAGTAATTGTGATGTTTACTAAGCTGGAATATAATTTGTTATGTTTTCATATTGTAGTTTAATGTGAAAAAATGCCTGTGAGTTCTTCTAGATACTGTATGTATAATTAAAGTTTTTTGCTTTCAATGTTCTTAAGATGTTAATTTATTTGATATAATAAGGACATGACTGCCTGTTAAAAATATAAAGCAGCTCTCTGATAGTGAGTTGACCAAAAAACATCCATTTTGTGTCCAATTTTGTTAGGAATTTTAAGTTTATCATTGTTAGTAAACAAAATTAGAATTTTCATTTTGTAGCTGATTTTTTTAATTCACTTATAGGTTGTAATTTTTTGTGGATTTTTATGCAAGGCTGATAACATGTTCAGATTTGGAGAAGGGTTAACTGAATGTCAAGAAATACATAGAAAAAGCAATGCTACTGTATTTAGTTTTAAGAGTAATTCACATTTTAGATGAAGTCAAAAGAAATGAGAACAACATAGCTTGAGGGTTTTGTGTGTGTTCAAACTTATGGAAGGCTGAAGTAATCATCAGCATATATTTTTTATCATGATCATTACAATAGAGAACAGTATAAAGATTTAAATTTCATTTTTTTCCACTGGTATAATAATTTGAAATATTGACTTGTGTAGCTGTACAGATTCTTGGAGATAACTGGTGCAGTTTAAGGATGAAAAAAAAGGGGGGGTGGGGAAATATACCTTTCTAAGCTAAATCTAATTTCACCACTGAAGTTGTTTTAAGTATTTAAATCTTTATGATATGTATCTTTTCAAAGTATGAACCTTTTTTTTTTACAGGAAGACTTAAAGTAAAGTAAATACTGTAAGTGTGATGAGTTTTATAGATGCAATAGACTTTGGTTATAGTCATGATCATGAGAACCCAGTAAATGATTGTGACCTTTATAAAAATAGGGCAGATGCCATTCACCAAAATATAGAATTTTCTGTACATATGGACAATATTGCAATAATTGTTACTGCATAAAGTTTATACAGTCTGTGTCCCATCACTATGTAACTAATAAAGACATTTATACATACAGACTATATAGTACTGCAAATAAGAAAATGTGGCAATATGTATATTATACTGTATAATATATATATATATATATATATATATATATATATATATATATATATATATATATATATATATATATATATATATATATATATATATATATATATATATATATATATATATATATATATATATATATATATATATATATATATATATATATATATATATATACACACACTATTGATAAAATCACACAGGGAAAAGGGAAACGATGGAGCACCTTAGCTTTCCTCTTTATTCAGGACATCTTCAGAGGCAACTGAATTACATGGACAGAGAGAGGCTTAAATATGCATGGTGACCTTATGAAACTTTGAGGTCAGGTCATAATCATGACATCCACTAATCCGCACACCAACACACACGTAGAGGAGCTTAAGACGTGACTAGTCAAGTTAAGTCAGGTCAAAAACATGGGACCCTCTAAATATTTATCCAACATCTGGCTCCAAGGTTTTCAAAGCATTTCTAACCTTGGGCCACTGACAAATAAATTTATGTAACATATTATCAGTTTTGTACTGACCATCACTAAGGTTTATGGAATTTAATTCCCTAATCAAACTAGCTTCAACCAGAAGTCTTTCTGTGACACATGATGATTTGTACACTTCTAAACTTTTTTCCTCGACTTACGACGGGGTTCCATCCCGACAACCAGGTCGTAAGTCGAATTTGTCTAAGTCAAAAAAGAGAAAAATAATACATAGAAATTCTAAAATGAAATACAATACAGTAAAAGTAATCAATAATGAAAAATGAATAAAGTGTTACTGTGCACTTAACTTTAATGTAGTCAGCTGAATGCACACAGGACCTCAATAATTTTTAATTATACATGTAGACTACATTAATTGGATGAAGCAGAGGAGCAGACAGGGCTCAGTGGGTCATCAAGTTTGCTTTCTTCAGACAGGCTAACACATTTGCTTGTTGAAGGTATTGGATCATCTTTAGGGAGTGAAGAGGCAGCAGTGGGGGACTTCTTAAAAAATGTGTACAATTCAGACTGCACAGTTTGCCTTTTCTTTTCATTGTAAGTCTCCCTGTAGCAAGCAAGTGCTTCTTGGATCAGCCTGTCAACTTTTGCAAAACGCTCAACATTTTGATCCGTTTCTTCAAACATTTGCATCCCCTTATTAATAGGAGCAAATGCCTCTGCCATTTGTTTCACGAAAACTTTTTTGGGGGGTGGTTCTTCAACTTTTTGTCTCTCTTCTTCCTCTGCTATTTTCTGTGCATCCAGTTCAATAAGATCCTCATTACTGCTCTTCTGCTACACTTTCCACCAACTGCTCAACATCTTCATTATCAGTTTCTAACTCCAGCTGTTGACCCATCTGCACTATCTTGTAAAGCCCCGTCCACACGATCGAGCAGTACCCGGCGGGCTTTGCCCGTTTACCTGCAACTTGTCAAGCCATGTATGAAGTACTGAAGCAAGATTACTTGCAGGTGAGATTTGTAGTACATAAAAATTCATTGAATAATGTTAGAAATATGATATGCATAGACAGGAAGCTATGGGACAAGAGTGAGGAGAGCGGCAGGAACGAAGAACACACACGAATGTCCTCATTACATAATACATAAACAATCTCCCGTTTATTGTCACTCCATTAATGTACATTGCATAAGCTTATTTGGTTATACACTGGACATCTGGACCGAGCGGGGAACATATATGTATCACATTTGCAGTACTTAACTCGGGTTTAACAAAGTCCTAGCATACATTCTGTCAGTATCTCTGTTCATACCTCACCGTTTTGAGGACCCTGACCCCCGAGGTCAGCGGTGGCGTAGTGATCAGCTGTTTTTGACAGTCACGTGAGGTTCCAATAATAACACGTGTCTTGTATTGCAGGCTTGTGTAATCTATGTATATAAAACAAAGAAGTATGTCTGTGTGTGTGTGTCCGCACGAGAATCTCGGAAACTACTTTACCGATCTGTAGTGATGATTTATGGTATTATATGTAGTGATGATGGATGGTGTTATATGTAGTGATGATGGATGATGATGTTATATGTATTGATGGTGGATGGTGTTATATGCAGTGATGATGGATGATGTTATATGTAGTGATGATGTTACAGTGAACCCTCACATTACGCTGTTAATTGAACCCACGGCGGCCCGTGTAAAGTGAACAACATAACATATGGGACTAATTGAAATAGAGACCGGGCCAACCCCCTAACTCCGCTTTTTCTCGACACAATACGTACGTTTTACTAAAAATAACATCTTAACTTTATGATGGTATTCACCCACACATAATATAGAAGGGAACAATCAATAAGAGAATAATAAACTGAAGGTTAGGTTAGAAAAAAACAAGGTTGGGGTTAACACTTACGTTAGTAGAAGAGATGGGTTGGCGTAGGGGAATGGAGGCTGGTTCCGAGGCAGAGGGCAGGCTACTGGCCAACAGACCCGCCCCAGTCTCCTGCAGAACCTATCTTCTATCTCCCTTGGAAACTCAACTCCGGGATTTCTCTGGGAGGAGATGTGTAGGCTGAACTCCCGGCACACAGACAGATTTCCCGACCCTATCCTGAGCCAGCTTCACGCACAAAAACTCCCCACACAAGTACGTATCATCCTGTCCGCAGTAGATTACTCGACGACACCTGAACTCTACGCAACCGCGGCAGACAGAATATTCAATGAGTGAGTGGCTGCGTGCCTGGCGGCCGCGGACAACCCAACGACTACACCAGTACTTACCTCCGAACTTGTAAACCGGGTCAACACCCTTCAGCCGAGCAATACCTCACAAGACATCAGGGACCTGTTGCAAACTTTGAACCGCAGGATGGACACCATTGAACAGTTCTGCTCCTCCATGCCTGCTGCTGGGCCTGTTCCTAACTCACGCACCATGTCCTACCGACCCCAACACACCCGTCCTGCCTCAGACGCCGCCCCCAGCCCCCAGCACAGTGTATCTACCCCTTGTTGGTACCATCAACGTTTTGGTGCTAATGCTAGATGTTGTGAGGCCCCCTGCAACCACACAGCGAAGCGACATCGACAGAGACGGGTAGGCGCCATAACCTCCGCCACTATCAAGCAGCACATCACACGCCTTACTTCTGACCTTGACCACTTCACTCCTGCTGCCCGTCACGACCTACTACAAACACTACGACAGGCGGTTTCTGCATTCAAGGCTACTGCCCCACGCCAGCCATCCCACCGCCCTGAACACATTCATCCCGCACCTACTCCTCCAGTCTGCCCACAATTACCCCTTGCAGCACCACCTCGCCCACAACATTTCTGGGCACCCTCTTTTCTTCCTCAGGTACCCACTGCGCCTGTCTTGCACCCTCCTGCTGTCATGGACGTGGCCCCTGCTCCTGACACGGACCCAGACACCCCACCCGGCGCCACTGAGGACTGCGTACCCGCTGTGAGAGAAGCACCACATTCCTCGCCTGTAAAACCTTCTCTTATCCACAAACCTACTCCCCCCTCTACTCCCACAGATCTAGTGTCTTTAGACAGAGTCGTCTCCTGTAGCGGCCGGCTCATCCACACCCTCGCCCGTTATGTCTCACATGTGGGATACAACCCTGCCGACAACAAGTCTCCTGCACCGCCCAGAGGGAAGGGGAGTATTGTAGTGGATTCCTCCCCTACAAATGCCGTGTGTCGCTGACTAGCCGACCCCCCCGAATTCACCAGCCTGCACCTCGTGGGCAAGGTCAGGTAACCAGCGCCCCCGAACAAAGCGGAGGTCTACAATCAAGCCACGCCTACCCCCGCTATATAAGACCTCACCCGGCCACGACCTGCCCTTCTAGCTACAGCCACAGCAAGCAACACCTACTCTGAGCACCCTCACCAACCAGCTCTCCCTACTCATGCTTGTAACTGCGCTGCCTCCTCCCAGCACCAGCCACCAAGCCACATTGTACATCCAATATAATATGTATACAGAGAGCACAGTGTGAGTTTCCTTTCTCCATCCCATCCTGAGTGCGAACCAATATCTCATAACCCCACAGTATGACGTCATGCATGACGTCATTTGCGTGAACATGCGGCCAAGAAGACTTTGTAAAAATGCGGGCCAGATACTCAAAAGGATTTACAATGTTTTATCTCCCAGCTGATGCTGTAAGCCAGTCCTCGAGGTTGTAAGCCCTCTCTGTAGCGATACTCAGAACAAAATATCCGTCATATTGTGACGTTACAATGCATCTAGAGGCAGTAACTTAGAGGACTGTAATGGAATTCTCCCCTACAAACGCTGTTTGTCGCTGAGTAGTCGACCCCACCAATTCCCCAGTGTATGCCTCGTGGTCTGGGTCAACCAGCGCTGCCTTACATCACGGAGCGGGGGTCAACTACTAAGCCACGCCTACCCCAGCTATTTAAGACCTGACCTCGTGGTGACCTGCCTCATTCTACTTACAGCCGCAGCCAGCAACACCTCCTCCTCCGCTGCTGCCTGGCGGCCCTCGCTCCTCCTCCCCCTGCCTGGCGGTCCTCTCTCCCGCCGGCGAGCATGGCGACCCACAAGCTGTCCTTCTCTGAGCGTCCTCACCAACCAGCTCTCTCTACATCACGCTTGCAACCATGCTGCCTTCCCAGCACCAAGCTGCATTGTACATCCAATACAACATGTATATAGAGAGCACATTGTGAGTTTCCTTTCTCCAACCCATCCTGAGTGTGAACCAAACAATCTCATACCCCACAGGACCTTCAGAGCTCCTGTAACGGAATAAACCTTGACATAACGTGTATATTAACATATTGCATAACAATATGCCTTCCAAGCTGTGATAAACCTCATTATAGCTGTTTTATCAGAGAATACCGCTTAAAAAAGGAACCTCGTAATAACAGCTAGACTTAGGTTGCGCCTCCCTGAATGCAAGCATTTCTTGCATGGTTATAGTCCTAAGACAGGTTACAAAATATACATGAATTTGCTGTATGCTAGACGTTTACGAGAATATACCAGAACAAGATCAAGAAGAAGAATGGAAATTGAAAATCAAAAAGAACAAAAAGAAGGAGTCCAAAGAAAACGACTGGGGGGAGACAGTTTCGGCCGAAATAGCCTAAAGGCGAAGTGGCCAGTAATCCTCAAAACGAGTACAAGCACCTCGAGGTGAGTCGATCGTTTCTGCCCAGAGTGTGAAGTACAAGCCGACTAGTGACAACTAGAGATAATTGTTGTGCGAGTATTGTGGAATTGTTGTGAGCAATATGAAGGGGATATAGATAAAGTTCTTATAATATCCGAGCAGGATAGGACTCGGAGCAACGGATTCAAGTTGGATAAGTTCAGGTTTAGGAGGGAGATAGGAAGAAACTGGTTCACAAATAGGGTGGTGGACGAGTGGAACAAGCTTAGCAACTTTGTAGTAAGTGCGGGAACTCTTGAAAGTTTTAAAAGGAGGCTAGATAGATTCATGGATGATAGAGAGTGGTAGTAACTCTCGACAGGAGCTGCCATGCACAGGCCAACCGGCCTATTGCAGACTCCTTATTTTCTTATGTTCTTATGTTCTTATGTTAAGTGAAAAGACCAAGGAATTGTACACTGGTGGTTTGCTGAGTGTATATTTATTCGAAGTGTGAAGCCCAGTTGTTAAGACGGACCCTGTTAACAGTGTTGTGAAGATTTACTGTTTATTAAAGAAGACTACAGTGCACAAGTGTTTCTGTGACCTGGTGGAAATCTACCTGCCTGTTGTTTGTCTGTACACTGATACCGATCGTCGGGAAGTTACCGGAGACTGGTGGGACAGCCAGTGGTGATTCGATAATTCTTGTAAGATATCTACTGCTTCTGTACATACGACAGCCATCCATCGCAACTCACCTTCTTGGTAGGACTGTAGGGTTTCGTGATATTATGTTGTCTCGCACTCAGGATGGGATGGATGGAAACTCTAGGTGGTGGTTTTCTTATATAAAATATATTATAAACAAGACAGTCTGGTGCTGGAGATACCATGTGGTGAGAAGCTTGCTCAAGAGACACTTTCAGTGAGTAGTGTGCTTGAGGAGGTATCTGTGCAGGAGCTTCATTAGAGGAGATGTTGCGTGATGCTGTCCTCCAGGTTGAATGAGAGCTGGACAGTGAGGAGCTTGCTTGGAGGAGGTGTTGCGTGTTCAGGAACGTAGGGCAGAATTCATCTCAATGGAGAAACTGAGAGCTTATATACACAGCAGCCGGAAGTAAACCCGTGGGAACTCGCCTGTTGCTTGACTCCGTTGCTAGGGTAGATGTAGCAGGTGGCTGGAGATGTTCTGGGTACTTGGTTCTAACTACAGGGGCGAACATAAACACCTGTAGAGTTCTGTAGGTTCTTATTAACGGAAATATACAGGGTGCCCTTACAAGCGCAGGTAGTTCCTACACTCCTATATGGGTCAACTGACCTCACTCTGACCTCTCAGGCGACATGTGGTAAGTGGTACATTAGCCGCTTCCAGATGTCGCCAGGCACATTTATCTGAGCGTGTGGTGACATGAAACAGGGGCATTGCCACACGCTACTGACTAGAGAAATAATGTGTATATATAGAGTACATACATGATATACATACAACATACATAATATACATACACCTTCCCCCCTCCTCCCCCCAGATGCTCATAGCAAAGTCTTGAGCGGACCTTTTCCTGTGGATCCGTTCTGAGCCTCGAGGGGCTTAATCACTGGGGGGGGATATGGGACTCAATACTGGTGACGGGGTCAGCGGAAGGTGTTACGGGGGCGGAGAAAACGGCGGTTCCTCCACCACACACGACCACTGGGTAACTGCACCTGGTAGACCTGTGACCTACCGAGACCCATGACTACGCCCACTTTGTCCCAACGTAGGGAGGTCGGGTCCTGGACACGGACTTGGGTGCCGACACTCAACCTGGGGAGAGGACGGGCGTGGTCGTTGTGGCGGGCGATGACGTCTTGAACACGTTTGGCGGCTCGGCGATCACAATCCTCTGCCTTGGCCTGCCACTCCTTGGAGAAGGATTGAGGGTGAGCAGGGACACAAGAACGGAGGGGGCGTCCATACAAGACCTGGGCAGGGGAGCGTCCGGTGTAATTGGGTGTGTTACGGAGCTCAAGGAGACCCCGGTCGAAGGCCTCGCAGTCAATATTCCCAGAAGGGGCCACTTTGAGGATGAGGTGCTTCTGGGATTTAACAGCAGCCTCAGCGTGGCCGTTGGACTGCGGGTAATGAGGCGGTGACAACACATGCCGGACTCCCCATCGATCGAGGAAGGCAGCAAAGTCCCGGCTTGTGATCTGAGGCCCTCCGTCGGTTCGCAGGCGCGCAGAAACGCCCACGTAACGGAAGTAGTGGCGGAACTTGCTGATGGTGGCGGCAGACGTCGTGTCATTACCGCACTTGATGACAACCGGCCAACCAGAGAGACGGTCGACGATAACCAGGAAGGACTTTCCTGACACACAGAAAAAGTCGGCCGACACAGACTCAAAGGGGCGGGTGGGGTTGTCGTCACTCATGAAGGGTTCCTGCTGCTGGCTGGGTTGTAGTACTTGGCGGGGCTTACACGCCTGGACAGCATTGGAGATTATCGGGGTCGATGCCAGGCCGGAACACAGTCTGTCTTGCACACAGTTTGGTGGCTTCGGCTCCACGGTGACTGTCGTGGAGGCGAGCCAAGGCGTGGGGACGTGAAGCAGCAGGGACAACTACCGAAGGAGAGGTGTCACTGGCCAGAGGTAGGGGTAGGGCGGCAGCAGGGTAGTTGCTGCTCCCTTCGTGCACCCTGTTGGCGTATTTTACCTTGAGAATCGGTGTTGGGAAGTCCTGGGAGATGATGGCCAACTCTTGGCAATGTCTGTAGGACAGCAAAGGAGTCGGGACACCATTATGCACGTCAATCCAGGCTTGACACGACCTGTTGCCAAAGGTGACATGTGCATAGAGTGAACCTAGGGCTGGGGCCATCTGTGAACCATCTGCCGTGACGCGGAGGTCCTTGGGAGGCTGTCCTAGATCACTTGGAGAGAGCCCCAAGCATTGCAAATGCTGGGGACCGATGACCGTAGCCGCTTCCAGATGTCGCCAGGCACATTTATCTGAGCGTGTGGTGACATGAAACAGGGGCATTGCCACACGCTACTGACTAGAGAAATAATGTGTATATATAGAGTACATACATGGTATACATACAACATACATAATATATATACAGTGGCGACCTCCTGAGCAGCTCGCTGGGTGCTAGGATACTGTGGATACGCAGTTTTAGGGGAGAGATCCACTGCAGGACCTCACCAACGACGAGGCTCCTTCCTTTCCTCCTAGTAACCTCTGTAGTGGCTTTATACCTACGCAGGTCAACATCATTGCCTCCTACACTGAGGCAGATAATGGGTTTGTATCTATTTCTAGACACGATACTGCTCATCTTATTTCCCACATCTACCAATCCAACGCCTGGAAATTACACATTCATCTTATTTTTGCTGAGCCTGTTACAAAAAGCACGATCGATATATAGTATCAGATATTACCTTAATTACAATTCCTATTCCACCACTCTTGATCCCTTTTCTTTTTTCCATAATATACTCTCCCGACCTAACATTCTCCAGCTCCGCCTTCAAAGGAGCACACAACCCGAAGGAGGAGAGAACACACACAGCCATCACCGCCTTAGTCCGGGAGCTAACTAGGACACAAGTTGCCTAAAAAATTGCCTTGAGAGAGGTTAGTCGTTAGCGACTTGTGAAAATTATGGCGGCATGAATAGTGTTTATCCCCTCTGAGCTAATTCCTGGTAAACAACGTTATGTGGATGGTAAAAGCTGCGACGTGTTTAGTTGTGACCATTGGTGAACAATGTGACGGCATGAGCTCCCCGACACATTCTTACGTATTTCATCATGTATTATATTTTTCCTTGCCTCATCATCCAATTATTTCTCCCCTCTGATATTTGTCTTAACTTTTGTCAAGTAACTTACAGTATTTATAGGTCCTGCTAAATTCCTTGGTTATTAATTAGTATTTGTATATCAGCTGGGAATAGTAACTCTCGTAGCGGTCAACGTACCTATGGAAGCCTCGTACTGTGTAGTGTGGGTTTTCTGCACTTGATGGAATATTTCTGTGCTTGCTGCAACTTTTGTCTGGTCAAAGATTGTAACTTGGCTCATTCTACGTGTTTATATGTGTGTGTGTGTGTGTGTATATTTATAGACCTGTAGGGGCGTCGAGATATTAATGTTGTCTAGCACTCAGGATGGAAGGAAACTCTAATGTGGTTTTCTTGTATAATATATAAGTTATATGATAGACAGTCTGGTGCTGGAGATGCCGTGTGGTGGGGAGCTGCTCAGTAGAAGACGTTCGGTGAGTAGCGTGTTGAAGGAGGTAGATGTGCAGGAGCTTCGTTAGAGAAGATGTTGCCTGTTGCTGGCCTCCTGGTTGAAATAAATGTTAACAGCGTGGAGCTTGCTGGAGGAGGTGTTGCTTGTTCAGGAAGATGGGCAGAATGAGAGTTGGTTGGTGAGGAAGCTCAGAGAAGGACAGCTGGTGGGTCGCCATGCTCGCTGGCGGGAGCGAGGACCGCCAGGCAGGCGAGGGTAAGCGAGGGCTACCAGGCAGCTGCGGAGGAGGAGGTGTTGCTTGTTCAAGAAGAATGGTCAGAATGAATCTCAATGGAGAGACAGAGCTTATATACCCAGCAGCAGCCGCCAGTCCTCTATGAATCATGTTGGGAAAACCCAGAAAGTTGCCGGTGAGTAGTTTCGTTGCTAGGCAACCGTACCATCTGGGGACAGCTCTAGCTTGGTTGCTAGGAGACGGCACGTCTGAATGCGTGGAGGTGCCGTGTGGTGGCTGTGGCTACGCAGTTGTAGGCAGTTGTAGGGGAGACTTCCACTACAACCTATGGGAGTGTTTGCTCATGTGCATCTATGTTTCTAATCATTGTTTATGTATCGATGTACAGTATCACTTACCCATATACTTCATTTTGTGTTGTTTATTAGATTTGTTTTCACTGCTCTGTGGAAGCTTGTAACACTCGGTTATGACTCACCGATAACGTTTTAAGTTTACAATATATCCCCTTGTTTTAAGTTTACAGTACTGTATATCCTATTGTTTTAAGTTTACAGTATATCTTATTGTTTTAAGTTTACAGTATATCTTATTGTTTTAAGTTTTCCGTATGCTGTATCATATTGTTCTAAGTTTACAGTATATCTTGTTTTAAGTTTACAGTATATCTTGTTTTAAGTTTACAGTATATCTTATTGTTTTAAGTTTTCCGTATACTGTATCATATTGTTCTAAGTTTACAGTATATCTTATTGTTTTAAGTTTACAGTATATCTTATTGTTTTAAGTTTACAGTATATCTTGTTTTAAGCTTTCAGTATATCTTATTGTTTTAAGTTTTCCGTATGCTGTATCATATTGTTCTAAGTTTACAGTATATCTTGTTTTAAGTTTACAGTATATCTTATTGTTTTAAGTTTTCCGTATGCTGTATCATATTGTTTTAAGTTTACAGTATATCTTATTGTTTTAAGTTTTCCGTATGCTGCATCATATTGTTTTAAGTTTACAGTATATCTTATTGTTTTAAGTTTTGCGTATGCTGCATCATATTGTTTTAAGTTTACAGTATATCTTATTGTTTTAAGTTTTCCGTATGCTGTATCATATTGTTTTAAGTTTACAGTATATCTTATTGTTTTAAGTTTACAGTATATCTTGTTTTAAGTTTTCAGTATATCTTATTGTTTTAAGTTTTCCGTATGCTGTATCATATTGTTTTAAGTTTACAGTATATCTTATTGTTTTAAGTTTTCCGTATGCTGTATCATATTGTTTTAAGTTTACAGTATATCTTATTGTTTTAAGTTTACAGTATATCTTGTTTTAAGTTTTCAGTATATCTTATTGTTTTAAGTTTTCCGTATACTGTATCATATTGTTTTAAGTTTACAGTATATCTTATTGTTTTAATTTCTGTAACTTTCAAGATCGTATAACGGATCTACACTGCTAATTCATTCTAGAACAATAATGCTAAAAAAAACCCTAAGGCAAATTTAGCTGTAACAGTTTATATACGGTAAATATATTTCATTCTCTTTTTCTGTTGCTACTGGAAACGTACAAATAAACAGAGAACTGAAGGGGTGAAAAACAATGTAATTTCTTCGTGGTAAATTATCAAAAATTTATTCGATGACGTATTATTTACAGATAATATAGTACAAACTGTGAAATTCAAAACATTTTACAAAGTGCAAGCAAAAAGGCTGAATGTAGAATGAAAGTAATGCCATTTGTATATTATTATTAGGATAGTAGCAGCGTTATACCATTTGGCTATCAACGGCAGGCATGTGTTTGCGGAGATCATACATTGATAGGATAACAGAGTATATTAGCATACCTGTTGTGATAGTAACTAGACACCACTATACTCAGAAACCGGTGGGGGTGTATGCGTCCTGACTCACACCTGCTGACTCTTCGTGCTCTAAGTCACATCCGGGTTCATTTATGACCTCAATTATTAATACAACAATTTATAGATGTATAAAATATAATATAACAAGTACAATAACAAAAATGACAAATACAATATCTAGGATACAGAGTTTGAAACTTGCCAAGATCAAACACAATATACAATTCCCTTTTCATGTTACCCTGGAGACCACCAAATTGTGATTATATTTCTTAACTCAAATAAATGGTTAAATTAGCCTCCAGATGGCTATAGGCAAGCATAAAGTGTAACATTCCATCATTTATTTCATATTTCAATATTTAGAGTCATATGTGCAGTGTTTGTATGATAACCCCAATATTATTTATGATGTGACTTAAGATTTTAAAACACGCTGGTATGCTGATATGACGCATGGTAAAGCCGTTATCACCACAAAGACAGCTGGTATGGTGTTATGACTTTTAATGTATCATCAGCACCACAAATCACCAGGTGTGGTGGTAAGAAAGCATCACAGACGATGTTCGGTAAGGAGGATTGTGAGGTATAAAGATAAGAGGGACGTCAAAGGCGGAGCAGCAGACCCCCGCTGAAGCTGAGTATAGATGTGTTAGTAACACTGCAACAGTTGACCGGGTGTGTTTGTACCAACAGAAACAATGGATGTGATGTGCTGTTGACGACACAAGAATATGCCGGACGCACCATTTTTATGAACCAGCAATACTGCGTAACTCTACCATCACGATACTGCCCCTCAGTATAGCCACACAGAAACATACTCGATAATGCACGTGATGGCACATCAATTCAACTGTGTAACTACATATCAGCATACGTAGCCGGTAAGCAACCACACATCAATATACTTTACATGAGTGTAACTACATATCAGCATCAGAGGCATGCGAGTAACCACATATCAGTATACATGGTATGTATTTAGACATTAGTATACATCATGCAAAGACATGATATGAAAGTAGCTACACATAACATATACAATATGTATGTTACTAAAAACTAGTGCACTGATATGTAGTTACTGAACATATCAGTATGTAAGTACCTACACATAAGTAACCGTTTATGTGTAAGTCCTTACACACCAGTTTAACGTCTTGTGTAAGTAAATACACTTAAATTGATATGCAAGTGCATACACATCAGTAATCCCGGAATGCAAGTAGGTACACAACAGCAAACCTGGCATGTAAGTAGGTACACATGAGTAAACCTTGCATGTAAGTAGGTACACATGAGTAAACCTTGCATGTAAGTAGGTACACATGAGTAAACCTGGCATGTAAGTAGGTACACATGAGTAAACCTTGCATGTAAGTAGGTACACACGAGTAAACCTTGCATGTAAGTAGGTACACATGAGTACACCTTGCATGTAAGTAGGTACACATGAGTAAACCTTGCATGTAAGTAGGTACACACGAGTAAACCTTGCATGTAAGTAGGTACACACGAGTAAACCTTGCATGTAAGTAGGTACACATGAGTACACCTTGCATGTAAGTAGGTACACATGAGTAAACCTTGCATGTAAGTAGGTACACATGAGTAAACCTTGCATGTAAGTAGGTACATATGACTAAACCTTGCATGTAAGTAGGTACACATGAGTAAACCTTGCATGTAAGTAGGTACACATGAGTAAACCTTGCATGTAAGTAACCAGACTACAGCACGAGTCAAGCCCTCACAGAAAATGAGCGTTGGTACCATTGTTGAGAGTAATGTTAAGAACAACATGATATAACTTTTGCATTCTTTCTAAGCAAACTACGATAACTTTTTAAAAGTCTTTGGGTGAGGAAAACCTTCAGAGCTTAAATTTTCAGAATAACGCGTTGGGTGAGTGTTGTGCAAGGAACTAGTACAAGCAGCTAGCTATCTCCGCCTCCTTGAGTCGGTTGGTGTCTGCCACTACCAAAGCATCCTTGGCGTGGGGACTTATATATATATATATATATATATATATATATATATATATATATATATATATATATATATATATATATATATATATATATATATATATATATATATATATATATATATATATATATATATATATATATATATATATATATATACACACACACACACACATATATATATATATATATATATATATATATATATATATATATATATATATATATGTGTGTGTGTGTGTGTGTGTGTGTGTGTGTGTGTGTTTTTCTTTACTATTCTTAATGATTTCTTGTGGATTCAAATTTCCCTTTGCTTAAATCCTGGCTTACACTAGCGATCATGAAGCGGAGCTACGGGGAGGACTGATGACGATCGCGCCTGCCGCTCAAGCCAGTCAATGTCCCGGGTTTCAGCTTCACATTGGACACTTCATTATACATAATTCATCAACAAAACTAAAACGGCCACCACGCAAAAAAATATTAAATAAACATATATATATATATATATATATATATATATATATATATATATATATATATATATATATATATATATATATATATATATATATATATATATAAAGCAATCATGAACTGTCGAGTAAGCTGTCTCCCCCTCCCCTCCTGCTAGACCTGCCCGAGAGGGTGAAGGTAAGGGTGGGCGAGGGAAGGAGAGCCAGCTTCAAGGGATAGCTCGGGTCCGACAGTTGCGACGTTCCTCAACACCGAATTGGAATACCATCTCTCACTTTTTGCTTAAATGGATCTCGCCGATATCTCTCTACTAGTGATCTCTTCTCTTAGAACTAGGCGGTTCAGATTCACGTGGTTTGTTTTTGCTTTATGTGGTTCAGTTCCAGCAAGCTAATACAATTTTCCTGGAATTAATTCATAACAATCAACGAACTAATACTTTTAGAGTTACGTGGTTCGTTTTTATCTGGCTATTATATATATTTCATGGAGCTATGTGTCGCGTCTTCAGCTTGCTAATACTAAGTCTTTTAGTTGCTATATTCGTGAGGTAATATTTTAGGCAAATAAATCTAAGGCTACTTTCTCAAAACATCTACGCAAAACGTCTGTAGTCCATTCTCTCCTACGGTGTATCGAAACTACCTTTCCCCGCCTTTTCCAGTTGTTTCATTCACGCAACTTTCTCATCATTTTTTCAGCTGTGTGCGACTGCTTTTACTGCGACCTGTATATTATTGATGAATTATAAATATCCACTTGTTTCTCGAATAGACATACATAGTTTTATCTCTGCCTCTGTAAAATTCTTCTCTGATTCTTCTATTACATTTTGACTAATTTACACCTACAAAAAACAAAATGGCTATTTCTTCTCTGGGTTGCATAATTGTTTTTTTAATTTACCACCTGCACCCATAAATCTCTCTTATTTTCTGACCTAAACCTATGAATATTATTTTGCCTTCAACATCTATGGATCATCCACCTACATCAATGGATCTTATTCACAATACCACCTACGCCTATAACTTTTCTGCTCCCACACCTTAGGTTGTAATCCCAAACATTTCTTACTTTTAAATTTTCTTTTATCAAGTACATGACTACATACAAATGCATGTTTCGCCTCTTGTTTAATCTTCTGAGTCTTACCACACATAAGCATACGATTCTCTCCTCTCCTATTTACACCACCCTCGTATTATTTAATTCCTTACTCCCACGTAATGACCAGAAAATTTGTTAACTACTCTGCCAATTACAACACCGCAAACCTTAGTGACCCACATAGATGGTTCTAAAAAAATAAATAAATCTTACTTTTGTTGTTACTACACAATCCATAGTAGGCTATATATCCACATTATTATATCAAGTTGATACCCTATGCTCCCTCGTTCATGATCCATGGTGACTTATTTTCCCTGCATTCATTTTCTTCACACGAACATGATGTGTATTCAGCTTCTCTCCCTCTTAGAAGACCCATGTTTAACTCTCACACATAAATGATCGAGGGTAAATCTTGCACGGATGTAATCCTTAACACACACTTCCCTTACATACATTATGCTTAATATATTACTATCCCTTATATGAGACCGATCCCTTGTCATTCAGGACCCTTACACCAGGGAAGCCGTTATCTACCACACTGGCCGGTGTTGTTGGTGTAATTTAATTTTTTATTTTTTTATTAGGGAGACAGGTCTGTTGTTTGTTTAGAGAAGAGCTACTTCAATTCATCTCCGCAAACCACAAGATTAAGCTGCAACATATCGCCTGGTCGTTGTCTGTTGGTATTTACGGGAAGTAAGGGAAACTGGAGTGAAGGTGATTTTTACGATTATTAAACTTTTAGAGCGTTGAGTGGAAGGATGGAAGAAAGGCAACATGTGCTTAGATCAGATTGAGGTGCAAAGCAGAGATGGTGACACCCCAAGGGCACCCGGGGAAGACTGGTGCAGTTGGGGTTGTTGCCTCCATCTCTGGCGCGCCTTCCCTTGCTTTCCGTGGGTTCAAACTTACAAAAAGGGGAGTAGCATTAAACCAATACATTTCATCGCAGACATCTGAATACAAAACAAATCTGCTTATTAAGAATATAACAATTTGAATATTACAGAATTGGTATCACAAGAGGATGATCCAAACCAAGAGAAGGTCAAACCGGGTGGTAGTGAGTGTTCCACCGGCAGCAGCGTAGCATTGTAGTGTAGAGAGCGGTGCGGTACTGGCGTCGCCTCCGGTGGGGCACTCCACCTTACAAACTAAGAAGTGTACAAATCTGAAGGAGTTTCACAGCACTGTCTCTTAAAAGTTAGTGTCTGCAGTTACAAGCCGTTGTTGTATGGTGGAGAGGGCAGGGTGCCGGTGGGGACGGAGCGGTGTTGCGGTGGACAAAAGTGAGTTGTGCAGCCCGGGCGGTGGGCCTCCTCTGCCCTACCATCACCTAGCTACGAACAAGGGGCGGCGCGTCGCCCTGGAGGGAAATAGAGTCGCTCGCTGATTGGCTGCCCCGATGGCACCGTGCCCCCTCGTGCCAGCACAGTCAAGCCTGGAGTATTACTATGGGAGGAGAGAATTCCATTTTAATTTCCGATCACTCAGATAAAAGTCCCATTGCAAAATTTTCAACAATATTCCTATGCTACATGGTTATGAAGTGTAACAGAGTTTTGGACCAATGAAATAAACTCTGCGAGAGATCTAGATACAGAATAATAACGATTTTCAACACAAGAGAGGTAGGCATTGAGCGACAGGGAGCCTGACACCCACCACATGATCGACAACCGGCTGGTGCTGAGCTGCTGCTTTGGTGCTCTGTGAAGGAGGCGGGTGGCCGTCGGCAGCGGCGGTGGGCGCGGCACGGCGGGCGGGCGGGCGGGCGGGCGGGCGGCGGCAGGGTCGTGTGACGTCACCAATGGGGAAGAGGACGTTTCGGACTGAGGCTCACCCGCGCTCCTGGGTACTAGTTCCCCCGCCGCACTAACGTCCCCGCATCATTCACTATATCCTCACCTCCTGTTCGTGTTCACTAGTTTCTCATGCAAATGGCATTTCTTATATCTTAGTTTCCTTTTCTTATGATCATACATATAATATATTTTTTTATTATTCATTATGCACAGAATAATCATTCAATATCTATTTCTGTCATGTACTCATAAGTAATTATTTCATAAATAATGGCGTGTTGACACAGAATATTGTGCAAGAAAAGATCCATACCGATTACACTAGATAGTTAAGGCCATCAAGACTCAGACAACCCAGTCTCAAGGGGCAAACAACGCGGCAACGATATTTACTGTGACCTGAAGCTTGGTAGAGCTCCAGTCAACGGGACCAGTGTTGAGCTGAGCTGTGTCCTGCGCCCCGAAAATTGGGGCGCTAGGGGAGGGCGGGGTAGTGGGGTGGGGTTGGCTAAGTCAAGACAAGGAGACCTGCATTAGCCAGGGAGTGTGGAGAGGGGAAGGGAGGGGAAGAGAGGGGGAGGGGAAGCGAAGGCAGGAGAGGGGGAAGGGGGGTAAGGGAAGGGAAGGGAGGGGTGGGGAGGTGAGGTGGCAGGGCCTAAACCGAAGTCATGAAGAGGACTGGGGTAAGTTATTGGAAGCGGAAGAGTAGGGTTGTAAGGGAGGGACGAGGCTGGCTGAATAGGATAAGAAGAGAGGAAGCATTAATGGTTAGCATGCGGCAAAGAATGATTAAGGACAGGAAGGTGACAAGAATGGGAGGTTGGGTGTGGCAGAGATGATGTAAAGGAAGGGCTGCAATAGTCAAGTAGCTGAAAGGATGAGAAAGAAAAATCTGATGGAAGGAAAAAGTGTGGCTGTTGTTCACAGCGAAGCACAGAAAGATCACTGGTGTTTGTAAGATCAATGACGATAGTGTGTGAGTAAGTTTACAATGATATCAGCAAATGACATAACTTATACCGAGGATTAATACACAAGGAATTATTAGTTGACGAGAATTACTAAAAGATTGGGATGGAAGTTTGAGGTTAGTGTGTGATGGAGGTGGCGTCTTGGGAGGTCCTCTCCGCTTGGGGAAGAGGGAGATGAACACTCCTAGCATTGCCTACATCGCCATCTAGACCTTCGTTCCACAAAATCAAAATATATAAAGATAAAATTAAATAAACTGAGAAAATAAAACCGATTTATAGTGATTATTATACTGGTAAAAGATATGTTACCGAATAACTAATGATGTAACTGATTTTTTAGGCATAGAAATGTAGGATGGTAGTTAGTAAGGCCACATCCCAGGAGACACTTGGTTGTGGTGGTGAGACATCCCATTAGTGTGGGGAAGGACGGGCCAATATGTGTCTCAGGAATAAATGGGAAATGAGCAATTACACTAATGAACTTTGGCAGGCCTGATACGGCGCCTTGTGGTAATTTCCGAGTACATTTTGTGTCAAAGGCAGGTCAGGTGGCCAGGGAGAGACTTTATTGAGAATCAGCCGCAGAAGTGGAGTTGGGGGTAGGGAGGTGATGCTAAGAGGCAAGGACGGTGCCTCAACGGGCAGATAACGCCAAAGGGAAGGGTTGGCATCAGGGTAATATAGTGGATGCCACAGTGTATGGACCTCGACATGACCAACGGATTTTTGTAATGCCACAGGAGAAAAACACAAGAACCTAACGATTAGGTAGCTAATGTTTAGTACAGAACAAACAGCCACTGTGAAGCATACTGAGCCAGCCTATGCATGGTTAGGTTGGACAGGAGCATCAGTGTGAATGGAATGGTGGTTCCACGCAAAAGGTAGAGACACATGCTCGGCTCCGGCCTGGCTTTTCCCTAGCTCACTGTAATTTCACATATCAAGTAAGAGTATTAAAGCTTATAAAAGAGTGTAACGAATGAATACATCCTACAGTTAAGAGTTAGTGGAAAGTTCTGCGGCAATAACAGGGGGATGCGCGCCCCCCCGGCCCAGCCGGAGGCGAGGCTTGAAGGATGAGAGGGAATAAGAGAAGAGTGTAGCATAGAAAACTGAAAGTATATAATTATGTGATAGATAGCAAGGAAAAAGGATTTGTGACCAGTAAAACAAAAAGGGCAAGCAAGATCAAGAAATGAGGGAATCGATTGACAGGGTGAACAGCGACGAGAAGGAGGAATGGATGAAAGGAAGTAAAGGTAAGGTGTTAGCTAATCTTTGGGAAGGGTTGCCTGCGGAGACAAGGTGGAGCGGCACAGGGGCCGGGTGGCGCGCTGTCCGCAAACACGAAGGCTAACAATACAAGTTCTACCTTATTGTGCACTTCGCTACTTGCATTATGCACAGCTTGCACTCGGGTAAAGGCATTTGTGTATCACACACAGTTTATGTGAGGGTAATAATTATGCAGTTAGAAGTTTCCTTTAATACTTGTTGAGAACTCGTATTGTTGTTGGTGGGAT
Source organism: Homarus americanus (assembly GCF_018991925.1). Classification (NCBI taxonomy): domain Eukaryota; kingdom Metazoa; phylum Arthropoda; class Malacostraca; order Decapoda; family Nephropidae; genus Homarus; species Homarus americanus. The sequence goes on from NW_024750697.1 coordinate 492,473, forward strand.
ATGCACATAACAAGGGTTCCTCTCCATATTACCTGCGACACTGCACTCCGCCCGCCTGGGCTGCCATGGTCGCTGCCTTAGCGTAGCCCGCTTACTCCTGCTGCACCCTGTGCCACAGTGCGATTACTGAGGCGTCTACGGCAGCCGTTGTCTGTTTATGGCTTGGCACGCAGTCTCGCCTAGGCCGTCCTCTGGGAAGGGAAGAGGTGTTGTCGGTGCTTCATACACCGGGTGTTAACAATACTGTGAGCGTGGGCGTGTGTGGGCGGCCATGGGCGGGTGGGCGGCTATGGGCGGGTGGGGGCAGCAGTGTCATCAGGCTCCACATCACCTCCACGCCAACTAACAAGTGAAAGTTATGAGGACCAGGCGCACCCAGCCTCACTTGAGCCGAGCGTCAGTACCAAGTCGGGTAAGCAATGGCCCAGTAACCATTTAGAAAATGAAATACAAAAATAAACATATGGTGAATCACTTAGGCCAATAATCTCTGCACAGAGGGCGCGGCACTCGTGGGTCGGGAAGCTGAGGACAGTTGGACTGTAAACTTAAACAACAAGGCATTAAGAGTGCGGTGTTCCCGAGCAGGAGTGGCCCAACCAAAGCCGGTGGTAGCGACAGCAGCCCCACACTGACGACGTTATTTGCTTGTTAACGACCGGCTCCTGTGGTACTTGATACCAGAGCCATGTGGGAGTTAACAGAGCCATGTGTTAATTAACAACCGGCCCGTGTAGTTAAAAAGCAGCAACAACTTCATTTACTCGCCTTCGTTAGTCACACGTCAGTGGACCGTGACGTCACTGATGGTGATCGCGAGTGAATCACCACCTTATGGCCGTTTTTTGTGACGTAACCATCACTCTCCACCAAGACGGCAGTGTCTGCTTGCTTCAGTTCTTCCTGGGACTCGGCACCGGAAAGAGATGACTGATCCTTGTGCTGACGGTGTTTGCGCCACGCCTGCTGGATGAGTCGCGCACAATACTCTTCTCGTTGACGCCATAGCGTGGATGACACAGGTTCATACCCTGGCCTATCAGGAGCAGGAGCTACTTCACCTATGTCTGCTGATTCCTCCACTGGGTTACCCTTGCGCGCGAAGAAATCCTTGGTGAGCGCATCCAGAACATCCACGCAATACACAAGGTCTCCTTTACAAATCGGAATGTCCATTGACACAATTTTGTACTTATTTGGCTTGTGAATCTGAAGAGGCGCCTCTAGTACATCCAGAAAGTCAGACAGCGTGTGGAATTCAATGTACTGTGTTCCTTTAGGGTCAAACTGTTGCCATATCTCGTAGTACATGTCGTAATCGTCGTCAGTTAAACCCTCTTCCACGTCTTCCGTTGCTTGGGAGTAATTTTCTAAGATGACAGCGATGTACATGTTGATGACGATGAGGAAGCTGATGACAAGATAGCCTAGAAGATAAGCGATGCCAATAGCCTGGCTGCCACAGTTGCCAGGGTAGCCGATCTCGGGATCTGGTGGTTTACACTCTTTTTCATTAACAATGCCAGAAAGCACACTATCCCACCCGGCAGACGTCATCATTTGAAACAGCAAGATGAAAGACTTGAAGCATGTCTCGAAGTTGTACACGGAGTCCAGACCGCCAGTGTGTTTTACATTCATGAAGAAAGACATACCGAAGATTGCAAAGATGAACATAACGAGGAAAAGCAAGAGGCAGATATTGAAGAGAGCAGGGAGGGACATGGCAAGGGCGAAGAGGAGTGTTCTGATGCCTTTGGCGCCTTTCACCAGACGCAGGACTCTGCCCACCTTCGCCACTCGAACCACACGAAGCAATGTTGGCGATACGAAGTACTTTTCGATGATGTCCTTCAGCACCAAGCCTGTGGAAGATAGCACGTTACTCATCCAATAATACCAGGGATGCTTTTTATGTATACCTTAGCATAATACTCTAACGTAGTACCTGGTGAGTATGTTTGTGTTTTCACTTATATTTCCAATTTTGGAAATTATGATGGACTCTCGCAATATTTTCCATGTTGCTGTTTCTATTACACCAAAACAAATTAGTACTTATGTGATGCAGCACCACCAGCCACAGCTTATGTAATGCAGCACCACCAGCCACAGCTTATGTGATGCAGCACCACCAGCCACAGTTTATGTGATGCAGCACCACCAGCCACAGCTTATGTGATGCAGCACCACCAGCCACAGCTTATGTGATGCAGCACCACCAGCCACAGCTTATGTGATGCAGCACCACCAGCCACAGCTTATGTGATGCAGCACCACCAGCCACAGCTTATGTAATGCAGCACCACCAGCCACAGCTTATGTGATGCAGCACCACCAGCAATAACTTGAACAATGTTTTCTTTATGACAAAGGAAGCAAAATAAGATCATTCAAACCACAGGAACGTGCAATGATGTAACTGACATAATAGTAATTGTGTTTGAATGGCACTGAGCTTGGGGAGCTATGCACTGGCTTACATTAAACACATGTGTCCACCAACTAGCATCATCCTTACTATTTCAATCTTCAGTCACATTCAATAATGGATGACAAAACTTTTTATCAAGTTGCAAGGTAATTAGGTAATAGTTTTTAAGATGATTGTCACAATAATAATTTCAATCTGATGACTTGTAAAGACTCTACGAAAAAAAAAAATCGTGAAATATCCATAATAAGTCTGAAGTTCTTGTCCAAATAAGTTTGTGTGCATTAACGGAAGGATTGAGGAACGGCGTAAAGGAACGTTCAAACATATTCCCGGTTCAAATATATATAATAACATCTACTGGTTAAGATGACTCTCTTGTTTTGGACGTATGAGTAAAGCACCTAAAGCGTCCTCAGTCCCACCATAACAACGGCAACTTTCGAATAGCAAGTTGCAATTGTTCCTAAAAGATGTTTGATAAATTATGTTTCAATTTTATGGTCTCTTTGATCTTTTTTGTTTCAGGAAAAAAAAAAAAATAGCAAAATCACTCATGTTCCATTAATCTCAAACGAATATCATCAGAATATTCTTCAGCGACTCAATGAATTTGTACTTTTAAAACATATTCTGTACCGTAAAAGTCGAATCACACGTAAATCGGTGGATCACTTTTGACTTGAACATTTTGGGATTTACCATTGACACTTGTAAGAATTGTCTAGAGAATCAAACTAAAGATAAAAGATGAAACTCTCTTCTCTCCATATCACCAACCAACCTCCTCACTTGCCCCGACGATATGACACGTCACAGCAGAGTCGCTCCTCACCCACCGAGTACAGCCAGTACTACGCACTCATGCCTTCATTACTTTGTTTTTAACGGGTATGTTTTGTTCTTGGTTGTTGTAACATATGTGCTTATCTTTGTAGGATTTAAGCTTTCGATACTTCTAGTGGTGTTACTCTGAATGGTTAAATTACAGTAAAGGTTAATAATTAATAACTGTTCTCTCAATGTAATTAGTGATTTATTTATCTTATTCTATTAATTGTATTTGTTTTGTTTTATGTATTATCACCCCGTCTGGTCCCCGAGGTATGCTAGAGACTGTCAATTGATTGAAAATGTCCAAAGGAGGGCCACCAGACTGGTGCCTGCTCTATGGAACCTCACTTATCCAGAGAGATTAGAATGCCTGCAACTACCTAACTTATACTACAGACGGGCTAGGGGAGACCTAATCGAAGTTTATAAACATCTTAGGGGGCACTCTTCAATCGAATGTACATATCTGGAGTTTACGAACGTCCGCCCCACAAGGGGTTACAGCTCAAGGTTGAAGAAGCCACAAGTCCAGAAAACTGAGGGAAATTTTTTTTGGAGTGAGAATTGTGAACTCTTGGATCAATCTGCCGGAGAGTGTTGTGACGGCACCGCGTGTGAGCTCAATCAAGGCCAGACTTGACCAACACTGGAGCAGGTTCCGATATATTCAGGAGCCGGTGCATGCCCAGTACTTGCCAACAGTGCTTAACAAAGACGTGGCCGATCGCCCAAGCGGTTAAAGAGCCGATCAGTGGCGAAGAGATAAAAGTAAAAGTAAAAGTAAGGTTTGATGATGACAAGAGATTTGTTGAAACGTTACCATATAAATGTAGCTGTTTATCCATACGTTGGTGCAGTTATTCATCCTGAAGAAATTAGCCGCCACATAATATATATTGTCTAAATAAAATCTTCTCAATCCCTGACCTTAGTCAAACTTAAAAGGGCAATAAGATTGTTATAACATTAAGTAATATCTTTGCTATATATACTGTGCTACACTTTATGCAGGGGAACAATTCTGAATGATGTAGAAAAAAATAGAAATTGCGAGTTGTCAACTTACAATAGAAAAATAATTGACGGTTTGTTTATATAAATATAAATATATATATATATATATATATATATATATATATATATATATATATATATATATATATATATATATATATATATATATATATATATATATATATATATATATATATATAACTGTGATGGAGCAATAAACAAACTAGCCAGTCACTAAAGTCATTATTTCTATGACCCTCGAGTTGTAGATGGTATTATAGCAATGCAACTAAGAGAAGGACTATACGCGTGTCTTGTTCACTAAACAGGGGGTTTAATAAAGTAAATTGATCACAGCTTCTGCTTGCATATTCCAAGTACTTTCCCGCAATTTCAACTGTTCAACTCCGTTTTTCCATCTCGACATTCAGAAGGAATCATCTCTCTTAATATTCGGTTGTTGATGAACTGTAGTGTATTTACTTACCTAGAATACGTGCTTCAAGACCCTAGTTGTTGAAGCGCGGTAATACATTATAGCACCAACACATTAACATCAACATCAACAAATTGATTGTAATTGTAAAGAAAATTTGACGGAGAACTTTGTCTATTCAGTAAATCTCAGTAGGCAGATACACAAGTGAAGTTGATGGCTCCAGAGTGACACACGACTACTGTATCTCTGTTTAAGTCCATCTAAAGTTTGAAAAGTCACTAAGTGTTCTACATACAATACCTATATGGCATCAACGAATGATTAGTGTACAGTTATGGAAGTGAACTAATATTCTTTTGACGTGATGTTAGCAGGGAGGAGTAGCCAACTGGTTAATTCCTACACCATCCTCGGAGGTCATCCACCAGTTCTTGAACGAGACCCATATGGAGGACACAGATAATGTTAATACTGGAAAACAGAAAAAACAAGTTATACAGTGACATGTGTGATGGGTATGACATATCTTACCCAGAATAGACATGATGACCACCACAAAGTCGAAGAGGTTCCAAGGCTCCTTGAAGTAGTGCCATCTGAGTGCGAAAACCTTGAGCACACACTCCGACGTGAAGATACAGATAAAGATGAGATTCATGTAGTTCAACACTGTTTTCCACTCTTCTGACATTCGATAGTGATCCATTGTCATGGTGAGCATGTTCATACCGATGAAAATCATGATGATCATGTCGAACTTCTTGTTAGTCACTATCTCGAACACCACGGCTTGTGGGCGGAACTATACAAGAGACAAGAGAACGGGGAGGGGGGATGACTGCTGAGCTCAATGACACACGTGAAGAAGTGAATCTACTGAGTTCAATCACAGGCATGAGGAGATAATAATGCGTTTTGCCGAGAATAACAATAAGCATTAAAAGGAAAGTAGTTGCTGAATTGATTCGCAGGATCACAAACAAAATAATGGATGAATAATAAAACAAAAAATATACAAGGAAACAGGGTTAAAGCGGCATTTCTTTAGTTCAGTTAAGGAAAAAGAAAAAGAGTTTGATGATTATTGAAAAGTTAAGGATAATGTATATTGTGTTTGAGGCTTGGGAATAATGTAAGGGAAAATATACTGTATATCCCACTGGGCAATGAGGAACTCTCACATCTAGTGAAGTACATGTATTCAGGTATTAATACTATGCCCTCATAATAATACAGAATGCCAAGGTTTACATAAGGCAAATGAAAGGGGAATTAATTACGGGTTGGACCGGCGGCTATTTCATGCATATCTAGTACGTTAATGAAGAAGATTTATAGGAGGATTTTTTTTTTCGTTAGGTGTTAAATATAATAATATTCACCACTGTTATATTACATTGCTTAAGTAATACTGTCTTAGTCACTGTTATTTACCGACTGATATTTGAGCCTTATTATGGCATGTGTGAGTCCGGTATGTCAGGAGAAATAATAATGCAAAGATACAATGTATGTCTCTCCCTGGACACACACATACACACACACACACTACTTATGAAACAATAAGATTCAAATATTCAGCCAATAAGAATTAGGATTTAAAAGTTGTGAAAGTTATAATTTCAGTAATTCAAGGAAAAGCAGATGATGAGGAATAATGAAATCAAATAAACTTGGAAGAGAGAGAGGGAGAGAGAGGTAAGAAGCAATAGGAATGAAAATGAATAAAAAAATAGGGAAACGATGAATTACAATACAGACAAGCCTTGGGATTAAACTCAGCGACTTTGTTTGGGAAGGGTTGGGGTTTGGTTCATACTTTGACATATTAGGAGAAGCCGTAAATATTGAGATCAGAGATCAACTAGATAGTTCAACAGAAAGGAAGTATCGAGGTGTGAACCCGCCTCACCAATATGAAGGTCGAATACACACCACACTCCTTGCGTCCTCACCTCCTAACCTCTGTACCCAATGATAACTCACTCGCTTACACTGGCCCGATCCTCTCCTGCCATTTTGTTAACGGTATCAAAAATCTTTCAAATATCGATTATTGTGGTTTTTTAATTCAGGTGATTTGTTAAACCTTGGCAATATTTCTACCACGAGAAATAATTAGTACAGTTAAATAATTGAGAAAGTGACCATTCGATTAGCATCATACAATAAGTCTTGTGACAGGGATTAACTTTATTTGTGAAGTATTATAGAGTATCCTAAGTACTGCGTGTCATACCCAACAAACACTGTACATGCCTCATATTATGATAAGTCGGTTTAACATAAATTATTATAACAAAATTAAACAATGACAATTGAACACATAATAAGGAACCTTATGTTCAAATCTGGAATACGTGTTACCATATTGCTGCTCCAATGATATTTGTTAAATATTCTGAACTATTTGTTATAAAATTCATGCACTGTTGCATGTTCCCTTAGACTTCTAATGAAATATGCATAATTAGACTGTGTACTCTTGATCGTTGATCAAACATTTAATATTTTTAATTTAACTTCATATGATCTTTGTATCAACCATCTACAGTAGGTATATTAGGCTATAAACATCGTTAATCTTAGATTTAATTGAATATTATACTTAGGGATAAGGTTGTTTAGTAGTCACCTTATGTGAGTTCAGTGTGACTTGCAGCCTGGTAAAGAGATACATGCAACCTGTCCGTGTAGTCGAATGAAGCTGAAAAAATATCCGCATGATTCTTAATGTTTGCACCAGAGTGAACTGCAGACTACTGGTGACTACTGGTAGTGAATACGGGAACTTCTTGAGCTCATGCCATTATCAGCAGACCTTCCACTTCTTGCAATATATATATATATATATATATATATATATATATATATATATATATATATATATATATATATATATATATATATATATATATATATTGTGTGTGTGTCACGAGAAAATTAAACTGGGAATAGCCTCATTAAGATTCAAAACACAACCGAAACCTCACCAACTAGGGAGAGCTGTAAGTTTGCTACTATAACTTAATGGAATTTGTTTATATTAGGTAAAATTGGCTCGATATTTATAACGCGATTAAACTATATAGCTGAAAGAGGACACGTTTGGTTAAGTTAATAATGATGCTATTCATGTATATCTTTATAGTGGTCTACTTGCCAGCCCCTACATTATATACAGACCAGTTTGAATACACACACAAAAAGAAGACAGAAACCGACAAAGAAATAATTGCTAGTTTGCAATTATATCTGTATAACGTGAGCAAGGTTAGAGAGTCAAGTATTTTGCTTACTGTGATAAAAGATAAAACTAATGTCTTTACCATGAAGAGATCCAAGTACTGTGTTGAGTGTATACAATATTGTACCAGGTACTGTGTGGAGTGTATACAATACTGTACCAAGTACTGTGTTGAGTGTATACAATACTGTACCAAGTACTGTGTTGAGTGCATACAATACTGTACCAAGTACTGTGTTGAGTGCATACAATACTGTACCAAGTACTGTGTTGAGTGCATACAATACTGTACCAGGTACTGTGTTGAGTGTATACAATATTGTACCAAGTACTGTGTGGAGTGTATACAATACTGTACCAAGTACTGTGTTGAGTGCATACAATACTGTACCAAGTACTGTGTTGAGTGCATACAATACTGTACCAAGTACTGTGTTGAGTGCATACAATACTGTACCAGGTACTGTGTTGAGTGTATACAATATTGTACCAAGTACTGTGTGGAGTGTATACAATACTGTACCAAGTACTGTGTTGAGTGCATACAATACTGTACCAAGTACTGTGTTGAGTGCATACAATACTGTACCAGGTACTGTGTTGAGTGTATACAATATTGTACCAAGTACTGTGTGGAGTGTATACAATACTGTACCAGGTACTGTGTTGAGTGTATACAATATTGTACCAGGTACTGTGTGGAGTGTATACAATATTGTACCAGGTACTGTGTTGAGTGTATACAATATTGTACCAAGTACTGTGTTGAGTGTATACAATACTGTACCAAGTACTGTGTTGAGTGCATACAATACTGTACCAGGTACTGTGTTGAGTGCATACAATACTGTACCAGGTACTGTGTTGAGTGTATACAATATTGTACCAAGTACTGTGTGGAGTGTATACAATACTGTACCAGGTACTGTGTTGAGTGTATACAATACTGTACCAAGTACTGTGTTGAGTGCATACAATACTGTACCAGGTACTGTGTTGAGTGTATACAATATTGTACCAAGTACTGTGTTGAGTGTATACAATATTGTACCAAGTACTGTGTGGAGTGTATACAATATTGTACCAGGTACTGTGTGGAGTGTATACAATACTGTACCAAGTACTGTGTTCAGTGTATACAATACTGTACCAAGTACTGTGTTGAGTGTATACAATATTGTACCAAGTACTGTGTGGAGTGTATACAATACTGTACCAAGTACTGTGTTGAGTGCATACAATACTGTACCAAGTACTGTGTTGAGTGCATACAATACTGTACCAAGTACTGTGTTGAGTGTATACAATACTGTACCAGGTACTGTGTTGAGTGTATACAATATTGTACCAGGTACTGTGTGGAGTGTATACAATACTGTACCAGGTACTGTGTTGAGTGTATACAATATTGTACCAGGTACTGTGTGGAGTGTATACAATACTGTACCAGGTACTGTGTTGAGTGTATACAATATTGTACCAAGTACTGTGTTGAGTGTATACAATATTGTACCAAGTACTGTGTGGAGTGTATACAATACTGTACCAAGTACTGTGTTGAGTGCATACAATACTGTACCAAGTACTGTGTTGAGTGCATACAATACTGTACCAAGTACTGTGTTGAGTGTATACAATATTGTACCAAGTACTGTGTGGAGTGTATACAATACTGTACCAAGTACTGTGTTGAGTGCATACAATACTGTACCAAGTACTGTGTTGAGTGTATACAATATTGTACCAAGTACTGTGTGGAGTGTATACAATACTGTACCAAGTACTGTGTTGAGTGCATACAATACTGTACCAAGTACTGTGTTGAGTGCATACAATACTGTACCAAGTACTGTGTTGAGTGCATACAATACTGTACCAAGTACTGTGTTGAGTGCATACAATACTGTACCCAAATAGTGAGGTAAGAATTATAAGAAATATGGAAGTGTGTGTGTGTAGCATAACGAAATATCCATGTAATGTAGTGAACATAGTAAGATATTCAAGAACTGTGGAGCTTGATAAAAGACATATGTGGTTTATAGGGCGTGCTAAAAGATTCCTGACACTGGTAATGGTATAAGCAGGCTGGGTAGAGCATGGTTGCGAGGTTTTGGGCCGAGGTTAAGAGGTGCGGACAAAGCGTTTCTTTATACAGCACCGACCACGACCTCTGGTGAGGGGCGGGCTGATTTTTTCCGGGGGAAATTGAGTTGAGAGACCGTTGTAGTGGTGGTGACGCTAGGAGGGGCCGAGGAGATGACCAAGGAAATCGGAAGGGGAGGAAAACTTCAAATTGGGAGATTGTGATGGTAATATTTCACTTTGGTAATAGGGTAGGAAATTGGGATTACTTGGAAGACACCGGGAGAGTACATTCCATATGGAAGGAAGGGGAGGACGGGGAACACCACTTGCTTCGGGGCATATTGTAAAAAGGAAGTAAGTTGAGTAAGCGTTTATGCGAACTCTTGTCTTGGGCGGGCTGGAGGAGGCACACAGTAATTCACACTGAGCAACATACAAGAAGCCTGAAAATACCATTGAAATGTTTTCATTAGTTGGGGATGATGATGGAGGTGCGGTGAGTGGGCCATGGAGTGAATTGGAAACAATTATATGGTGGAAATAGAAATGCCGTCTATGAAGTACATTATAATATACTACGTAGACTGTGCGTTTAGGACTACTATAAAAATATCTAAATTATAATTTACCTTCCTGAACCTAAATCCAAATATAATATTGTGAAAACACGTATTAAAACAGAACTGGTAATATGTTGTCAATTCTTTGGAAATATTTCATGTAGTGGGATTCCCCTCATATGAATATGGTACAGGTACGTTCTACACTGGGCCGGTTAATTCATAAGTATATTTTCACTGTGTAGATTAAATAATTCATTGTTTCAAAGTTATTTATAATGAGACCAGCACTTGACATAACATCTCTCTATCACCATCATCAGGGATACAACAAAACTATACATGGCTCAAGAACATAGTTGTACATAACTGAGTTCTTATTACTTAATGAGTTGATTGTTTCAGAGTTTGTCTGGTGACGGGGACAGACTGTTGCCAAAGTGTCGTCATGAAATAAACAAAATATTTGGTCACGTCCGAGTTTCATTATCGTGTGTGTGTGTGTGTGTGTGTGTGTGTGTGTGTGTGTGTGTGTGTGTGTGTGTGTGTGTGTGTGTGTGTGTGTGTGTGTGTGTGTGTGTGTGTGTGTGTGTGTGTTCCATTCCAAAGTGATTCTACAGTATATATTAGGATTATATGTACAGTATATCACTATTAAAGTCTATTCTAGGAATATATTTGTATAAGTCTAAAGTATAAAGCTCCAGCAAGAGAGCTAAATAAATATGAAAAAGAATACTATCTTCATACGTCTGAACAATAAAACGGATGAATGTCACAAACTATAATGTAAAAGTGAGAGATGAGTGTAAATGAACAGGGGGGGGGGGGTGATGAGGGCCTGAAACACTCTACCTGTGGCCGTGGGATGGCCTTCAGCGGTTTCTTGCTTCCCATTTTCTTCATGGCATTGTAGTATTTCTTCTGGTCGTCTGTCATAAACATCTCGAGTGATCCTCCAGCCTGGATATCGCAAAAAAAAAAACCACATTCAAATGGCAGTTCATGGATACCTCGCGTTCCACTTCCTCTTGCTTAAGGATGTACAGTCGGGACTTCACTAGCGCATTTACAGGGGCTCGTCAGGTTTTGTGCAGTGTGGCAGGCCTGTGTTTGTTTACATTTGACAGAAGGAAACTCCCAATAGTAAACATACTATGTAATCAAATTTAAACAACATTAAAACAAATATCTCAAAGAATGATTTATGGAATGTTTATATGACGAGCCCCTGTAAACGTACCAGTGAAGGGGACTGTATCACTAATGATAACCTGAATTGTTGCTAAAAATCAACCTAGAAACTTTCAAATGCTTCGATCATATTATTATTCTACGAGATACTTAGACTAGACGAAAGTAAGTCCACTAAACCAGAACACAAAGAGAAATACACCTGAATATCATTGCTGATTCTCACACTTGTTTCAACAGCTGAGGGACCATTATGTACAGGCAGGATTGAATGAAAATTTATAGAAGAAGGTTAGAAATGTAAAGGGGCATATAGTGTGTAGGTAGGTGAAGGTGAGGTGCTATAATGTGAAGGTAGGTGAAGGTGAGGTAAGGAGAGGACCACTGTTGATATAAATGCAAGAGTGAAACCAGAGTCACCTTCACTTATACCTGGCACAGTGGCTGGTGCACTTGGTGAGATGTGGCACCTCTGTATTTGTTTACATCGTATTAAAACTCCCTGGAATGGCCCTAAGGAACCTCACAATAGTAGCCAGACTAAGGATACTAGATAAGCATTCCACATCATTGCCACATCTCACAAAGCATACCAGTCCCTGTGACAGGTATAAGTGCAGGCGACTGTACATATGAGATCGGTACAAAGGTGTTGGGAGATGATCTTGGTGGTTAGAGTTAGCTATTGGGGTTGTGGTTGAGCTGGAGATGGGGAAGGTAAACACGAGAGAGTGTGGGAAGTAGCTTCTGGTGGAGGTGGTATAGTAGTTGTGGTAGGAAGGTACAGTGTGTTCTCAGTGCGGGCTTCACTCTTTACTTTGTATTCCTCTCAATGTATTTTATGTTAATATCTTTTCATAAACATAATGTAAATATTTATTGACAGCTAATTACATATTTGTGTAAAGTAACAAAAACCTAACGCTGAGTACACAGTCGGCCAAAAATGTATTGGTATGACATGAATAAAAAGAACAAATGAAACAGAAGACAAATTGTGTGGCATTGTTTTTCCTGCAACACCAATTTGTTTGTGATATTCTTCCCTTGCAAGAGATATTATTAAGTGGCAATTTAACACATCCTTCCTGTGTTATTTTCTTAATTGTCTACTCTTTGTTGCAGCAAGATATTCATAAAATCGTAAGTGATATCACAGTATTTATTTATTTATTTTTTTTAGTTTCGAAGGGGCTTCAATAATGGATGCTATATCACCTCCTAGTGGTAGTAGAATAAGAATATGAAAGAAAAGAAGGAATTCTGGTCATGTTACGTAAAATATCAAGGAAGAAGCGTTTATACTTTTATCAGTCTGTGGAGGGTAATTATCTATGTAACGTGGAGTAATATGTCCCAATAACATGGCAAGTCATTGAAATTGTTAGTTCACTATCATTAAATATTTCTTCCTTTTTTTTTTGACAATCCCTAGTGGAAGGTGAGTCATATCTTCGTTCATTCATTTCCGTGTAATGTTACATTGATTATTCTCATGTCTTTAGTATTTTTTCTTGCATCTCTTTCCGTACTCTTTCTTTGATTGCCTGCGTGTCAACTAACGCAGAAGAATACAAGGAAAGTCAATACAGTACTGTTCTCAGAAAGCGAATACCCTTTGGCCGACTATACTGTACATCTGTTTGAATAATCTAATACTATTCATAATATTCCTATTTTCTATTCAGTGTTACTCGATTTTTAATACTTATCTTCTTTTTCTGTTCATTGAAGTTGTCGATGATGACACCAATGAAGAGGTTGAGAGTGAAGAATGAACCGAAGATGATGAAGAAGACGAAGTAGAGGTACATGTTCAGGTTGACTTCTCGCATGGGTTGCGCTTCCAACTGTGGGTATACTCAAATCAACAACTCTCATCCATCATACAAACTAATACTTACATCTCACCAGTTTAGAACCTTTAATCTTAGATGCAAGTTAACTAAGAGCAATTAATTTGAGTCTTGAAGGCCGTAAATCAAAAAAGAAATCACTGGAAAGTAAAAAAATTCTGCGCCATCAAACCTGAGTAGAGTCGATAGCGTCGTTCATGATTTGGATCCATCCTTTCCAAGTTGCGACCTGGAAGAGGGCAAGGTAAGCCATGCCAACGTGATCGAAGTGCACCTCGCTGTTCTCCCACGTCAAGTTGTCGGCTATGCACTTGTCTTTGTTCGGAACTTCTTCAGCGTTGACCCGTAGTCCGTCATCATCAATACACTGCCCATATAAACATTAAAATCAAGCCCAGAGTATATGCAAAAAAGTTATGTGGATATAAAGAAGATATATATATTAAGAAATCCTGCATAGTAACACCAGGACTGAATAACAGAAACAGCTAACAATAAAAAAGAAAGAAAAATAGAACACCAAATATTGATATTTTTACATAAATTAATCAACGTATCTTCGGTCTTCAAAATTTTCGGTAATAAATGTTATTCTTGGTTGCTTATTATGCTACAATGAAACAGTATATGTTTATCCGTTACAACTTCAAACATACCAAATCCATATATGATTCTCCTGGTGTTGATAAAATGTATTACTTGGTTCTGCACACGAAAAGCAATTAGTTGTTTTCCCTTATTTTTATTTCCAACACTGAAAATTCCAATTACATTTTCGATTTCTTCTTTTTCTTGTAACACATGATGCTTAAGTCACCTTCTATTATATAATTATTTTTATATTCTAAAACTCTCTTTTATTTTGCCCATCAGTAACAAAAAAATCTACAAATTTGGACTAAACTTATTTTAAACTCACGCAACTTTACAGATATAACTCATAATTCTCTCACTTCGGTAATCTACTTTACTCAGTCCCACGTATTTCTCTGTTTACTATAATACCAACTCTATGTCTCGTATGTGTACTAGTGATGGATCGCATGTTAGTTTTGTGACATCTGCGGGTGTGACAGCAATCTCTAACACACACAAACACACCAGCATCAATCCCTCCAGGTGGTCTTTCGTCAAGAGACTGAGATATTTTGTTTTTATGTTCATCAGTTTAAACACACTCCTTTTATCCTAAGGCCAGCCATGATGATAGTCGTCGATTATCATTGGCTCCAATAGCAATATAAAAGTATGTATGTTACAGTGTATTGACTTTATGAAACACAGATACAGCGAATTTGGTTTTGGTTACGGAATGAGAGAGTTTTCTTTTTACCATAATTATGTAACAGTAACGGGCATGATGTGTGGTAGAAGGTATTGTCCCAGTGGAAAAAAATTGTGGTGAGTGTGATGTAGAGTAATGATACTAACTTTGTGGTATTTGCCGTTGAAGAGTTGCACACCCATGATGGCAAAAATCAGCCAGAAGATTAAACAGACAAGAAGCACGTTGACGATGGATGGGATGGCTCCAACCAGGGCGTTCACCACCACCTGTAATAGAGGGAGTCACTATACCTGTACCAGGGAAGTCCAGCCAAAATGGTGTTACATACACATACCTGTTCCCCAAGAAAACAATTTGTCATTAACGGTATGGACATATAAACAGCGATAGTACTTAGTGAGTGAGGGCTAGAAGACTGTACCTCGTGAAGTTATGGAGGATTAATAAGATGAAAATCCACAAGGAAAATTAGGTTGAAGATGTGGTTTACTTTCATAAATTAAAGAGTTTAAGGTACATTGTGAAGGAGGAGCGTTCACGTACTGTACTGTACTTCTGCGCCTCAACATCCATTATATGCCATTTATCACATTAATATTGTTTATACTATATCCAGTAAATTTCTTATTACACCAGTGTTTACAGTATGTCGCTCAAAACATTAAAGATGGAAGAAGAAGTATGACATTTGTTTCCAGTTCCGAGAAATTCTATACAGTACATTCAGTAATATATAAACCAAGTCGATTATTCTCACTAGCTTATGTGTAAGTGGTATTCTAATGGTCAAACTTCGACCCATCATTGATAAAGCTGTGTTTATATACGTTTGGAGAGGTCAGGTTAGTTGCGGTTAAGCTTAGTTAATTTAGTTAGACTACGTTGGCTTAATTCAACCTTAGTTAAGTTGTTGATGTGTTTACTTTCATAGTTTGTCTACTTGTTACAGCACATATAAAAGACAATGAGAAAATCATTTACTAATTCATATTACGTTGTGTGCTATATATCGCTTATGTTGAGCAGTGGGTAAAGACCATAACATTTGAGTTATTCGGTCACCAGCAGCATTCTAGCTGTTCTTGGAAGATTAACTTACTGAAAAAACTGGGTCGACAGTAATGCATACATTTCTATACTTTTGACAGACGTTAGTGCATACATTTTATACTTTTTGACAAGCGTTTATATCTGTACTTTTCCAAGAATGCAGATTGGTTGAATGTCATAATCACTAATGAAAAGAACCAACACTCTAAAACACTGCTATTGGTGTAATATTATCTAATGACAACAACAAAACAGGAATAGAAACACCTTATGAGTATCTGGACGTATATTGACAATGTGTACCGGGTGTTCTGTTACTGGGACACACCTCACCACCACCACTCCTTTCTGCCTAATCGTTAATACACGTTAAAGTTACATATGATTTATGACTTTATAATGGCAGAAGATTCATTGTTTTTCAGAAGATATAACAAAGTTCGCCACTGACAGAGGACTTAACAAGGCTGGCTGGCGACACGGGAACATTGCACTAGGATACTGTCTCGGCGCAGAATGGAAAGACACCAACATGGGACAATATAAGTTAACGAACCATAGTAAAATAAGGGAATCTAAAAGTATTTGACTGTAGAAAAATAAAAAAATGCCGGGAATCCCTAAAGATATGTTATTAATAGGTAGATGACTAATATTTAAAAGCGATTAATTTTTTTTAGAAGATGGAAAAATTGAATTAAAAAGATAGATTTTTCAACTGTATTTTTAATGTCAGTATTGCGATTAACACAGAAAGTAACAATAAAATTAACACTATAATGAAAAAGATGCAACATACCTCCTGGAACGAATATAAACTTAAGCAGCAGAGTGTTATGTCAAGATTATCAGACATATTAGGCAGAAAATAAACCTAATCCACAGATCTTATTTTATCAGATGGATGGACGAATAGGTTAAATCGGATTAAGGAGCAAAAATGACAAGCAATTGCCCCTGGAAATAATTATGAAAGTAAAAATGAATGGAAGAAGCAGTATAAGGGATCAGGAGATAAACCATGGAAGAATTATACCAGGAATTATAGGAAACAGGATATAAACCGTGAAAGAATTATATCACGAATTATGGCGCATCAACGAAAAAAAAGAAACAGTATAACAATATTAATAAAAAGAAAATGGCTGGAATGAAATGATAAGAAAAATTAAATATACCGGAAGAAAATGCAACAGGATGAGTGAAAATGAACGAATATAAAACGAAAAAACTAAACAAAATTTAAACACCAGTTAAAGGTAAATAATAGTTGTAATAAACTAAAAAATTAAAAGACGAAATAGAAATAAATTGGTAATATGAAATAAACATTAATTTAACAATGTGTTAGAGTCCAGAATATTAACTAAATAGAGAACATTATGAGCCATGGTGAGATATGGAGAAAGAACATCCATAAAAACATTTCAAAATAAGATGAAACAAAAAAAACTTCACTTTAAACTGATCATGTTAATAAAGAGAGAAATATAATTAATGAAACTATGAACTGCAAACTTTGTAAATTATACTTTGATAGAACAAGCCTATCACACTAAGTTTTCAGTTTCCACAATATATAATTTGACAAAATGTCCCAAAGTCTGAAATCCTAACCATTAGGAGGAGAGTTGAAACTACGGAAGACCCATAACATAGAGATAAGAACCACGTACTGTATTGCCACTCGTAGACTTCCTTGTCTAAACAATAACTTCATCTTGGATACCGATATCTCATAATACATAATTTAATTAGCAACCACAAGTCCAGTAAGAGATCTTTTAGTTCATCCTAATAGACTGAAGCATAACTTAATATATAGAATGCCATTTCTAAAGTCTAAAATACTCACCTCTAACTTGAGATTAATCTATGGGACTGGTTATGAAAGCACCTTGATGCATGTGTCCTCCGTCTTAATGTTACGGGCCTTGGGAAGTCTCTGCTCTGAGCCTCTAGTCAATCAAAAGTTTTTACAAAAAGTGATTCTATGACCATTATAAAACAAGTAGAATATCTGCAATTAAATATAAACTCTGGAACAACAATAAAGCCATGCCAGTGCGAGGCTACACTATTTACTTGTTACTTGTTAGTGAATAGTTGGCACAAGACAAAGAGACTGATGTAAAAGTAAATATCCAGGTATCAACGTAAGGCCAATAAATTAGAAGGAAAACAGGGAAAGCATACGACAAGTGCAGGCAGTTGATACATGCAGTAAATTGTTGAAAGTAGTAAAGGCGCTACTGGTGCTTCAACTTAGATGAACTTAAGGAAACTCCAGTGCTTTTCTCTCTGGGATTATTGTTCACTTTTTTGTGCAATAAAGAGAAATTGACATCGGGCGATTTTGCTAACTTCAGTGCCAGACTTTTTTTCTTCATTTTTTCATCATCCTTATAAAGATTTCTTGACCAACTAGTTACTGTATATGTCATATCTGTGAAAGAGTCCAGGAACTAAAATAAAAGTGAGTGATAGTATTGTTCTGTGTGGCGTTTAGGTGCAGTCGTCTAGACATTTAGATGTGAAAGATGGGATGGTGAGGTTACCAACCACTAAAAATATATATTAGCAAACAGTAAAAAGATTGTTACGCGTATAATCTCTGTTAACTTAACTATTGTATACAATTTGTCAGGGTTCATCAAGTTTGTAATAACACCTGCGAGTGAACTTTTGTCTAGCGTGGTAAGGGCAGTGTGCCTCAGCTAATGCTGTACAGTATGTGTTAGTGCCAGTTGAAGGACTTCAACCAGTATTTGTGCTTCAGTTTATTAATCAATGAAAATTCGTCTCACACAATCAGTTCAAGTGTATTTGAAACTTTATTCTTCTTTTGTGGTTTTGTGTCACAGCATTTATAAAAATGAATCAATGGAAAAATTTTACTCATGCGATATTTGAATTGAGACCCATGCAATTACATGCCCAGTTCGCATGCGTCGGGACTGTTTGACCCAAGATTTATGGTTATTTTCGCCTTCTAATGGCCGCTAATCCGTTTGCATGGCACTGAAAGAGTCTGATAAAGGCAAATTGATTTTATACCCAGTCCAGTCCAGCCAGTCCCGCAGTCTCCCGGTTACCAAGCCCCGTGGGAGAAGTGGGCAGGCATAGGGTGGATAAGTTAACGCGAGTATGACAAGTGGTGAGGGCGGCGGCAAGATTCCAGCAGCACCTCTAAGAGGCTCCGCCACCTCAATCTGGGAAGTATTGGGGTGGGTGCTGGGTTGCTGGAGTAGGTAGCCTACATGGTCATGTGGCAGGTGGGGGTCATGCGCGGTGCAGCACCTGCTGGGACATGGCTGCTGCGGGAGGGCACCACTTACCCTCATGCCTTGCATACGGGACAGGGCCCTCAGGGGTCGCAGAGCGCGCAGCGTTCTCATCGTTTTGAAAGCCTGAATTTTGCCTGCTCCAGCCAGGGTTGCCACAAGGTTAATCAAGGACACCTGGAAATCAGAGCCCACAAGAGTTACACACAGGAAATAGAGAGACAGGAAGAGATTTGCGCTCACTACAGTAGAAGTATGAACACATACGGCACGCACGCCACCGGCCAACATCGTACACTACAGGGGAAGATATTAGTTAGACACATTACCGCCACAACCACCGGCTATTTTACCATGCCCTTAACATTCGGAGGTGGTGGAGAAATGAAATAAACCTGAGATGATGGGGTCTTGAAGAGGAAACATTGAGAAGATGGGCGTTGGTGATAAAAACTATGGTGGTTAGAAGAAAGACGTCAATAAGGTGTTTGGGATCACCGCAAAGAAGATAACGAGGGAACAAAATGGATAAGTGGGGACTTTTGGCCCTGAAAGCTGAACTGGTAGAGACCGAGGTTGAAGAAATCAATCGAGGGAGTTAGAAAGGACAACTGGAGTTAGCGAATATTCAGGGGTACTCCTATGGCTGTTGAGGATCTACCCGATATACAGTTGTGGATGTTAGGAGATAGCTGTGTGAGTTGGGGAGGACAATATTGAGCGTAGAGAGTTAGAAGAGAAATGTGTAGGGGAGACTGGGGTTCGGGAGGACAATTAGGATGATAAAGGACTGAGAAAACAACGAAGAATGGTGATAATTAGGGAAGTCAAGTATGGGTGGCAAGGAAAGCTTCGAGTCGTGAAGAGGGAGTCATCTATGGCTACTGAGGAATGAGAAAGATATGCTTGAATAACAGAGGAATGATGAATATAAAGAAAAGAAGAAGAAACAAAGGGCAAAGATTGCACAATTTCACAAACTATTCCAGCCGGGGAGAGAGAGGGGTTGTCCTAGAATTCTTTAAAACAGTAACCAAAAGGAGCGAGGACGAGGAGGGAATGAAACAGTCAAGATGAGTCATTTAGAAAATGGCAAGGGTCACCAGACAACGGGGTTGTGGCGGTGGCAGACACAGCTCAACGAACACTGATGGTTGACAAAACAGCAGCGTTGCCCATGCGTCCAGTCATCACCCACTATGGCGGTGTTATGGGTTATAGGTGGTGTCGACTAGCATGGGCAGCAGCGAAACTACCCACGGAGACCACCACAACCAGGGCCCAGCGCAACACGGCTCACTACTTACTCTCATACCCTCCCAACGCGACACTGCACGCAGAGGCCGCAGCGCGCGCAACGTTCTCATCGATCTGAACGCTGGTATGTCGTCAGCTCCGGCCCAAATAGCAGCCAAGTTTATCAGTGACACCTACAAGACCAAGTGTGTTACAAGAAGTGTGATGCCTCTTCAACATATACCTAAACATGCTGCCCGCACACTCTCGTATATACTAACTTACACATTTACACATTACAAATCTGTTTCTCATATGTATATTATGGTGTCGTCAATAGTTTTTCATTATGTGTGTATTTGTTTTTACACACACACACACACACACACACACACACACACACACACTCTTCATGAGTGGACTTCAAGAACACACAAAGGTTATGCTTAAAGGGGCTTGAGCAGCAGTGAACAGTACCAGACTTACTGTACAGTTCACTTAAGGACTCCAGCACTGGAGCTCAACCATTTAGAGTCTAACACTTACCTTCAGAGCAAAATTATATTGCAATAGATAGATAAAATGTAGCATTAATAATTATTAAAGCTGATCAGTGTTTTTTTTTTTTATAATAACCCAGTTGGCTTGGTGAACAACGTAACTCCATACTGTAGGTGTGCTAAACAGTACAGTTGGCGAGCATGACATCTATTGCTACATAAAGGTGGTTCAGCTTAAGGAATTCTGCTTCCAGGACAATTATCTTAAAAATAATTAAGAATAAAGAATTAAAGAGAATACTGTAACAAATCCGCGCTGTTATATACGAGAATAATTATGAGGTTTATCCTAGGTGAAGGTAACACACTGTGAAGAGTTGCCGAGCGCCACCTCACTGCCCCCACTACCTCTCTGCAATCCCATAACATTAAATGACATGAATAGTTTCTGAGTTACTTTACAGTACGAAAAAAAAACTATTATGGTGTTTAAAGAAACACGGACATATGCAGTAATACAACAGTGCTTTACTTAGAGTGGCCTGTTAAAACACACACACACACACACACACACACACACACACACACACACACACACACACAGCACTGTAAACATTCTTTTGTAAATATACACATACACAAATGTATCGATACATATACACAATTACGCACACAAGTAAAATCAAGTGAACCAACTTACCATCACAATCAGAAAGTCGAGCCAACACCAGGCGTTGGTAAAGTATTTGGCGAAGCCGAGTGCTACCCACTTAATCAACATCTCAATGAAGAAGATAACAGTAAAGATCCTGTCCATATAGTAGAGTACGTCTTGGAGAACTGGCCGACCCTTCAGGTAGACGTCTTCAAGGGCCAGGGCCAGAGATGACAGAAGGATCATGGTGATGACGGCTGTCTCAAAATATTTGTTCTCAATCAGTTGGTAAGTCTTCAGCCGTAAATGGCCCCAGCCTTGCCAAAATGGAGAGGAGGGGTCACCCTGTACAGTGATTTATAACTGTTAATACAAGCAAGGCAACATGTGGCTCATATACTCGGACAATGAATGTAGATAGGCGTTTGACTTAAGAATTAAAAGAAACATATAAAGAGGACTGACATGAAGGAGTTTTGGCATACGTGATGTGCACAGAAATAAAGAAACACTAACCGCACACATAGGACACTTGACATAACAGGCTTCTTTGAAACAGTCTGAGGGATAATCTAAGATTACATCACTTCCGGTGTCCATCATGGGACCAGGGTCTCGCTCCACGTCTTCCATCATATCCTCGTCTCCACTGGAACCATCGTAAACTGCAAAAAAAAAATGTGTGTCTTGACTTGGTGTCGGCTGGAGTGATTGGATAATGTATGTGATGGTCTATGGGGGATGTGGGTTAAACAAGACCTGAAGATGGCGGCAGAAGAGGTGAAAGTGGCCTTAGAAGGATTCCCGTGGCTGTGTGGTGGCTGGAGTCACTCAACAACGTTATCCACCGTGGCAAAACCGGATAAGGAAGCTATTAGACAGACATACTGGATGGGCAAGGATGTTGCAGGAAGAAGCTGAAGTGTTGCAGCAAGAGCAGCAGCAGCAACAACAAGGTCAACCCAGGAGGTGCATCAGGGCAAAAGAACTCAAATAGGAGGCTCTTAAATCATCAGCTCATATACTGTATGTTGTTGACTTGTGACTCTAATTCAAGATTACTCATGGCTGTTAATTGTTCTATAAGAAACAAATAGAGAATTTAATAATTTGTAGTCTCCTTTAGTCACCCCTAACCTATATGTAGCTGTCATTTTTTTTTAATCTTTATCTCCAAGTCGCACTTTAATACCATTACATTTTAATTGATAATAAAACTATAATTCAAAAAACAAAATCTTATTGATCGCATTATTATAATTAACGAAAAGCCTCGCTAACAAAACGATTATATTTAAGGTCAAATAATTCCCTTACGTGACTATGATAACGTTTTCGAAGGTGGTAAAGTTAATCTTTTCAAAAGGGCCAAAAATAGTTTATACCGTCCAATTAATTACGTTTCCTTCTTTTCTATAACTATTTCAAAGTCCTGTTCTCAGGCACCGAACACTCTAACGTTCCTCTCTATTTGTTTTGGTGGGAGGATGTGTGTGATGTGTACATTACGCAAACCATTTTCACTTAATGTACTATTTTGAAGTACATCTGTCATCATAACTCAGGTACTGGCTTACACTATACCAAGCTATTTGTTCATTGTATCACCGGCGGAAACATTCTTAACACAACACCTTCCGGAGCGATATAATGTTTCAGGAGTACAGCTTCGACTATAGTTCAACAAGAGCAGAAAATATATTAAGAAGCTCTTAGTCCATGAATGCTGTGATTTGGTTGATGAATATCTGGTAGTGAGATTATTTCTAGGTCAATCACAAACCTAGAAGATGGTGAAACTAACGAGTTATTTTCACGAGGACAGTTGCCAGTAGAAGAGCGTTTAGTATTCATTACGCATTGGGTATCAAAGGGAGAAACAGGTATTCATAAATGTTCATGGATAAATCAATAGATGGAGGAACACCTTACTCTTCATATTCGTCTCAGACAACTCGTTTTATGCCATGACGACCAGTCACGTGGGTTCGAGTTATCACAATACATATTCTGATGACTTATACAACATAGTGAAGCGCGTACTCGTGTGATTCATGGATCATTATTTATTCAATTGATTTTGTCTGGGGATAAATTATATACTGTATATATATATATATATATATATATATATATATATATATATATATATATATATATATATATATATATATATATATATTATGCCTCAACCTATGATGACTGGTGACTGCAGTAGGGCGTGCCGAGTGTGGGCATCGGGCGGATACCCACCACAGGCAGCCCGTTATTAACACAGCTGCCTACACTCATACTGTTCTGGACATACACAATCCACGCCCTGCGTCTAAGTGTAACTGGCGTGTGTCATGCAAGAAGAAAAAATAGCTTTAGCAGTAAATTACTAAATCATGTTAGGATAAATTGGCAACTTAAATTTAGAGCAGCTTTTAAACCTACAATACTGTACGATGGTGTTAGAGTGAGTACGTATTTAGTTTGTTTTAGTAACTGGACAGACTGGATTATGAAAATAAATAATGCAGTATGAAACACTAAGAAGCATATTACAGCCCTCTTCTTCTCTGTTTAAAAGGAAAAGGGCTTCTGTAACCACTGCCTCACTACTGGTGACTGTGAGGAGCAGGGGGGACTGGTCTCACTACTGGTGACTGTGGTGACTGTGAGGAGCAGGGGGGACTGGTCTCACTACTGGTGACTGTCAGGAGCAGGGGGGACTGGTCTCACTACTGGTGACTGTGAGGAGCAGGGGACTGGCCTCACTACTGGTGACTGTGAGCAGGGGGACTGGTCTCACTACTGGTGACTGTGAGGAGCAGGGACTGGTCTCACTACTGGTGACTGTCAGGAGCAGGGGACTGGGTGACTGAGGAGCAGGGGACTGGTCTCACTACTGGTGACTGTGACAGGGGGTGGTGACTCAGCACTACTGGTGACTGTGAGAGGGGGGACTGGTCTCACTACTGGTGACTGTGAGGAGCAGGGGACTGGTCTCACTACTGGTGACTCAGGGACTGGTCTCACTACTGGTGACTGTGAGGAGCTGGGGTGACTGGTGGTCTCACTACTGGTGACTGTCAGTGGTCTCACTACTGGTGACTGTCAGGACTGACCAGGGGTGACTGGTCTCACTACTGGTGACTGTCAGGAGCAGGGGACTGGTCTCACTACTGGTGACTGTGAGGAGCAGGGGACTGGTCTCACTACTGGTGACTGTGAGGAGCAGGGGGACTGGTCTCACTACTGGTGACTGTCAGGAGCAGGGGACTGGTCTCACTACTGGTGACTGTGAGGCAGGGGACTGGTCTCACTACTGGTGACTGTGAGGAGCAGGGGGACTGGTCTCACTACTGGTGACTGTGAGGAGCAGGGGGACTGGTCTCACTACTGGTGACTGTGAGGAGCAGGGGACTGGTCTCACTACTGGTGACTGGTCTCACTACTGGTGACTGTGAGGAGGGGGGACTGGTCTCACTACTGACTGTGAGGAGCAGGGGACTGGTCTCACACTGGTGACTGTGAGGAGCAGGGGGACTGGTCTTACTACTGGTGACTGTGAGGAGCAGGGGGACTGGTCTCACTACTGGTGACTGGGCAGGGGACTGGTCTCACTACTGGTGACTGTCAGGAGCAGGGGGACTGTCTCACTACTGGTGACTGTGAGGAGCAGGGGACTGGTCTCACTACTGGTGACTGTGAGGAGCAGGGACTGGTCTCACTACTGGTGACTGTGAGGAGCAGGGGGACTGGTCTCACTACTGGTGACTGTGAGGAGCAGGGGACTGGTCTCACTACTGGTGACTGTGAGGAGCAGGGGGACTGGTCTCACTACTGGTGACTGTGAGGCAGGGGGGACTGGTCTCACTACTGGTGACTGTCAGGAGCAGGGGACTGGTCTCACTACTGGTGACTGTGAGGAGCAGGGGGGACTGGTCTCACTACTGGTGACTACTGGTGACTGTCAGGAGCAGGGGGACTGGTCTCACTACTGGTGACTGTCAGGAGTAGGGGACTGGTCTCAATACTGGTGACTGTCAGGGCAGGGGACTGGGTGACTGTCAGGAGGGGGGACTGGTCTCACTACTGGTGACTGTCAGGAGGGGGACTGGTCTCACTACTCTGGTCTCAGGAGCTGGTCTCACTGGTGACAGCAGGGGGACTGGTCTCACTGGTGACTGTCAGGAGCAGGGGGGACTACTGGTGACTGTGGTGGTCTCACTACTGGTGACTGTCAGGAGCAGGGGGACTGGTCTCACTACTGGTGACTGTCAGTGGTCTCACTACTGGTGACTGTCAGGAGCAGGGGGCTGGTCTCACTACTGGTGACTGTGGGCAGGGGGGACTGTCTCACTACTGGTGACTGTGAGGAGGGGGGACTGGTCTCACTGGTGACTGTGAGGAGCAGGGGACTGGTCTCACTACTGGTGACTGCCAGGGGGGGCTGGTCTCACTACTGGTGACTGTCAGGAGCAGGGGGGACTGGTCTCACTACTGGTGACTGTGAGGAGCAGGGGGGACTGGTCTCACTACTGGTGACTGTGAGGAGCAGGGGGGACTGGTCTCACTACTGGTGACTGTCTGGGTGTAAGTGTAAGGGAAGGGGGACACTGCCATGACAACTGCCCAAAGTACTATTATGTGAAACTCTCCTTCACTCATCCTTTATAAACAACTGACTCTCTTCTATCAGGTTATCATTACAGTTTTTACAAAGAAAATTCAACTGGTGATCTTTCTTTTGTAATCCGTATATTAGTTTTCTCTCTTAGGTGTTTGAAGAGACTTTTGTTGTGACTACCAATATTTCCCAAGCATTCGACTTATTATGGCATATAACACGTTCTGAGCTTCCTTCCTGATTTTCTCTGTTTTTTGAATCAACTGTAACTTTCCAATTGTCCCGTCTCAGTTGTGGTACGTGCAGTTATCAGAACTTGTGTCCTTCAGGGTTAAGCCTTTTCTTCATTCTTTTCAAGTTAACAATTTCATAAACACGCTATTTCAGCTAATTAATAGAATAAAGATGTTTGGAATCACTCAAACTTTCAGTATATTCTATTGTCTTACAAACACCGATACTTCCTTACAAGTGTCACTACTATTACTGGCATTATTCTGACTTAGTTCGGAGGTCGGGCGGATACAGTACTCGCCTACTGTTCCAGGGGCCGGTAGTTTGATTCCTGGCCGCTCCTAGTTCACCCAGCTGTAAATGGGTACCCAAATTTACAACTTGGGGAAGTGAAGACGGTCGAGTACAGTACCGCCCATGCTGCCTCCGTGTGTACCGAAGGCTTAGTTTACAGTGTGCTGTATCCACACCGTCCCTAACAGGCAGTCATGCCTATGGGACCCACTTACAATGTATATGATGTTCTATGATATATCAAATTTTCTTGGGATGTACAGTATATATTTATCTAGGATGCAGCGGCGCTCAAAAAGATCAGTCATGTCAATATCGCTGTTGTGCTCTTTGTAAATTTGTGTTAAATTCTTCGCTCCCGTTTAATCTTGGAAACACAAAATTTAAAAATTACTCAAATATGCTTTCTCAAACTGGGGTTGATGTACAGGTAGTGCAACTTTTTTCCCCCCACCAAGCAGTTGCTTCATATTTACAGAGGTCACATAACTTTTAAACGGAGTACTGCTGAGGTGGTTCTTCTTCCTCCCACTTATTAGGCTGTGTGAAGCAGACCGCCGTCCACCTCAGAGAGACACCCGTGAGGAGGAGGAGGAGGGGGTAACATGCCAACGGTCAAGGTCACCCAACTGGTGACTGTGAGGAGCTAGGGTGAGGGAGGAAGGTATGGTGAGTGGTGAGCTCCCAGGTGAAGATATCAAGGGTAGGGGGCATGAATACTGACCACAAGACGGACGATATTGTGAAGTAGTTTACATCATATAAAGTCTAATGCAGTCAAGGACCACTTTGATCTTTAATGTTTTAATATTGGTTTTCTTGCACCACACTTATGTTCACACGGACCATCCTGTTGACACCCGCGACACTCTAGAGTAGTGATGGCCACCCTAGGCTAGTGGCCCTCCATCATCTCAGTGGGTCACATGGGTGTCCCTCCATCATCTCAGTGGGCCACAAGATTGAACTTTGACATGTGCACAAACCATGACCCCACGAATAACTATAAACACATTTAACAGAGGCCGAATGTTTAACAGAAAATGTTTATTAATAGAATTGTCATCAAAGTGAAATAATAAGCGTAAAAAAAACAAGTTATGGTAAAGTGCACCGCCTCCCATAATATGGTACAGTGCACCGCCTCCCATAATATGGTACAGTGCACCGCCTCCCATAATATGGTACAGTGCACCGCCTCCCATAATATGGTACAGTGCACCGCCTCCCATAATATGGTACAGTGCACCGCCTCCCATAATATGGTACAGTGCACCGCCTCCCATAATATGCGACATCTGGGGGGGGGGGGGGGTGCACAACACATCAAAGGTTAGCACAACCACCAGCAGTACAACACCTAGTTGATCATCAAGTGTTGCGACTTCAAAAAACATTTACAGTTAAATTAGTTAAAATTATCAGTGAATTATCAAAATATTAATATAATTTGATGTTAATATAACTCTCACAGTTACTGTCTTGACAATTGCCCTCAAAATTGGTGGAGTCAAATCAGCGCCGCTTTTTGTATGATTCTTTTATGTGTGTAGACAATGGTGAAGTATTGTCTGGTGAGCCGCAGGTTGCCCACCACTGCTCTACAGTGTAAATAAAAGCAAATGACACTAGTAATTTTCGAGTTATTTCCCCCTTTTCACTTATTGCTCGCAGGTATTTCATAAAAAAATTGGGATAAGATTGAAATGAAACTTTAATTATATTATTTAAGTAACGTTCTAATGTAAATATTAGAAATATCTTCATGGTGAATGACCAATACATCATAACTTTTAAAGAATCCAATGAGTGTACGGTTCAAATATGATGATAATTTAAAATCAATCATCACATCAGGATATAATGATGGGCGTTTTAATGTGTTAGAGCTCTTGCATCATCCAGAAGGAATACATCGTGAGATTCAGTGGTCAAGGTTTACTTAGAGCCGCAGGGCGAGATGTACCGAGATCTGCATCACCAGGAGACACGGAATATAATACTATAGAACGAGTGTCAGGTGTACCGAGTGAAGCATAGTGTGAAGTATAGTGTCAGGTGTACCGAGTGAAGCATAGTGTGAAGTATAGTGTCAGGTGTACCGAGTGAAGCATAGTGTTGAGTATAGTGTCAGGTGTACCGAATGAAGCATAGTGTGAAGTATAGTGTCAGGTGTACCGAGTGAAGCATAGTGTGAAGTATAGTGTCAGGTGTACCGAGTGAAGCATAGTGGGTTGAGGTGTACCAAGAGCCATGGCAGAATGAGTTGAGCCAAGAGCCATGAAGTGAGTAGAGTGAAAGGAATGAAATATACTGACAGAGATGGAGTCAAATGTACTGAGGTGTACTGAGAACTATCAGGCGAGGTGTACGAGAGTCAGAAGACGAGATGTACAATACTGACAGCCACGAGGCGAGTACTACTGAGCGCTATGAGATTAATGAGAACCATATGCGCACTGAGAGGCATAAAATGAGATATTCTGATGAGCTGTGGATGAGGTGAACTACCGGGTAAGATGTAGTGAGAACCATTGGCAAGGTACACTAGGAGTCGTAAGGCGAGTTGAACAGAGCGCAACAACATGTTTGTATTCCGAACTGCGATACAGTACGTGTAGCCTACTGTTCTAAGAGCCAGGTAAGAGTGATGCAACAGCCATGGGACGATGTTCACTGAGAACTGCAGGACATGTTTCCGAACTCTATGGATTATTAGTGTTGAAAGTCACGGACGAGTTTAGTTAGAACCTCGAGGCAAAGTGTAAATAAAGCCTTGGAATGAGTTTCAGTGAGAGTCACAGAGTACTGAGAGCCAGAGAGAGGGTTATAATGGCAGTCATGGTAATTTGAGAGCCATATGTGAAGTGCAATGTTAGCCACGAAGAAGTGTTGCTGAGAATATAATAAGAGTCGTTGGTATAGAGAGTCATCGTAGGAGTCACACTGAATCACATTGAGTCACAATGAGTGTTACAGGAAGGATGGAGTTGTATCAAAAGACATGGGAAAAGGTATTGTGTTGAGGGTCATAGCTGGGAAGGGAAGGGGATACCTGAGTCAGCAGGGTTGGTACTAAGACACACAAGAAACTAGTTTAGAGTCACGGACGAATAGCCATACAGAAACACAGAGAATAATACTGAGAGAGATAGAGAAAGTAAGGAAGGAGAGGTAGAGAGAGTAATGAAGGAAAGGTAGAGGCAGGTGAGGAATGGTGCCGAGACGTTTGGGAGGAGAAAATGAAATATTATGACAGTCATAGGGATTGACTTCGAGGGATGCTGAAAATAACAATATGGTGGTACAGAGAAACACAGGGGTGGTGATGAGAAACATAAGATTGATATCAAAAGAAACGAAGAGTGGTATTGAGAAAAACGACTTACTACTGAGAAACATGGGAAAGTCGTACTTAAAAGAAACGGGGAATGGGAGTGAGAAACATAGTAGAGGTAAAACTAAGAACCAATAGCTGAGGTATAATGACAAAATGTACTGAGAGACATTTACTGAGAGACACATGGGTAGGGATTGACAGACACATATTTAGAGTCGCAAGTGGTGGGAGGGGAGGATGAGGTACAACCGGTTAGGAAAACGTCCTTTATAACAAAGGATAGAAATGTAAATATAAAAATTCTTCTGTTTGGGGGAAGAATGAACCAACTAGGCAAGCGGGTAAGAACGTCATACCGAGATCCATGCATTGTAAGAAAAGGGGATCTATGAGTCACGGGTACATGGTGCAGTTGCCAGCAAAAGTCCTCCCACAGCCCTGTGTATGAGGACTTTTGATGGCAACTGTACATGGTAATAAGGACCATGGGTTTATATAAAGTGACACTATGAGCCACAGGGGTGGGAAGAGTCACATAACAAACCACGAGTTGAGGAAGGAGTGGGGAGCGGTATGATATATTTGAAGAAGGGGATGAAAACCAAATAGTTGAGGAGAATAACAAAATGAGTACAGAAAAGGTGAGGAAGTAGAAATAAGGTGTAGGAGAGCGTTACTAGAACCTCCAAGTCGAGAAAGTGAAAGTTAGAGCCACATGCTGAGAAAAGGTAATGGCAACACCGGTTGTGAGAGAGAGGAACTATTGCGGCAAGCTGAAAAGTGGCACAAGGATTATGAGTACTGATGATAAGAGGGGCTAGAGGGTGGCAATGAGAGTCAAGAGGGGCTGTGAGAGAGTAACTTAGCCACAGGGAGTAGGGGAATGGTAGTAACAGCCTCAAGAGTTGGGGGCTGCACTACGAGGGGAAGAATAATGAAACTAAGATGGATTTTTAGGGTGTTGGAATAACATGAGGTGGTTGTTGAATGGGAGAAGTAATAGTGAGATCCAGAAGCGGTGCTAAGATCCATGAGATTCAGAAGGATTGGTAAGGATAAGAAAATGGCATTAAGAGTCAAGAACTTGGTGAGGTTCTAAGACTAACAAATCACCAAGGACTTAGGGCGTGACGCAAAGAATTGCTAGTTTTGGGAGTAAGTGGCACTAAATGCAAACATAGATCTAAGAAGCTACAGGGAATAAAGGAGGAGCACTAGGAGCCCCAGGAGATGGAATAGTGAAACAAGAGGCTACAGGAGGTGAAAAGTGGTACAAAGAGAAACAGGGGTTGAGGAGTGCACTATAAGCTACAGGTGGTGAAATGGCTCAAAAGACAACAGGGTTTAGGAGGATGGTATTATGAGCCATAGGGGCTGAGAGGGTAATCCAGATGCAGTGGAGTGGTAGAATGACAGAATGTAGAACAACAGGTGATGGAGTGGAACTATGAGGCACAGTTTTGGAGGAATATCTCTAAGGACAATAGGAAGCGAGGAACTGGTATTGATAGCCATAGCTTGGAACTAAGACTCAGGTGTTAAGGGAATTAGTACTAATAGCTGTAGGGATTACTAGAGTGGTAAGGTCTGGGAACAGGTTAAGGAATGCTATTAACAGCCATGAAGAGTCACAGGTTAACAAGATGATAATGAAGGATACAGGAATGGTAAGGTTGGAGATGTAGCGCCAAGTACCACGGGTTGAGGAAGATTTACAACACAGGTCTTGAGAAGGAGTGGTAGTAAGATACACTGGTTGAAGAAAGATGGCACTAAGAAGAACAGAAGATGCTGACTGTGGTATCCAGAACAAAGGGATGTGGGCAATGGCACGAAGAGACACAGAATGGAGGGAATGTGATGCTAAAAACATAGGTTGAAAGGAAATTGGTCTTTGAGATGTTGTATAGAGAGTGACACCAGAAGTCACGGAGAATAGGGAAGTAGTACCAAGAGGCATAGGGGCCAAGGAACAGTGGTACTATCATCTATAGAAGAGTTGGGAAGTGGAACTAAGAGTCATAAAGAGTGGAGGATCGACACTAAGAATACAGGGGAATGGCACTAAGAGGCGTAGGGTGTGGGACAGTGGCTCTAAGAGGCACAGGGATAGAGAAAGAATGGGGGTTAAGATATATGGTTTAGGGGGACTGATAGTGAGAGCCACATAGTTATAACTTAACAAGGCCCTTGGCCACCATCGTACAAGAAACGACGGAAGAGGCATCCTGAATTGGCACACACTCGCTCACCACAAATTCATTGTGTCTGTTATGAGTCTACAGACACACTCTTTACTCGGCATATGGCAACTCCCGAAAACTATATCATATAGCAATTCATTTCATAAACGGCATTATTTAAATGTTTTTAAACTGAAATTTTTTCCACGTGATGAGAAACAGAATTACACTTGGTTATTATTTGGTAAATCAGGTTCGGGAGTGTTGTGGTGGAGAGGGCCTGGTTTCCTCTCCCGTTGCCTACAACTTAAGCCTAAGAACGAACGAGAGCAGAGTGCGAGTGAGTGTACCATCAAGTAGCATACCATCCTCCAGGTCCTCCTTACTCGCATCTTTCTTCTCCTCGCCGTCGTCGAGGGACTCCGAGGAACCCTTGTGGCTGCCGCTGTCGCTCTTCAGCTTACGGTTCTTGTGAGAGCCCAGAGAGTTGTTGCTCACGGCGTCTTCCTCCAAGCGAACCTTCTTGTTGCTGTAGTCGTTCTCGATGATCGCGTCGCGGTTGTCCTTGGTGATGGAGTTTCCGATATGTTTACTGTTGTTGATCACCGAGTTGTTTTTCATCTTGCCATCTGGGGATAAAAGATACATGTGAGGAATTTCATTGATAAAGAAATCCATAAACAGCTGGGAGGGATGTGAGTGAATACTGAAAACAAAACCGGAGAAGTACAATGAATGAATCAATGGAAAAATGAAATAGAGATGAGCAAAACATTCTAAGAGGAAAGATAATTAGAGGATTATTAGGTAAGGAAGGACTATTCTGGAATAACTAAAATGTAACAAAGCTGAAATTTGGTCACTCTAACAAGCAATCGCAATACTTAATTAATTAAAATTATCCTAAGTTTGAACATGATATTCTTGGAGTAAATTAGGTTGAAAGGATCAACTTGGTGGTGACAAACAGAGGAACACTTCACAGATGAATGGGTAATACCTGGCCCACTGGGTACTTACCTACAAGGTCGTAACCGTCCAAGGGGATGTCAACTTGTGTGTGGTCCTTGGGGAGTTTTTTGTTGCCCGTTTGGCCGTCCATCATAATATCGTCTGGCTCCACATCCCGAGGGTCTGTAAGACGCCGTGTCAACACTGGCTCACTAATCACGTTACTGTCCTGTTCTGGCCCTAACTCTACACATAACTACTCTACCACCAAGGCTCTGCACTCTACTGTTCTGGCCCTAACTCTACACATAACTACTCTACCACCAAGGCTCTGCACTCTACTATCATGCTTCAAGAGCCGTACATACTTCTTGGGTTCCAACACAACTGTGGTTCAAAGATAGAGCAGAATACACATAAGCAATTCACATCTATAGCTCCAAACACCACTACTCTACACCAGCGTTATTCCTCCTCTAGTTCTAAGGTAACTTCACTACACGTTGTATGTTATCATTCAGACTATAGATACAACAAAATGTTCTCTATACATCTATATACACTTACTCAACAACATCTCACACTATTATCATGCATTCAGTAGCCATTCCAAGTTTATTCAATCCTTACCCTTCTGATTCTACGCTAAGATCCTTTATATCATACACACACAATATTACTCTAAACACAGCCATTCTTACTCTACCATTCTCATTCAATACATAACTATACAAATCAGAATCTATATACATACATACATACATACACTCCTAATGTAAATAGAAACGGTAATATTTTTGAAGCGATGATTCAATTTGAGATATAAACATTCTTACTTTACATATAAATTACCATCGTCTACTCTAATTCTACACATGTCATTCTTAAACTACACATATTCTTTAATACTCTACACCTAACCTAACCTTTTTTTTTTAGTTTATACACAATAATTCCTACTATATATTCTACACATATTTTTATTCTTACTTTACACACCAATAATCTACCTACACACATAACCTTCTTACAATTGCTCTACACACATGATATGATTTACACACAAAATAACTCCTACTCATTATACTGTATATCAGTTTTACTCTATGAAACGATTTTAGTATTTATACAGCTAAGCTTTCTTTGTAATCATGTTTACAAAGCCTCTGTTTACTGCCAAAAAAAAAAAAAAATACCCACACATTGAACATCAGCAACTTCTATACATGAGTCAATACTTAAAAAGCCTAATCTACATTTGCATACACTGAATGTAAACCCTATTCTACACACTGAACGCAGGACAACTCTACATAAGCATTCTGTGCATAAGCCCAGCTCTACATGTAAACTATGCAGCGATAATTCCGTCTTCCACACAAATATGCCTCCAATAACATCTTCAACAGGTGTACACAATGAACACTTCTCTACATGCTTAAACACCGAACACCGAATTCCTATTTGTGTACATATTAAGAACAGCTCTCTATATTTACTTTGAACACACAGTTTAGAAAAAATAATGTACACACACATGCACGTAATTAAATTCTGCTCTGATGCACGTATATACACCAATTGTAGGCCAACCGTATACCAAAGTGTAGAGAGATTATGATTACATTTGCGTATATATATTCATGACACTATATTATAACCTAATATTGAAGATTAAATCCTAACAATTGGTGTACAGTACATTCTCAAGAAGGTTCAGCCGCTACTTATCAAAATAGTTTTCTATATGCACAATCGTTATCTGTAAAGTTTTGACAATCAATTGGTTCAGTTTGAGTGGTACGGTGTTCAGTGTTTCAGATGGTGGAGTGGGTGCTTGTTGGGGGTGATATACAGTACAGCAAGTGGGTGTACTGGGTGTGATGGGCGTAATAGGTGGTAATGTGATGGGCCTAGGAGCGATTGACGCATGAGGAGCGGGTGTGATGAATGTTGGATGTAGGAGGTGAGAGATAAAGGTGTGAAGGTCTATGAATGATGAGTCTGAATGTGACAGATGTGAATGTCATGGGATGAATGATGGGCATTTTAAGTGTAATATGGGTGGGTGTTATAAATGATAGGCGTGAGTGTGTGATAAATGTGACCAAAGTGAACTTAGGCGTATTTGATGGTATGGTGGGAGAGGGTGCAATTGGAGTGTGCATGATGGTCAGCAGTGCAATAGGAGTGGGTGTAGTGAGCGTGGATCTGAGACTAACCTGGTGTTTGGTCACTGATCTGGTTGGTGAGGTTGGCACGGACGAACTTGAGGCCGTTGAGGACACAACGCTTGACCCAAGCTTTGAAGCGACCGATACGATCAAAGGCCTCGGACAGCTTGTTAGTTTCTCCGTCGCTATGGGGAGCCGACAGGTTGGAGGCACCGAAACTGCTCAGAAGCAGAGCTAAGAACAGGTTCAGCACCTGTTAGGGGGAGTCGGGTTAAACTCTTTTGCACTTGTTCTCCTGTAAACAATCTGCTTCTGGCAGGTCTCTTTCTTGATCAACAAATCTTATGTTCTTATTCTAAAAAATATTGTGTTTTTTTGTCAGTATCATAAGAGAAAATGCTTTTGAAGTGGCACTACGGAATACATATTTGTATTACATGGCCCCGTACAGAAGCCAAAACATGACAATTTCAACGAACAGTTCTCCTTTTCTAAATGTCAACAAACTGTATCTGTGAGTGATACAACTTAGTTACTTTTATTGTCATCCTCACTTACCTGTTCTTTACATGTGACATTCATATTTTATCTAATCTTATATGATAAACTCATTTAAAACACAACTGCTATATCTATATTATCAATCAAACCAGATAAGAAAATTTCCCTGATGTTACCATTCTATTTCACATTCAGTTTTGTCGGCATTGATGAGGTGATGTGCAGCGTTAGTAAACAACACAGAGATGAAGTTTGTTAATATTACTCACCACCAGGTTACCGATGATGACAGTTGCCATGAAGAATGGGATACATGACCAGTCGCAAACCACCATGCAGTCCCACATACTCTCAATCCACTCGCCACACAATACGCGAAACACAATCATGAAGGAGTGCATAAAGTCTGTGAAGTTCCACCGAGGGAGTCTTCCATCAGGGTTCTCTGGAAACCGGCTGACGTTTTCTGAAAGTAAGAGAGAATTAGTGACCACTCCATCTGCTGCATAATATAACATGGGACCAAAGCCTTAAAAACATTAATGATGGTTTATTATCATCACTACATAGAAATAAATGGAAGATGCTTACACCTCATAAACTGAGCCCAATACACCTATTGAACTAATAGTTGAATTGCTAAAATAATCTTCAATGACATGAACTACAGTAGAACTAAGTTAACATAAAGCCAGTTCACAGCCCGACTAATGGTTGATGAACACACGCGGGCACCAAGAGTTAATTTACAGTTGGGAGAGTGATGGCAGCCGAGTGTCATGTCTACTTGTGTACTGAGAATAGGTTTTATCTACAGTATGCTGTTTTCGAACTGCTCCTTATTGGTTGACGGACCTGCGGGACCTATTTTCATCAATCAAGGTGTTGTTGACCAGATCTTACCACTCCATAGAGTTTGGTCTTCCTTTATCAACGCTCCCAGATTTTGTATATCTTCAGAGAACCCAACAATCAATTTCATTTACCCATCCCCTGGCCCTCTTGCCTCCAATTTTATCCATAATATCTACCATTATTCCCTCAACTCCAATTAAATGGTCAAACCAAACTCATATTTCTATCAATTTATAATTATTTCATGGGTCTAGAATATCTGAGAACTTTGTTTTTCTATCAGCATAATTAAGTTTTGAAATTCTATGTACACACTGCCCGTCACTACTACCTGCTGAGTTAGTGAACCTTCGGGCGAGCGCTCCTTATGTTTGGCTCCTTACTGAGGGTATTCTGAGGTCATTGCTTCGTGCTCACGGAAAGGAGTGTGACAGCCGAGCGGATACTGCAGACGCCCCCTGGCCAATGGTACCATCACGGGCCACTACCAGTCCACTAAGCTAACTTTAATATGTTGGACAAGTAAAGGCAGTGCCGTCTACGCTGTCTCCAGGAATACAAATTTTGTTTCGATTTTGTTCTTATCTACCACACAACCTATATTATTTCCCAGATAAACAGTACTTTTATAAATTACAAATCTCTTTTACCAACACTGCTTTTTATTGCACAATTTACTTGTGATTTAAAATCAGTTATCATTTTTGTCTTAACAGAATCACCATTAATTAAGCCTATAATTTCACTAATCTCTTCACCATTCGTTAAACATCTCTCGTAATGTACACGTCTGTGGCGTTAATTTGCCCTTTATTCCCTCAATGCTCCCCACACATTCTCAAAATAAAAATTCTGAATAT
Source organism: Homarus americanus (assembly GCF_018991925.1). NCBI lineage: Eukaryota > Metazoa > Arthropoda > Malacostraca > Decapoda > Nephropidae > Homarus > Homarus americanus. The sequence continues at coordinate 530,162 of NW_024750697.1, forward strand.
ATAATAGATAACGCTGGAGATAGAACACAGTCTTGCTCAACCCTAATGCAACCTTTAAATTCATTTCTTAATTAATTATTTATTCTAATTTCTGTTATACTAAATTTTTTATATAATAACGATTGTACATATGGCTCGCTACCCTGAAAGTGGGGCCCTCGATAAACTAAGGCTTTCGTACACAAGGAGGCAGCATGGCCAGTACAGCACTCAACCGCCTTCACTTCCCCAACATGTAAACTTAGGTGCCCATTTACAGCTGGGTGAACTGGGAGTGCCCGGGAATCGAACCGTTGACCCCTGGAACAGGAGGTGAGCTCTAAATCTACTCGACCATAATCGTCCTAAATTGGCTGCACCATAAATCTCCTGTTATTCAAACAATCCAATATCTGTCCATTTGTTTTAGTCTTGCTGCTGGAGGCTGATCAACTCCGCACGGTGTGTCCTTTGTACGTAGTTTGTTTACAGCCGTCTCCTCCACTTCTTGCCTCTATCCTGCCAGTCTCGGCTCATCAACACACTCTGTCACCTTTATTTTACTTCTTCAACCTCTAATAAACTCTTATTAACTTTATCACATGACTTACTTCCCTTTCTTCATTTACTCCTTTACTCCTCTATCAAAAAACAACAATAATATATCAGTTAATTTTTACAGCAATATATGTTCAGAACCTTATTACACGAAAAACCTCTCGTCTACGAAGAGACCCACAAACTTGTCGTATCCAGTACACTCACCAAGCTTTGGTTGTTAGGGATGAAAACAAAATATTAATCACATGAGAAAACCCCCGAACAGTTATGAGCAGCAACAGGTAAGATATGGGTGACATGTAATATTAGAGTCAAGCTGGTGGTCCACACTCCCTACCTGTGTAGTTCTTGCCGAAGAGTTGCATGCCCATAACGGCGAAGATGAAGATGATGATACATAAGACGAAGGTCAGGTTACCCAGGGCGCCCACCGTCTTACCCATGATGGAGATCAGCAGGTTAAGGGTCGGCCACGACTTGGCTAGCTTGAACACTCGCAACTGTGGGCATCATAATTGCCTTAAAAAAATAAGTTTCCCCTTCAAAACGGTGACTGATCTCTGGAGGGATTCCAATCTTTCATTTACAGTAATTACCTAACACAGCAATAATTTATCCCGAAAACTACCAACCATTTGGTGATGTTACCTTATGAAAGATAGTGTTCCAAAAACTGTGCAAGATTTTCATCTACTAAACAGCAACTGTGAATTATTTTCCAAATGAAATTGGTGTTTCACAGTGAGTACAGTACAGTAGGCCGTACCTGCTGTTTTATGGAAATGCCTATAACAATGAAAAACTTCTATGGCTACTTTGTAATTTGATAAAATTTTAGAATAAGAACATTCATCCTAAGTTTGAAATAATAAGAGCATATAATGCCAATACGACCACTCATGTTGATACTGTTTACAGAACCAGGAGTAATAAAACATGTAGTCGTGATATACTAATATAACGCATACTGTACTTGGAATGTATTCCTGCACAGTCTAGGCAACCTGAAATAATTTAATGACCTAAAACACTCATATACGGAAACCACTTCCATGTTACCTTACACAAAACAGTATTTATACTTAAAACATAAAGATCCGAAGTGAAAGCTAGGAGAGGAGGGGGCGGGATAAGTAGGCACTGACCAGTCGGAAGGACCTCAGGACGGAGAGACCAGAGACGTTGGCGAGGCCCAGCTCTAGCAGAGACAGGAACACGATGATGAAGTCAAAAATGTTCCACCCTTCTTGTAGGTAGTACTTGGGGTTCATTGCGATGATTTTGAGGAAGCACTCGATGCTGAAAGTGGCCGTGAAGAACTGTAGGGAGGATCACCAGGAACAAGAGGTCAGTATCAAGCCGCACTGTGGCCCCCATAGGGTATCGAGAACGTAGGTCAGAGCTGAAGGAATGAAGATTATAAATACTTATGGAAATTAAATATCAACACGTGGAGAACAGAACTTACGGCGAGGAGGTCAGCAATGAAAGAGAGAGAGATAGAGCGGTATAGAGGGAAGAAAAAGAGAGAAAATTTTAATAGTTTAGAGTGAGCGAGAAGGTTTAATGAATGATAGACATACCTGGCATCCAGCTAATTACACCCATATCGATCCTCTAAAGCTGATTATAACTGATGCTCTATAAACATGCATAACACATCACTACCCCTTCCCCCACACGAGCTATGGGTCATGAAAGAGTGACTTAATAGTGAATACAAGACACTTAAGACAAGCTGACAGGGAATTGAAGAGGTGATGTACAATGCAAGAAAAAAAAATCCAAGGGGCTTTGGGATGATATTATAGCGAAAACAGGAGAATCCAGTGGACTTGTAGAGACGCAATAAAGAATATAATCCTCTGATATTGGACACAAAGATGCAAAGCAGGAAAATTATATCACAGTCGTTCATGACGCGACGGAGGAGAGAGAAATTCGCAACTGGGAACCGGAAACTTAATGAAGGAAAGATTACAATTAATAATGATATCGGGTATTTGGAAGAATGAAGACATATTGAGTAATGATATCGGCATAAGTAACACAGCAAAAGAGGCAGTAATAAAAACAACACCAATTTAATAGACAGCTGGAAGGTAAAGGCCAAAGATATGTTCAACATTTCACAATTCATATTATTGAGGTTTTTCACGTGTAGTACAATGGTTAATAATAATAATGACATAATTCAAGTTATGAATATTGAGGTGACTAAATAAAAATAATAATAATAATAATAATAATAAAAAATAAATAATAATAATAATAATAATAATAATAATAATAATAATAATAATAATAATAATAATAATAATAATAATAATAATAATAATAATAATAATAATAATAATAATAATAATAATAATAATAATAATAATAATAATGATAATAATAATAATAAAAAAAAAATAATAATAACAATTTGATTCATAATTCAGAAAACCTCAAAACAGTGGAACATTTGTACACATTATTTTAGCGAGACTGTGTAAATATATATATATATATATATATATATATATATATATATATATATATATATATATATATATATATATATATATATATATATATATATATATTATCTAGAAACATTTTATCACCTGTTTATCCTCTGGTTATAGCTGTAAGGTCAAAGCTATACTGATGTGCATTACATAAGTGAAGGAGTATTGTAAGCCAGGTTAGACAAGACTCACACTATCCCAGATTGAACTACAGGTACATACCCAAATTACATCACAGCTGTCCTGTTATACCAGACATGTACACAGGGAGTGATAAGGTGAGTTTACAGCAATATGAAGTATGCTTATGGTAAATCCGGTGTATTAAAGCTAATAAAATCATGTGATCAGGCTGTCTTATTGTACCATGCTGAAGGACTGTTGATTATAATCTCTATAGTGTAGAGTTATTGTGATCGAAAGGTACTGAAGTAACTTGTGGGAAAAACAGTGAAAAAGTCGTGCATTGAAATGAGGTAGAGTCATTCTCATGGTATTACTGAGTTCATGTATAACGCAAAATGAAGAGGCAGCAACAGATGATTCTACCTGTAAGGGTCTAAAGCATTACACTTACAGTTTGAACATAAACCTTCACGTTAATCTTTTAATGTGGATTAAAAAATGTGTACAATATTAAGAATTAATAACATCGAGCTTGTTTAAAATTGAAAACAAAACAATGACGATACAGTGATCTTTATTAAACAGTATTGAAGGATGAACTATGGAAAAGGCCTGATTTTGTTTGGTACGAAATTGAAAATGAGAACTGTCTACTGTATGTAAGGAAAGAAATTGAAAAAAAAAAGTAATCTACGTCCAGTACAGTATATTTCGTACGAGTTTGAGAATGAGAACAGTCTATGTAAAGTAAAAAAATTGAGAATAATTTAGTAGCAAGTCTAGTAAGAGATGAGGATGCATATTAGAAATACAACAGTCTATACAAATGATGTGTAAGTCATTTCACACATCTCATGTTGCTAGTTCAATACAGTAGTCAATAATATAAATAAAATTATGTACACGATAGAATTTCGATTCAGATAGGGGCAACTCCTAGAATCTAGATGGAGAATGTCTGCTGTATTATGTAATGGTTAAAAATCACAAATTATGCATATTATATAACTGGGTAATATATATCTGAAATTAAGCGAAAAGCATTTAGTAAAGAATTTTGTAACTGAAAGTGACTGAAAGACTTGTGCTGTTGATCTTCAGGCCTGCTGGTGCCATCCATGAGAGGAAGAGGTGGAGATGGGAAGATGGAGAGCAGCGCAGCAGTGTGGATGGCGAGCTACAGAAATGCTAGCAGGGGATACTCACATAATTTCCCATTTGCAGGAAGTTGGCGAAGCCGTCCTTCATGCCGTAGTGATCCAAGGCCATGAAGAGCGTATTGATGACGATACACAGAGTGATGAACAGCTCCATAAAAGGATCGAATACTATTAACTCAACAAACTTTGCAAACTTGATCCACGCCCAGCAACAGTCCCAAACACAGAAGATGTCGATGCATTTCAGCAAATACTTTATTAGTTTTTTCTTCACTCTTTCCTTAAAGGATTCTTCCTCCTCTTCTGCGGAGAAATAATAGATGGAAACTATAAAATGAGTTAGTAATGGCTCTCAAACCCAGGGAGGAGGGACGGCACAGATGCTAACTACAAGATGTGGATGGAGCGCGTGACCCTCCTTTAATTAAGTCATACTAGCAAAATTTAACCATCCATGGTAACTCAGGTTTCAACAATAGAATTGGGATGTAAAATTGATACAAGCTTTGAACACGTGAGCTTTAGATTTAATAAGTTGATAAGCTACCATATAACATTACTCAGCTAATATGGGTGACGGGCTCCGTTTTCCACAGACACAGACAAGCTACGAGAGGGGGATCCGGAGAGGACGAGAGAGAAAAAAGAAAAGTTAGTAAATATTAGACGTGGAGAGAAGAAAAAGTCTGTGCCCCCATCCTCATGACGGGCTGTTGGGAGGAAGCCACAACTACTGGGTAATGGTTGTTAATCCTATCCTCATCCTTATAATATACTGCTTCTCCATCCTGACTTATTAATTATCCCAAGCTGTTGCCTATCTCGTTTTCTCTGCTGTCTACTGAAAATCCTTACTTGTTCTATGTTTCTCTGCTCTTTACTCTAACATACTACTATTTTTGTCTTCCTTTAAAAGTAATAAAAATAACTGTCTGATTTATTTATCCAAATTTGCTTCCTATTCCACTACTGCTTTAAGTTTATTATATTTATTTATTATGTTCTATCTCTCTCTTACACAACAAGTTGATTGTGTCCTAGAGGCATGACTGCCCACTGTATACTTAGCCTTCGGTACACAAGGAGGCAGCATGGCCGGTACTGCACTCGACCGCCTTCACTTCTCTAACTAATAAAGTTATATAATCTATTTACAGATGGGTGGACTAGGAGTGCCCCAGGATCCAATTAGCGATCCTTATGCCAGGAGAGAGCTTTCTATCCAGTCGACTGCCACATCTCGGAACACAGTTTGATAATTACATACACACTATCATATAAAACTCAGCATGCTAATTCGAGTTTTTTGTTAACACTAAGTAATATTTTTCATAGCATGTTGAACGACTCTAAATCTTGTTTATCTCTATTCTGTGTCAGCATCGCGTCTTTCTGTTGCAGATTTGGTTACTGACTGACTCTTGAATTTATTCTCCCGGTTAGGGACTAAATTGCTTAAGATTAGATGGAGACAATAGTTATCACACGAGGTCAAGACATATTTTACACAAATAAATATTACATATTTTTTGGAGAGAAGTATATTGGTTTATGATTTCGGGTTTTACTTGCTACCGAGTTATTACATTGTGTTCTGCAATCATGTTATGAAGAAGAATATTGGAACCAAACATAAATGGATCACAATAGAGTGACAGGTAATGTGTGACTACGAACAATTTATTTCTTTCAACTGAGGAGATAAAGAAGGTACGGTTGTATATATGAGGTATCAACGAAGACCTTATTCCATTAACATAAAACAAAACGCATGATCTATGTTCCTTCGCTGCTCACCTGACAATAAGAAACACGCTAAGTAGATCGATGATACTGCTTTGGTTTTACGGGTTAGCTAATATAATTCATTTCCGGGCGTATTGGCATCCCCGTTGGGAAAAGGACAGCTTTCAACCAAAGGAAGAGTTTAACTAAATACGGAAATGATATATTCCAAGGTAGAGGGACAGATGTGTCTCAGGAAAGATATCACGGACCTATTATAAGAGAACGCTCAAGGTCCAGGATACGTTTATAAAGAGTAAGTGAAGGGATGGGCCTTAATCTTAATAAAGTGGAATTTCATGTCAGTTAGGCAGGGGAGTGAGGTGAGCTTTACAATAATAAGGAATGAATTTAATGTTAATACGTCAACAGGATGAGACCATATAATTAGGTGGGGCTTCATGTGAGATGGACAGGACTTTAAGACAATGGGGAATATTTCGTGGGAACTGGGAGAATGGTGTGGCACTTCACGTGGCTTATGAGAATTGGAAACTTAATGACAATACATTGGTACTTTACGTCGGCTGGGGGGATTTGACACTTCATATAAGTTGGTGGGGGAACTTTGCGTCAATAGGGACAAAAAGTAGGGAATCCTTTACGACAGTGGGAGTAAATCACCTGAGTTGAAGGGTTGACTTTACGCTTATGGGGAAATTTCAAGTCAATTCATATGAACTTAACAACAATGGGAAGGAACCTCATGTCGTTGAAGATGGGAACGGGAGGACTTTGTTGTTATGGGTTGGGATTTTACATCAGCTAAGTTGGGTTTTAAAACAAAGGAGGGAGGACAGTTTCATAACATAGGACGGATGAAGAGTAAAACGTCCTTGATACCATAGGAAAGCTCATAATCCTGTAGGTTGTGTGGTAAGTGCCACATACTATTTAGATACATTTTACTGAATTTCTTGAAAGTTTACAGACTGTACATTCAGTTAGAGTTAAAGGTAGGCATTATTTGAACATGTGCAAATGTTTATAAATATTTCAAGGTGACCACCATTTGCCCGTATACAAAAAGAAAACAATTTATTCCTTTGTGTCTTCACTGTACGGAAGCCACAAGACCTTGCTAGCTTCTCACTGCCGGAAGAAGCTGATCTATTTTTTTTCGTTTTGAAACCTTGGCGATATTGAAGTTACTCAGAACAAAAAAAAGTAAACTATTATTGAAATCGTCACTGCACATGTACTGTTGTGATCTAGTGCACCTCACTGCACAATGAATAAGATAATCTTGCGCATACCATTGTTTATGTTATAATCTTAGACTTTGACTCACACAAATAGTAGTGAACTTGTACACGCCTCCACCTACGCCGCCGTACATCATGAGTATATGCTGACACTGATTCGCATGTATTGACATAAACGTATGTGAGTATATACCAGTGTAGGTGGTATTGTAATTATATATGCAGTACAGCATATTGGGGCAGTGGTCCAACACTGTGGGACAGGTCCTCTATTTTAGGCCCATGTGTACCACTGACGCTGCCGCGTGTCTCGTGTCCGAGAATTATGGCATTTTGCAGAAGGTATGGTAAGATGAAAATATATAATGCAAAAGTGCAGCCTGTAGGTGATGTGGTAAGTCTGCAAGGCGGACAAGGGTGAGGCTGGCCGCTGTGAAATTCGTCCTTGGTGCCTGTTACAGATCCCCCTCCAATACAAGATTCCCAGCCTCTTCCTCAGCACATATGGGAAGGCATGCCCAAACACCTTTCTCTTCAACCTTTATTGTGAATATTAAAGCAAGTGAAAATAACTGCTGCTATTCGCGAACAGCATGACATTATAACAGATACAAATCAACATGACTCATTTCTTGAAGTTGGAGGTGTGTGCTGAGGGGAGGATGAGACTGCAAGTTAGACAATGTTACCTTCTCGGCTGGCAGGGAGGTAACATGAAGTAGGTGCGTCTTTCACCACCTCCACACACTCTCACGGTTCCTGCCTTACGCTCTCGCTACTCCCACTTATATAAACTAAAAAATTTTGATACTGATATTGATATTGAAATTGTTCATTAAACCAGAAAATACAGAAACAGAGTTAACATTAATAACAATATTGACATGACTGAGCCAATTAAGAGCCTGAGTATATTATGGCGTAAATATATATAGCTAATTAAATGGAATGGAATGTTATCACTTTGCTATAAACAAATCAATACAAAGTGACAGAAGTATATTGTTAAGAAAGATATTGAATGAATCATGAAAATTCCAAAATAATTTATTTCATTCACGCACTACTTCAAGCTGTACTTCATACGATGCCATAAAAGAAAAATAGGGCTCTTCCAATAATTAGCATACCCATAATTTCTTTCAATGGTTGGAAGTGATAACATGATATTCATATGTGCAATTATTTCTTGTAGCAATGGAGGCCATAGAAATAAAACCAGATATGTTTTAACTATGAGAAGTGGGAGAGCGAGTGTTGGGAGAGGCGAGGCAGTAGGTGAACCGGTCGAGTGTCTTCAAGAGGCGCCAAAAGTCTTGCAAGGGTTCGATTGGCAAACACATCCTAATTTCACATCCGTGCATTTCAGGCTCACCCAGGCTGCAGGCTTATTAAGGCTACAGGCTTATCTGGACTACAATCTAAGTTACTGGCAAGGAGGCGGAATGATAACAAACACATAGAGTGAAACAGTCCAACTGCCTATGGTTTGACACAAGGCAACAGGTTTTATCGATACAACTACTGTATTTTACAAGACGCACATACCAAGCAAAATATTTCAAAACTACAACAGATACAAGCTATAAATTCATTCAATATAGACAACAGAAGGATGAAGCAGAAGCTGAAGTTTCAAGAATACGTAAAGTACAGTACAGTACAGTACAGTACAGTACAGTACAGTACAGGGAAGAGCAGTATTGGTGTTGGAAATCATGGTAGTAGAGTTATTGGAAATGAAATGTTGTAATAGATTTGAGGAAAAAACGAAGAAAACGTGGTGACATTATTTGCCGTAATGGCATCAGAGGAAGAAATACGCATTTTTGTAAGTGATAGAATTAGCAAAGTGACAGTAGTAGTAGTAGTAGTAGTAGTAGTAGTAGGAGTAGTAGTAGTAGTAGTAGGAGTAGTAGTAGTAGTAGTAGTAGCGGTAGTAGTAGTATTAATGTTATCATTAGTTGTAGTGGAGTGTGTTTTTTTAAAGGTTGTGACTTTAGTAGCGAGAAACAGTCGCATCTTATCAACATTGACGTAAAATATACACCTTTGCAAGTATCCCTCATTATCTCAAATGAATCTCTCTACCTGTACTTATAGCCCATAGTTTGGACAAAACTATAAATCACTTACAAAGTTTTAAATTGTGATTCAAGTCATGTTTAGTGCTTCTAATAAAAGGTTTAAGAGAACTAGAATATCTATGGGACCGTAACCTATTCAACCTCTCATCTGACGTCATTTTAAGAAGAAAAAAATTTCTTTGTCAAAATGACTTAATTTGATATTATCAGATCTTGTTTGTTGTTGCCAATTAGCACAAATATTTATGCAACACACACACACACACACACACACACACACACACACACACACGTCGTTACAGAAAAGCTATCACAAAGTCATGGTTTGGTATATATAATAGAGTCAAGAGATAAAGTACGACTGTCAAGACAAGGTGACTATGATGTTAGGCGACTGACACAAGAGAAGTGAGTGAGGCGGCTAGGCTAGTGAGCCAGAGTAGAAAGTGAAGAGTAATACGATAACGGAAATAATAATAATAAAGAAGAAGTACGCACCCTCGTCATCTACCAAATGTTGAAGTGTAGGTGGACAGGATGAGGCCACAATTAAAAACAACAACTGGGTTACCAGACGTTAATAACATTGGGTTACTTGACAATGCAGATATTTGAGTACTGCTGGAGTATAAACCTTACCCCGTCGCTACTCTTACTTTACCTTACATATAAACCATACTTTTTAACAATACTAAATGGGTGTGTGTGAGCATCATACTACCAGCAGTTCTCATATCATTAAAAGAACAATTATACATCATACTTAAAAATTATCAATAAAGCACAAATGTTTAAGATATACAGTATGCTAAAACATTAAATCAAATCAAGCCACCGTTATAACCATTAGAATATAAAGTAACCTCAGTTAACGAGGACGTCCATGCAAGATCACCAATTGAGGGCAAGATAATGCTACTCTATACAGAGAAATATGGTGACTTCAGGTCTAATCTTTCTGGTAACAGGATCGGTTGCGTTATTGTTTGGGAAGCATTCTTTCAAGTACTACATCCTCAGGTATCACCATCATATTATATACATTCTCTTAACCTGTAGCCATCACGTTCTTGATTGTTACTTTAACGCAGACTCTAGAGGATGAAGATATTGCAACAACGCCCCCAGCAATGCTCCTCAGAAAGGTCCCAGTGGAACCACACTTGACATGCCTACTGTACGTCTAACATCACTTGAATAAAACGATTACTGTTAAATTTAAACAATAACTCTGGAAATGAACTGCAATGCACTAGCTACAGCCTGGGAACAAGAAAATCAAATATTATACATCTGACGAGCTACACACGAGCTAGCTTGCTGATATAAGCGAGCAAACGTGAAAGTAGAAGAAGTACTTACCACCATGGTCACTGGCTCGGCTCTGTCTACCCGCGTGTGCTGCTGCTTGCTCGATGATGTCATTTAGCACCATCACATCTGTCGGAGCACATTTATAAGAAATTGTACCAATATTACACTTTAGGAAATTGCCTAAGAAATCATATGCACAGGGTATGTATATTAAAATGTGGGTAATCATTGCCACTGTAGGATACGGCCAATTAAAACTCTTTTGGGCGGCGAGAAAGAGCAAAGAAAAAATAAGATTCAACATAAAGTTTCTTCCATACAAAGTCACTTACATATTATCATGGCATATTTTTTTTATATATATAGGAACACGTGCAGCACAATGTTATATCCTGTTCTCCATAACTCCAGAACAAGTAGCAGATCTACGGAACAACCAAAACAAGTAACAAACTGACTGAAAATGTTCTGCTGAAAAACCCACGAGTCAAAACAGTCAGTCGGGATACAACAGCTACAGCACCCACTAGCACGGACCTCACTACTAGGAGCACTGCTAAGAGCTACAACAACCACTAGCACAGACCTCACTACTAGGAGCACCGCTAAGAGCTACAACAACCACTAGCACGGACCTCATTACTAGGAGCACCGCTAAGAGCTACAACAACCACTAGCACGGACCTCACTACTAGGAGCACCGCTAAGAGCTACAACAACCACTAGCACAGACCTCACTACTAGGGGCACTGCTAAGAGCTACAACAACCACTAGCACGGACCTCACTACTTGGGGCACCACTAATCACTAACTGGAGGATCACCAACAAGGGCACCACTAGCACTAATAGCAAGCGTATCTCCAGTAAGGGAACCACTAAAAACACCACCACTAGAACTAATAACAGGGACTCCACTAGCAGGGAAACCACTAACACGGGCACCACTAGCACTAATAGCACGGGCACTACCAGAAAGAGTACCACTAACAAGGGCACCACTAACAAGGGCACCACTAACACGGGCACCACTAACAAGGGCACCACTAACAAGGGCACCACTAACAAGGGCACCACTAACAAGGGCACCCACTCAACAAGGGCACCACTACCGCGCACCACTACAAGGGCACCACTCAACAAGGGCACCACTCAACACGGGCACCACTAATAAGGGCAATTTACCAATGATGCGGGCACCACTATCAAGGGCACCACTAACACGTGGGCACCACTAACAAGGGCAATCACTAACAAGGGCACCACTAACAAGGGCACCACTAGAATGGGCACCACTAACAAGGGCACCACTAACACGGGCACCACTAACACGGGTACCACTAACAAGGGCACCACTAACAGGGGCACCACTAGAATGGGCACCAATAACACGGGCATGACTACACCAGCACCGACAACAGTAGTTTCACTAGCTACAACACCAGCAACTGTGGTATCACTAGCTGCGACACCAGCAGGAATATAACTAACTGCAGCAGGAACAGAAGGGATATCTTTTTATGCAGCAATGATATTCCTTATTGCAGCACTTGTAGCACGGGTAGTACAACTGCAGCATCTACAGCAGATGCATTATGGAAAGCAACTCCAGAGCTAAGAGTACCACTGCCACCAACACCAGCAGGAGGGGTACCACTACCACCAACACCAGCAGGAAGAATACCACTACCACCAACACCAGCAGGAGGGGTACCACTACCACCAACACCAGCAGGAAGAATACCACTACCACCAACACCAGCAGGAAGAATACCACTACCACCAACACCAGCAGGAAGAATACCACTACCACCAACAACACTCAGCAGGAGGGGTACCACTAACACACCAACACCAGCAGGAGGGCACCACTACCACCAACACCAGCAGGAGGGGTACCATCGACACCAACACCAGCAGGGGGGGTACCACTACCACCAACACCAGCAGGAAGAATACCACTACCAATTTCAACACCAGCAGGAAGAATACCACTACCACCAACACCAGCAGGAGGGGGTACCACTACCAATCAACACCAGCAGGAAAGAATACCACTACCACCAACACCAGCAGAAGAATACCACTACCACCAACACCTGAAGCAGGAGGGGCATCACTGCCACCAACACCAGCAGGAAGAATACCACTACCACCAACACCAGCAGGAGGGGTACCACTACCACCAACACCAGCAGGAGGGGTACCACTACCAACAGCTAGTTGTAACACTTGTAGCAGAGGTATGCCTAGTTGCACTACTAGAAGCAAGAGTTTCACAAGTTGCTAAACTAATGACAGGAATATCATAAAACTGTCCCATTAGCAACAAGGATAGCACTAGTGACAGCATCAATAGCAGGGGTATTAGTTGAAAAATAGCAGCATGGGCATTACTAGCTGTAGCATCATTATCATCATCAGTAGATATATCACCATGGGTATCACAAACTGGATCCTCTGTGGTAGGGCTATCACTAGTTGCAATGGCAGGTATATCACTAGCTGCAACACTAAGAGCTGGTATATCACTAGCTGCAACACTAAGAGCTGGTATATCACTAGCTGCAACACTAAGAGCTGGTATATCGCTAGCTGCAACACTAAGAGCTGGTATATCACTAGCTGCAACACTAAGAGCTGGTATATCACTAGCTGCAACACTAAGAGCTGGTATATCACTAGCTGCAACACTAAGAGCTGGTATATCACTAGCTGCAACACTAAGAGCTGGTATATCGCTAGCTGCAACACTAAGAGCTGGTATATCACCAGCTGCAACACTAAGAGCTGGTATATCACTAGCTGCAACACTAAGAGCTGGTATATCACTAGCTGCAACACTAAGAGCTGGTATATCACTAGCTGCAACACTAAGAGCTGGTATATCACCACCAACATGATCACCACTAACTGTAGCACCACCAACATGATCACCACTAACTGTAGCACCACTAACATGATCACCACTAACTGTAGCACCACCAACATGATCACCACTAACTGTAGCACCATCACCATAGGCAGGAAGAACACTTACCTCTCATGTCAACGACGGTGTGCGTCTGGATAGGGTCGATGAAGGGGTTAGAATCTTGGTTCTTGTGCTTGAGCGCCAACACCTCATCCGGATCCATTGACGAGTCCTGTAAGGCCATTGAGTCAGTCCACTTAGAAATTCAACCACAACAGATTAGGTCATTAGGTATTTAAGTCTAGGATGTCTCTCGTCAGGGTTTTATAATCTTATGATACATACCATTGAATTGGCGCATGATGCAGCATTTTCATTAATCAAATTTTACTGACATACAAGTCAGTGAAGTCAAACCGTAACTACGAAGTTCTTAAATTCTTTGAGGTTAATCAATTCTAAAATTAATGTGTGGCAAAGTTACTTAAGTTATAGTAATTTTATGAATGCATTATATCTAAGCAAAAGAGAAACGCCAAGTTACATTAATTCAGTACCCTCTGGATTACGTCTCGAGTCAAAACATACGATAGCTCAGTCTAGCATTCCTCTGAGGCACTGCACATAGGAGTACACACACAGCTGATCATCTTCCTCAGGCAGTTCTTGCACAGTACATAGTATTGTTCAGGGATATATGCATGTCAGTTTACCAATCCCGTTCCCATAGATATCCTGAAGGCTATATACTGTATATATAATAAAAGGTATTGGTCAGTGAAAGGTACATTAAGATCTACGGTAAAACCTTCAGATAATCTTAGGGTTGTGCAGATTATTATTTTTCTTTTTAAGAAGGCGACATTCAAATGCCTTCCTGCAGTGTTGGCGAAGACCTAATATCAACATTAGATTATCTAAAGCTGAAAACATATTGAAAAGACTAATTTGGCTGTATATCATAACTACAAATTTGGGAAGCATTTTTCTGACATTAGATCCTGATTGTATGGAAAATATTGTTTTCCTACTTTCGCCGACTTCTGCCTTGGCATTTTGGATACATGCGTTGATCACAGTCTTTACTACATGGACAACGGGCAAATTCTTCAAATAGAACTTAGACTAAACTGGGAACCTGATGACTGCGGAGTTCCGCTTGGATGTAGAGATTCTTCATTTAGTTAAATCTATCTATGTTATTATTTCATTATTTCTTAGCATCTGAGTACTACTCTTTTCTGATACCTGGCAACATGTCTCGTGGTAAGAGCAGTAGGGTGGACAACAAAGTGTTGGCGTGTCACACACACACACACAGAAAAGTGAAGAAATTGCCATAAAAATTCATCAAGTCCCCAGTTACGGGTCCAGTGACATCACACAGGTGAAAAGTGCATTTTCAGACATGGGTGAACGTCAAAGTCAAACTCGTTCACACGCACTAAGCTATCATTCAAGGGTCAGGTGGAGGACGAACCACATAAACGGGAAGATGTAGTTGGTAACTTACCTGGCAGCGTCAATTATTGGATCTGTCATGGTCAAAGGAAAAATAAAACACATTCCCATTATTGACCACACAGTATAACCATGCACCAGTGGTGGACGACGCGCGCCCCGACTGAATGGATAACCTCGTACCGCACCACCGAGGAGCGTCACACACCAACACTTACATTCTTATATTCATTTATTAATGTAAAGCCGAATTATCTCCAGTCGGGAATAGTTGTAAGGTGTGGGGCACTAGCCTCAGGGAGTGAAGGGAAGGAAGAGACATCGTGGGTGCAGCAAATGGTCGGTGGTGCGGACGAGATAACTGGGGGGATCAGAGTGTAAGGTGAGGTGGCGGAGTGGCACAAGCGAGGCATCCGACACACAGTAAGCTGAGGCTCAAGGTAATGTAATGTCACTCACATCGTTAATAATCGGTCACAGTTTCAACACCAGAAGATTCATACTGCCATGTTCACTAACAGGTTGTCACTGATATATATATATATTTATCAAGTATACACTGCTGACATACTGTAGTAAACTAAAGGTCAGCATTACACGAAACTTAACTAACCTAGACATTACATACATATTGATAAATTATGACGGATATAAATCATACATAAGAATAAGTATACATAAGTATAAGTATATGGTTTCTCTTTTAACATTAAACTGTCATACTAACGTACAGCATTTTTATTGCCAAAAAGGATAACATTTTTCTTTGTATTGTGACAACTTATTATAAATTAATTCATTTATGGTAAATTTTGTTGTTTCATTTAAGACGTCATTTCTCATCATGATATAGTCACAAGTTTCGAAAAATGAGAAATACATAAATGTTATCGCTAATCAGCAATATATACAGTAGACCATCATAATAGTACCTAAGGTAATGTAACGTAACGTAATGTGCTATAGGTATAATTCGTCTATATTGTGATAAGAAGCGACGTCTTTATTGAAGTAAAAGAAGTTTCACCATAGATAAATTAATTTCTGTTAAGGTGTAGTAATGCAAAGAAAAGGTTAACCCTATTCGGCAAACACGTCAGTTTCTTTTAAAAGCTTAATCGGCGATTGTGCCTATTTAGTGTAACATATATTATGGAATGTGTACACAATGCACATCTTGTGGTACAACTGTCGGTAAGGTATTTTACTCGGCCTCATCCCGCACACCCAGAAGCTAACAAGTTAATGATTGTCAAAAGACGATAACAACGCGGGTCGTTAAGATCCACTTTGGCACTAGAGAAAGAAAATTCTCAGATGGTAATATTACTGTGAGCCTCAGCTGCCTTGTGGCGTTACTACAGTGGCGGGTGCCAGAAGAGGTGTCGCAGAATATAATGATAACAGAGGTAAGGACAAGGTTTAGTGTTGAGTTAGGAGACCATGAGGGGGGACACAAAACTCTGGGTGTAGGGTGAATTATGAGTAGCAGGCAGGTCAGTGTGCGAGAGGGGCGGAGCTGGAATGCATGCTACACGTACTAGGGGGGGGGGGGGGGGGGGGGGGGTGCAGAACACTTCAAGATTTCAAGTCACACACGCCCAGAGGAGCACACGTTGTACTGCCCATCATCATACTGAACAACACTCCCTCCACCCTCGACACCATAAACAAATACTCTATAATTAGCGTTCAATGACGGAAAGTGGTAGTAGTGGTAGTAGTGGTAGTAGTAGTAGTAGTAGTAGTAGTGTGAGTTACCTGGAAAGATAGGCAGGTACTACACCATAACTACTCCGTCTAAACATTAACTTCTGAGAGTTGGTTTTTGAGAACGAGGACTTACATGTAAAAACCAAACTCTGGGTTGTAATTATCTGAGATTAACTACCGAGCACTGATATATAACTACCGAGCACTGATATATAACTACCGAGCACTGATATATGACTATTGTGATCTTATACGTGACTACCTTACCCTAAGCTTTGAATATATGTGACTAACGAGCAATGATATATGACAAGTCGACAGTGACATGTGACTTTACAGCACTAAAAGATGACTAAGTTGTCATTACTCAATACTTTATGTGATTGTCAAGTACCGAGTTACTGTAAAAATATCCAGTAACAATTTGTGATGACGGAGCCCTAGTATATTATTAAACTATGCAGTGGATATTGGTTATAAAGAGATAAGTTGTAATTACGGGTTCAAATATTTGTAATTACGTAACAAAGAACAGTAATTACGGCACAAAGAGTTATAAATTCGAATCAAAGAGTTGTAAATATACATCAAAGAGTAGTGGTTACTGATCAAAGTTGTAAATACGGATCGAGTTGTGGTTACTGATCAAATATAAATGATTATTTGACAAAGAGTTGTGAATACATATCAAAGAATCATAATTATAAAGAAAAGTTTTATTTTCAGAACAATGAGTTGTGATTATGAGGTAATTAATTTCCTCCATAGATGACGGAGTTACGATCAAGAGAAATGACACGACAGATTATAAACGGTAGCTTAACAGTTGTGACAACGAGGCGACAATGAGGCTGTGCAAATGAATGAATGAGGAAGACAACGAAAGCACTGAGTTCTGAATATAAAACAATAATTAAGGATAGAAAAATACAGAAAGGTAAAAGGGAATAATAATTAAGTATAGAACACCAAATTGCGACTACAAAATGATCAACTGGGCCGTGTTTACTGAGCAACAAGCTATAATTACATTGGGAATGGGTTGTGATTGTAAATGAAATGGGTTGTGATTATAGAGGGAATGGGTCGTGATTATAGATGAAATGAATTGTGATTGTAGATGAAATGGGTTGCGATTATAGATGAAATGGGTTATAATTATAGATGAAATGGGTTGTGAATCTGAGTTATGATTGTAAAAGTTATTAATTGGGTGGTGGGGGGGGGGGGTGTGTGTTATGGAACATTTGGTGATCATGGAACAGTTATTTACGGAATGAGTAATGATTCAAGAGCTATGAGGCATGGTTATGGAACACTAAGTTGAAATTATTGAAGACTGATGTGTGACTACAAACCATGGCTATGAATACTAAACATTTCGTTGTAAATTGAAGTCATGAGTTGTGTTTACGATACAAGAAAGTTTGTACTTGCTTATGAAGTAATAAGGTTTGATGATGAGAAAAACAACTTGTGACGGTAAACCTTTCTAATGTGACAATGGATAAAAAAAATTGTGATTATGATACAGTGTAGAGTGATTATGTGACTACTTAACTCACATAATTTTGCTATGATTAAATAAGAATGGGTGTTGTACAGACAGCTGAGTAGTGGCCATGTATTAATGAGTTGAGACAATGAATTATGCCCATGCATTAATGAGTTGAGACAATGACTTATGCCCATGTATTAATGAGTTGAGACAATGAACAATGCCCATGTATTAATGAGTTGAGACAATGAATTATGCCCATGTATTAATGAGTTGAGACAATGAATTATGCCCATGTATTAATGAGTTGAGACAATGAATTATGCCCATGTATTAATGAGTTGAGACAATGTATTTTGTCCATGTATTAATGAGTTGAGACAATATATAATGATCATGTATTAATTAGTTGTGACTAACTTGGAATTTGCCGTGACTGTGCAGTGATAAGTTGTGATTAAGTTATAGTAAGATGTGAATCTGTGATTGTAGGGATGAGTTATAACTACAGTATGTATTAATAACAAGTAGTAATGGGTTGTGGCTATGTAGTAATAATCGTGAACTATGAGCCCAGACTATGTAGTAAAGAATGTTATAATTGTTTGTGTCTCAGTTATAGGAAGCTATGACTATGCAAAAATAAAATGTCGCTTCTGAATACTGATCAATAAACTGTTTTACAGTTCATTTGTGATGATTGTGTCATAAGTTATGTGTAAGATGTTGTGATTATGTAACGAAAAGTTTTGAATTTCGAACAATACAATTTAATAATGAAACATTGTGTTGTGATTACGGATCAACAATAAGTTATGATTATTGAGCAATGAGTTGTGATTTCCGAGCAGTGAGTTGGTATATAGACCACTTAATCAAGGCTATAACAGCTAGAGGTGCAAGTCAGGACGGAACAACGGGTATAGCGTGCTTGCTTGCGACACAATACTGGATGCAAGCACACTTATATTTTATTGCTTCAGCTACTGTAGCAGTTGGTATGTACAATTCTTAGTATGGTCGCCACTAGTGTATAATTTTAAGCAGAGCGTCATGTAGTGTTACCATTATCGTATCATCTACAACAAGCAACTCATATTGTTGCCAGTATTGTACCAGTTGAGGTACAGCGCCTCAGTGTTGCCAATATTGTACCAGTTGAGGTACAGCGCCTCAGTGTTGCCAGTATTGTACCAGTTGAGGTACAGCGCCTCAGTGTTGCCAATATTGTACCAGTTGAGGTACAGCGCCTCAGTGTTGCCAGTATTGTACCAGTTGAGGTACAGCGCCTCAGTGTTGCCAATATTGTACCAGTTGAGGTACAGCGCCTCAGTGTTGCCAGTATTGTACCAGTTGAGGTACAGCGCCTCAGTGTTGCCAGTATTGTACCAGTTGAGGTACAGCGCCTCAGTGTTGCCAGTATTGTACCAGTTGAGGTACAGCGCCTCAGTGTTGCCAATATTGTACCAGTTGAGGTACAGCGCCTCAGTGTTGCCAGTACTTCATCAGTTGGAAGGCAAAATTTTAAAGGTACATTAGTGTTATTTCTATACCAGCTGACATAGAAGACTGTAAGAGTGCTGACATTTCTATACCAGCTGACAGAAGACTGTAAGAGTGCTGACATTTCTATACCAGCTGACATAGAAGACTGTAAGAGTGCTGACATTTCTATACCAGCTGACATAGAAGACTGTAAGAGTGCTGACATTTCTATACCAGCTGACAGAAGACTGTAAGAGTGCTGACATTTCTATACCAGCTGACATAGAAGACTGTAAGAGTGCTGACATTTCTATACCAGCTGACATAGAAGACTGTAAGAGTGCTGACATTTCTATACCAGCTGACAGAAGACTGTAAGAGTGCTGACATTTCTATACCAGCTGACATAGAAGACTGTAAGAGTGCTGACATTTCTATACCAGCTGACATAGAAGACTGTAAGAGTGCTGACATTTCTATACCAGCTGACAGAAGACTGTAAGAGTGCTGACATTTCTATACCAGCTGACATAGAAGACTGTAAGAGTGCTGACATTTCTATACCAGCTGACATAGAAGACTGTAAGAGTGCTGACATTTCTATACCAGCTGACAGAAGACTGTAAGAGTGCTGACATTTCTATACCAGCTGACATAGAAGACTGTAAGAGTGCTGACATTTCTATACCAGCTGACATAGAAGACTGTAAGAGTGCTGACATTTCTATACCAGCTGACATAGAAGACTGTAAGGATACTGATAGTTTTACGCCAGCCGATACAAAAGAGGTGATAGTTCTAAATTAGCTGACACCAAAAATTGCCACAGTGATAAAAATGTTGTACACTACTTGGCTGTCAACATGTAACCAGCTCTCTACAAGCTAATACAAGATTGCCACGGTGCTGTGAGGTCCACAAACAGGTCCACTTTGTTAGTTCTGCACAACTGACACACATGACTGTCACAGTGCTAGCTGACTTACACCCCATGACGCACAATTCTGCTACTATGCTGACAATATTACATCAGATGATGAACAAGATTGCTGCAGTGTTAACAGTGTTACACCAGCTAGCATGGAAGGATACACACAGTGCCAATAACACCCAGGCTGATGTCTCTTGGTCTTTGTTTTTATATTATCAACGAGTTACAAAAACTTTCGCAAATTCCTCCAACGAATCAAAAAATGTCCAACATTGCCTCGACTAATCAGAACCTGCAACATATTCCTCTGCCAGAACCTGCATGACATTTGGAGGGTTTATTTTCCCTTGCTGACTGTCTCATATTAAGAGGGTTCTGGGTGCTCATGAAAGTGCAGAGACGAATGAGGTAGTGACACACATTGGTTGAGGTCCCGTGACATGAAGAGAGTGCAGATGAGTGTACGAGACCACCTCTGCCTGACAGTGAAACACTACCGCTCCTGGATAAATATATCTAAATAATCTGTTTGTGACGTTCTGTCGTTCAGCGAGGGCAGGATAACAGCCACAATAACATGTGCCGTGAATCTTTAGAAGTTATTAGCAGGACACAAGTATAGCGGGCGTAGTAGAGTAGCTCGTTGACACAAGTTTATCCCTGAGACTCACCTGGCTAACTCTACACTTAAAACTAGAATGGCATACACATATAAATGCCTTGATATTAATGCTCTTATATGTGCTCGTTTAAATATGGTTGGTGTTGAAGTCTCATATTTTTTTTCCTGTTTGTAAAAGAAATCGATAAATTTGCCTCCTTTTCGAATTTATATATATATTTTTTTTAAATTTAAATTATAAATTTATCATTATTGTTACGTTGTACATAATTTCGGTCAAAATAAACGTGACAACAATAAACATAGTCTATTGAGTCGTCGCATCGCTGGGACGTCGGTGTCCAACCTAACATACAGTACTTCCGTCGTCTTCACCAGTACTCTAGTTCCTAATATCAGTGCGACAGCTCGTGTCCTCAACAGTAGGGTGCAGTCGTGCTAGAGAAAAAGGAGGAGCATCGGGCGTGTTGACTTTAGTGTCCACATAAAGAGTGGGGGATATATAGTGATAGGGAGGTTAGAGCCAGGGGGGAGGTGGGGGGGGGGCAGTGAAGAGGAATCTGAAGGTGCTCGGACATTCTCTTGGTCTTGAGCCGGACCACAGAAAGAGAACAGTGTAGACGGTCAATCGGGCACGCAGGAGTGGACTTACTACAACGTTTTCTTTGGATCTTGCTAGCGGTGTGCCTTGTACGGACTAGTGGAGGAAGAGAAAGCAGGCGGTTTAGTCTAGCACTCATAACCCATCTGAGCTAACACTGGACTCTTTATAGGAATGTATCGTGAACGATCTTTACAAATATCATTGTAGACTGTATCTGTCCAGAGAAAGAAACATTAGAA
Organism: Homarus americanus; assembly: GCF_018991925.1. Lineage (NCBI taxonomy): Eukaryota > Metazoa > Arthropoda > Malacostraca > Decapoda > Nephropidae > Homarus > Homarus americanus. Next base: position 552,358 of record NW_024750697.1, read on the forward strand.
GCAGAGATGACTGAGCGAGTCCTGAATACAAGAAAGAAGGGCTAAGTCTTACACAATCCTGGGAGTGTATCAACTTTATATGTACAACACAGGACTGCCCTCTCACAGAAATAACTAATAATGAAAAAATAGGTCTAGTTGCCTACTTACTGCATCTTTGTCGATATATTCAAGGTTGATATCAGGTCCAAATATTTCACGAATGATGTTATCAATGACCTCGTCCTCTTTCTTTGTGAGAGCTTCACCCTCCAGTTTGAGCGGAAGCATCTGCAGCATGTGTTTATTGTCCAGCTAGGGAGGGTTACAAAAGCAGACTTTAACAATGGGTATTGGTAGGAGGCCATTGTTATTGCTCTACTGTCTGTTCCCGTACTAAGTCTGCTCCTGGCATGAGAAGATTACTAGTTCTAGGCCTGCTCCTGGCATCACAGAATGACATTAAGTGGCTGTCTGGTCCATTGGCTCACACAGGGAGACACGTAAGTCTGTCTCATCATTCCATACTTTTGAGGGATACTGTCACATGTGCTCAGTGGAAGACGAAGGGTGAAAAAAAGCTGCGAGGCAGAAAACAGTACAATAATCTTGGTGCAAACGTGAGAGAGAGAAGGTGAGAGAGAATAAAGCGTGCTGAAGGGAGTGTTGTAAATGATGATGTCGAGCGGAAGTGCGGATATGAGAACCCACCTAGTGATGAGGGAGCTACTGAGGGTGTAGGACGTTCTAACCTAAACTTGGAAAGGGGATACACGGCTAATAACACCAACAACTCTGCCACACCAAGCGAACGGGGTAGAGGGAGGAGGCAGAGAAGGGGGAGGGGAAGGCCAGCAGTTGGGGGTCTACTACTCACACACTCGCCACTAAAAGTATTAATAATGACCTCTGGGACCTGGGAGGCGGCCATGTTCCGGGATCTGGATCGCAGCTGCGACTCTTTGGTGGTGAGCGGCTTGCCGTTGAGCAGGTCGCCGTGAGAGGTGTAGGATATGCGGGAGGTGTGAGAGGTGTAGGAGTTGTGTCGGGAGCCCAGGTTTGTGTACACGGGCACGATGATGGCGCCATTCTCCTCGCTCATGGGCGTGACCGCGGCGGAGTCGTCGGCGTAGGGTAGATGCTCTTGAGCGTCCAGGTAGGTGGACAGCACCAGCGGCTTCTTGTCACCAAAGCGCCGGCCATTTGTGGTCCGCCAGGTGAATTGATGGCTACCCCGGGACCCTCTCCGTATGTTAAACGGGGAGCCTGGCAGACTAATGCTTGGCTGCAAGGAAGAACACGGCAGCGCTGTGAGGCCGGCGGAGGCGAGGAGTGGACCCCGCCGACCCCATAACACCTACTGCTGCTGGGGACATGACAACCTGTGGCCCACAACACTGATCTACCGCGCCTACGCCAGCACCTGTGTACCTGCCACACTGGCCAACTGTCCTACTCATCGGGAGAATAATATTCGTGGGCAGTTGCTGAAATATCCGTACGAGTGGAAGGCTGTACTTTTCTATACATAAGGGAATAAAAGGAGAGACCCCTGTTCATCAGGCGACTTCAGCATCTTAAATTATCTACAGCCGTGTAAAAAAAAGAAAAAAGAAAAAAGCAGTGACACAAGCTGGTGCGGGAGCGTAGGCTGGTGCGGTACATCTAAAGTGTGGGTGTGGTGAGAGGGAGGGTTAGTCCCAAGTCCCACCCAGACCCGCCCAGCCACACACAAGCGGAGACACCACCACAGGCACAACAAGAGAGTAGTGACCAGAGAGAAGCATGTTGAAGACGCATCCACATAGATATGTAGAAGGAGAAATTAGTTATGTTCAGCACATCACAAAGGACAAACAAACATAGAAATTGTCTACATCCAATATGGATCAACAAAGAGTAATTATATTATTTGTGGCTACCAGGAGTGATGGAGCAAGCGACCCCCTGTGGAGACACACCGCGCCACTAATGGACCATACAGTGAGCTACACTATACACCTAAACATAATTTTATACAACATCTTAATGTCTACATCTAAACATCTCCTTGTACAACATCCTCTACAGCTACTCTGCCTATAAGCTACGTATTACTGTCTCATCATTCCTATTTAGTTTTGTTCTAGTGAGTCCATATATATACACTATAACTACAGTCTGATGCTAATTCACCACACTGTATAGTTGATTCTACACTCTAAAGGACCACTTGCGGCCATTCCTACACCATTATGCTCCACCCAATAGGGCAACACCCGGCCAATTTTCTTATCAATAACCATATATTCACTACGTTTTGGCCCCACCAACATACTAATAAAGAACTCAGTGGACATAATTAAGCTGGTAGACATTCACTTTGAAACACTAACTGCCTGACAGTCACCACCTGGATAACCAAACTATAAATCGTCACTTTGGGTCACCTTTTAGATCACCAAAACAACGATTACTTAGCATCTGGAGTGTCAGTCATCACCAGTATCATTAGGAGAATAAGCGGTGACTGTGTCAGTAAAACTGTCTATGATAATGATATGTTCCACCTACAGAAGGAACAAGTGTACAGAGTTGGTATTCTGCAACAGTTATTGACATGCTGTTAACATCAAACATATCAGCCAATGTTTACTTTCTATCCTGGAGTCTTCTAATTACCTTGAAACACACAAGTCATCACTAAACCTTTTCTTAAACAAAAATATACAGGAAAAAGAAGACTCCGATGCAGCATTAACAAAACAGAAAATAAACTTAAACTATTTACTGCTGTCGGCGTAAGCACACCTTGAAACATTCACGATGAAGTAAACTAAAAATTCATCATTATAAAGCATTGGTGAGGAGCGACACCAAGTGACAACCACGAACATAATAAACAGTACAATACACACAGGCCTACAATACATCAGGGTTACATCACCGTACAACATTCACTAAAACATCATTACAAAACTACTTGAGGACATTGTTGAAAGGACATGACAATGTAACATTCAATAAAAACAAAGTGTATTGAGTTGCAGTAAAGAAAGGGACTTGAGGGACGAGAGACATGTTAACCTGAAGGAGGGTATGCGACATGCACTTAGGTATACCCCTCCCTCCCTCCCTCCCTCCCTCCCTACGCAACTCTAAAGTAAGATACTTACCTACACAACACGTTATTGTTCTTATTATATTTCCTCTCACGAATAACTTAATTCTTCCAAAATATACTTTTCTTCCCTCTTTAAAAATAAACAGTTTCGCCCACTCTCGTCTTAGCTGATAAAAAGTACTCTCATCTCACGCCCTGATTTCTCGATTAGAAAGCTACACATTTCTACAATGACCTATCTCGTTTATAAGGCTATGCACTGATGCTTAAAAACAATGAGAGTTCCATTGTAACCAAAAGGCAAAGAAGTTGAATATTGTCTTCATCAATCTCTAAATTTCATAACCTGACGATGGTTACACAGACTTGAGAGCTCACATTCCTAGAGTCTCATTGCATCTGGTTGAAGTGTCATCCAAATCCAACACCCAGCCATTGTCATGGAATTCTAACCTTCTTCAGGAGACCGCTGGCGTGATACTCTGTCAAGAGACCACTGTCGTGAACCACTCATGTGTGGTCATTATTATGAACCTCTGACACCTAATCACTGACAGAAACATGACATGATATCACTCTCTATGAACCCCCGAACGCAGTGTCATGACCCCTCACACATAAGCAGTACTGACACCGAGAGGCTTTCAGTGTCATGAAACTTCGACAAGCGGTCACGATCATGAATCTGACAGGCGACCATTATTATGCACCTGTGACAAGAGGCCCCATACACTGCACAAGACGCCAAGCATGAAATTCTGAGTTGTGATATCATGAGCACATAAAGTTGGCCTCATGGAGACTCTACCGATCATATGTGATGGTCCTCTGAACGTGTGAATATTATGGAAGGCCGACTAGCGACCAAATGTCATGTGCCTCAAAAAGCGATAACTTTTAAATACAAGTGATGATTGAAGGTGAATGATAGCGGTCAAGCTTAAGTGATACTCTGCTACTACTTGAGACTTGTGAAGAATCACCACCATCAAGTGTTTATGATAAACGAATACATTTGTCAGAGATCCACGACCAGGAAGTCCCAGGACCCCGTAACACAATACCTCTCAACCCAACATGTCAAAGAGAGCGTCACTGTCCGTCTAAATTCCCCATATTAAAAAAAAATACCCATCTCATATTTGCCAAAGCATTTCATACTGTTCATCAACAAGCAGCAGATTTCGAAAAGTAAGTAAGGAAAATCATTAACTTAAAGAGAAAATACGTGCGTGTTTCTTGGGTTTTTGGCAACAGGAAAGGGGAAGGTTTGGGCCCTGCAGGTGCACTGACGCATAACGTGAACACAGTGTTCCAGATCTCTTATGTGTTCTAATATTAATACAACTGAGACTACTCCTGATGTTAATATACTACCCTTGATGATGGTATACTAGCCATGATGTTAGTATACTACCCTTAATGCTGACCTACTGCCCTTAATGTTCCCCCTCTGCCCTGAATGTTCACCTACTGCCCTTAATGTTCACCTACTGCCCTTAATGTTCACCTACTGCCCTGAATGTTCACCTACTGCCCTTAATGCTCACCTAGTACCCTTAATACTCACCTACTGCCCTTAATGCTCACCTACTGCCCTTAATGTTCACCTACCGCCCTAAATGTTCACCTACTGCCCTTAATGTTCACCTACTGCCCTAAATGTTCACCTACTGCCCTTAATGTTCACCTACTGCCCTTAATGCTCACCCACTCCCACGCTCACCTAGCACCCCATCACCACCTACTGCCCTAATGCTCACCTACCGCCCTTAAATATCGTTTCATTGCCCTTAATATTCACCTACGCTATTAATGTTCACTCTAATGCCCACGTTCACCCACGTCTCTGAATGTTCACCATCATTCTTAATGTTCACCTCCAGTACCCTTAATGCTGACCACTGCCCTTAATGCTGACCTACTGCCCTTAATGTTCACCCATTTCCTGAATGTCAACAATCTACTGCCCCACGTTCACCTACTGCCCTAAATGTTCACCTACTGCCCCAAGTGTTCACCTACTGCCCTAAATGTTAACCCATCAGCCCTAAATGTTCACCTACTGCCCTTAATATTCACTCCATCAGCCCTTAATGTTCACCATTGCCCTTAATGTTCACCTACTTGCCCTAAATGTTCACCCACTGCCCTTAATGTTCACCTACTGTCTTAATGTTAACCTACTGCACTAAATGTTCACCTACTGCCCTTAATGTTCACCTACTGCCCTTAATGTTCACCTACTGCCCTTAATGTTCACCTACTGCCCTGAATGTTCACCTACTGCCCTAAATGTTCACTTACTGCCCTAAGTGTTCACCTACTGCCCTTACTGTAACAAATTTCCCCTGGTATTGGTGTACTGCTACGGGCAATTGCATCCCTCCCACACAATACACTACTGTTGTATAGTAGTCCAAATTAACCTCGGATGTGTAGCTGGTTGGGTTAAATTGTAGTTATATGTAACGGAGTGTAGCGAAGTGGACCGGGGTGTAGGAGAGTGGACCGGGGTGTAGCGGAGTGGACCGGGGTGTAGGAGAGTGGACCGGGGTGTAGCGGAGTGGACCGGGGTGTAGTGGAGTGGACCGGGGTGTAGTAGCGGAGGGACCGGGGTGGTGAGAGGACCGGGGTGTAGGAGAGTGGACCGGGGTGTAGCGAAGTGGACCGGGGTGTAAAGGAGGGACCGGGGTGTAGTGGAGTGGACTGGGGTAGTGGAGTGGACCGGGGTGAAGTGGAGGACTGGGGTGTAGCGGAGGGACTGGGTGAAAGGGAGGGCTGGGTGGAAGTGGAGGACCGGGGTGTAGCGGAGTGGACCGGGGTGTAGTGGAGTGGACCGGGGTGTAGGGGAGTGGACCGGGGTGTAGGAGAGTGGACCGGGGTGTAGTGGGGTGGGCGAGGGAGTAGTGGTACATATAGTAAATAGCCATGCCACAGTTCTTTGGTTCATATCTCATTGAAAAGTAAGTTGTTTCAGAATGCATAGTTTGGCCGGAAAACTTAAAGAACAACTGTAGAGGAAAGTTTCTGTACTGAAGGGTGCCCTTAAGTTTCCTATCTGATTTTAATGAAATAATTCATCGCCAAAATATTTGTAAATACACGTTAACAAATTCTGTTGATTTTTAGATTTACACTAGCGCTAAACTCGTCAGACCATTACAAGATCATTTAAAGGAAGAAGAGTGAAGATTTCTAGCAGCGAATTATCATCAAGATATTCATATTAATTCTACCTCGATTACAAGCAACTATTCAAATAATTACAGTTTTTAGAATAAAGCTTTGGCAACCATCACAATGACTACGTGGTGTAGGTGACGAGCGTTACCAGCCGAACGTTAACTGGCAAAAATAATCTATTAATGTTCAGCTTTCGTATATAAGTAAAATAATCTCCATATATCTTATGTCGTACACATTGTTGTCCCGTAATAAGTAAATTTTCGACTTATTATTAAATTGACAGTACCCATTATGACGTAACACCCGAGGTAGGCAGAGGGTATTCTTCACGTGCACTTCTTTTACACGGGTGTTACCATAAAACTGAGGTGGCGACAGACAAACGGAAACATACTGATTTGGACAACCCATTGTTAGTGTAGTTAAATATTTCACCACGTTTTAGTCACATCTAATCTTCAGTGAGAGGAGAGGGGCCATGCTACCCACCGGTCACTAGTTCTAGTCTTACTACTGGAGACGACGCCCCCGGTCGACCAAGTAACAGAACTTAATATTCAGGCTAGTGAAAGCAGTGTCCACGGCCACTTTGGTACCGAAGTGGGACACTATGCCAGGTGACCATCAAGAATGTTCAGCTTTAATAACAGGAAAGAAGATTTTGATGGAAAGTCTTTTTGGTTCTTTATTCCCTTTCATTCTCTTGAGGACTATGAGGTGATGAAGGATACACTCGTAAGTCAATCGCCACCATGAGTTTGGTGATTTAACTTGGGAAAGAAGGTTACACGCACTGTCACTCACAGAAACCTCACTTGAAGGCTCCGTCAGTTTCTGCCAAGCAGGCCCGTGTAGACCATAATTAAGGGAGGGAGAATGGCAGTGTAATAACTATAATTTTACTTGAATGTGATTGGAATATATAATGGTATTTTACACTTCAAATATAACTAAGGATCTCGTTTACATACTTAATTCGTTGACGATATGCATAAATATTTACATCATTTTTGACGATGAACTCTGAAATAATACACCCACATTAACTAAAGAAACTCAAGGGACAATTGCTCATAGGTAACGTGGAACAATAAGGTAAGTGGAATGAGATGAATTCAGGTGTTAGGGTGTAATAGGTAGTGTTAGGGTGTAGTAGGTGGTGTTAGGGTGTAGTAGGTAGTGTTAGGGTGTAGTAGGTGGTGTTAGGGTGTAGTAGGTGGTGTTAGGGTGTAGTAGGTGGTGTTAGGGTGTAGTAGGTAGTGTTAGGGTGTAGTAGGTAGTGTTAGGGTGTAGTAGGTAGTGTTAGGGTGTAGTAGGTAGTGTTAGGGTGTAGTAGGTAGTGTTAGGGTGTAGTAGGTAAAAGTAGGTGTAG